>NC_141016.1:40524979-40723905 GCF_052327205.1 Somniosus microcephalus | reverse complement strand
CTACGCGGGACATCCTGCAGATACAGGAAATACAGGGATACATCCCCCGATACAAGAATTACATGGAAACATCCCACAGATATAGGAATTATAGGGATACATCCAGCAGACACAGGAATTACAGAGATACATCCCGCAGATACATGAATTACAGGGACACATCACACAGATACAGGAATTACAGGGATACATCCTGCAGATACAGGAATTACAGGATACATCCAGCAGATACAGGATTTAAAGGGATACATCCCGCAGATACAGGAAATACAGGGAAACATCCTGCAGTTACAGGAATTACAGGGGTACATCCAGCAGAAACAGGAATTACAGGGATACATCCTGCAGATACAGGAATTACCGGGATACATCCTGCAGATACCAGAATTACAGGGTGGTACATCCTGCAGAAACAGGAATTACAGGGATACACACCGCATATACAGAAATTACAGGGATACATCCCGCAGAGACAGGAATTACAGGGATACATCCAGCAGATACAGGAATTACAGGGGTACATCCTGCAGATACAGGAATTACAGGTAAACATCCTGCAGATACAGGAATTACAGCGATACATCCCGCAGATACAGGATTTACAGGGATACATCCTGCAGATACAGGAATTACAGGGATACTTCCTGCACATATTGGAATTACAGGGGTACATCCCCTCAATACAGGAATTACAGGGATACATCCTGCAGATACATGAATTACAGGGATACATCCAGCAGATACTGGAATTTCAGGGGTGCATCCCGAAGATACAGGAATTACAGGGGAACATCACGCAGATACAGGAATTAAAGTGATACATCCCGCATATACAGGAATTACAGGGATACATCCCGCAGATACAGGATTTACAGGGATATATCCCGCAGATACAGGATTTACAGGGATATATCCAGCAGATACAGGGATTATGGGATACATCCTGCAGATACAGGAATTTCAGGGATACATCATGCAGATACAGGAATTGCAGGGATACATCCTGCAGATACAGGATTTACAGGGATACATCCCGCAGATACAGAACTTACAGGGATACATCGCCCAGATAGAGGAATTACATGGATGCATTCCGCAGATACAGGAGTTAGAGGGGTTCATCCCGCAGATACAGGACTTACAGGGATATATCCCGCAGATACAGGAATTGCACAACACATCCAGCAGATAGAGGAACTAAAGAGTAACATCCCGCAGATACAGGAATTACAGGGGTATATCCAGCAGATACAGAAATTTAAGGGATACATCCCGCAAATACAGGAATTACAGGGGTACATCCCACCGATACAGGAATTACAGGGATACATCACCCAGATCGAGGAATTACAGGGATACATGCAGCAGATACAGTAATTACAGGGATACATCCAGCAAATACAGGAATTACAGGGGTACACCCTGCCGATACAGGAATTACAGGGATACATCCCGCAGATAGAGGAATTACAGTAATACATCCTGCAGATACAGGAATTACAGGGATACATCCCGCAGATACAGGAATGACAGGGATACATCCCCCAGATACAGGAATTACAGGGATACATCCCGCAGATACAGGACTTACAGGGATACATCGTGCAGATACAGGAATTAGAGGATACATCCTGCAGATAAAGGAAATACAGGGATACATCCTGCAGTTACAGGAATTACAGGAGTACATCCAGCAGATACAGGAATTACAGGGATGCATCCTGCAGATACAGTAATTACCGGGATACATCCTGCAGATACAGGAATTACCGGGATACATCCCGCAGATACAGGAATTACAGGGGTACATCCCACAGATACAAGAATTACAGGTATACACCCCCCAGATCCAGGAATTACAGGGGTACATCCTGCAGATACAGGAATTTCAGGGATTCATCCTGCAGATACAGGAATTGCAGGGATACATCCCGCAGATACAGGATTTACAGGGATATATCCCGCAGATACAGGAATTACAAGGATACATCGCCCAGATAGAGGAATTACATGGATGCATCCCGCAGATACAGGAATTACAGGGGTTTCATCCCGCACATACAGGAATTACAGGTATACACCCAGCAGATACATGAATTACAGGGATACATCCCACAGATACAGGAATTGCAGGATACATCCAGCAGATACAGGAATTAAAGGGAAACATTCCGCAGATAAAGGAATTAAAGGGATACATGCAGCAGATACAGGAATTACAGGGATATATCCAGCAGATGCAGGAATTACAGGGATACATCCAGCAGATTAAGGAATTACAGGGGTACATCACGCAGGTACAGGAATAACAGGGATACATCCTGCAGATACAAGAATTACAGGGGTACATCCAGCAGATACAGAAATTAAAGGGACACATCCGACCAATACAGTAATTACAGGGATACATCACCCAGATACAGGAATTACAGGGATTCATCCCACAAATACAGGAATTACAGGGGTACTTCCTGATGATACAGGAATTACAGGGATACATCCCGCAGATAGAGGAATTACAGTGATAAATCCTGCAGATACAGGAATTACAGGTATAAATCCCGCAGACACAGGACTTACAGGGATGCATCGTGCAGATACAGGAATTAGAGGGATACATCCTGCAGATACAGGAAATGCAGGGATACATCCTGCAGTTACAGGAATTACAGGGGTACATCCAGCAGATACAGGAATTACAGGCATGCATCCTGCAGATACAGGAATTACCGGGATACATCCTGCAGATACAGGAATTACCGGGATACATCCCGCAGATACAGGAATTACAGGGATACATCCCACAGATACAGGAATTACAGGTATACATCCCCCACATACAGGAATCACAGGGGTACATCCAGCAGATACAGCAATTACAAGGATACATCCCACAGATACAGGAATTACAGGGATACATCCCGCAGATACAGGAATTACAGAGATACATCCAGCAGATACAGGAATTACAGGGATACATCCAGCAGATACAGGAATTAAAGTGGTACATCCTGCAAATACTGAAATGACAGGGAAAGATCCCGCAGTTACAGGAGTTACAGCGATACATCCTGCAGGTACAGGAATTACAGCGATACATCCCGCAGATACTGGAATTAAAGCTGTACATCCCGCAGATACAGGAATTACAGTGATACATTGCCAGAAAGAGGAATTACAGGGATGCATTCTGCAGATACAGGAATTACAGGAGTATATCCCGTAGATACAGGAATTAAAGGGATACCTCCAGCAGATACAGGAATTACACGGATTCATCCCGAAGATACAAGAATGACAGGGGTACATCCCGCTGATACAGGAATTAAAGGGATACATCACGCAGATAGAGGAATTACAGGGGTACAACCGGCAGATACAGGAATTACAGGGGTGCATTCCCCAGATACAGGAATTACAGGGATACATCCCGCAGATACAGGAATTACAGGGATACATCCCGCAGATACAGGAATTACAGAGAAACATGCTGCAGATACAGAAATTACAGGGGAACATTCCGCAGATACAGGAACTACGCGGGACATCCTGCAGATACAGGAAATACAGGGATACATCCCCCGATACAAGAATTACATGGAAACATCCCACAGATATAGGAATTATAGGGATACATCCAGCAGACACAGGAATTACAGAGATACATCCCGCAGATACATGAATTACAGGGACACATCACACAGATACAGGAATTACAGGGATACATGCTGCAGATACAGGAATTACAGGATACATCCAGCAGATACAGGAATTACAGATATACATCCCGCAGATACAGGAATTACAGGGATACATCCTGCAGATACAGGAATTACAGGATACATCCAGCAGAAAAAGAAATTACAGGGGTACATCCCGCAGATACAGGAAATACAGGGGTACATCCCACCGATACAGGAATTACAGGTATACATCACCCAGATAGAAGAATTACAGGGATACATCCAACAGATACAGGAATTCCAGGGACACATCCCGCAGATAGAGGAATTACAGTGATACATCCTGCAGATACAGGAATTACAGGGATACATCACGCAGATACAGGAATGACAGGGATGCATCCCCCAGATACAGGAATTACAGGGGTACATCCTGCAGATACAGGAATTACAGGGATACATCCTGCAGGTACAGGAATTACAGGGATACATTCTGCAGATACAGGAATTACATGGATACATCCTGCAGATACAGGAATTACAGGGATACATCCTGCAGACACAGGAATTACAGGGAAACATCCCGCAGATACAGGAATTACAGGGATACATCACCTAGATAGAGGAATTACATGGATGCATCCCGCAGGTACAGGTATTACAGGGGTACCTCCCGCAGATACAGGAATTACAGGGATACATCCCGCAGATACAGGAATTGGAGGGATACATTCAACAGATACAGGAATTAAAGGGAAACATCCCGCAGATACAGGAATTACAGGGGTACATCCCGCAGATACAGGAATTACAGGGATACATCCTGCAGATACACAAATTACAGGGGTATATTCCCCAGATACAGGAATTACAGGGAAAAATCCCGCAGATCCAGGAATTACAGGGAAACATCCCGCAGATACAGGAATTATAGGGATACATCCAGCAGATACAGGAATTACAGGGATACATCCCGCAGATACAGGAATTACAGCGATACATCCCGCAGATACAGGAATTAAAGGGATACATCCGGCAGATACATGAATTACAGGGATATATCCAACAGATTCTGCAAATTCAGAGATACATCCCACAGACACAGGAATTACAGGGGTACATCCAGCAGATCCAGGAATTATTACAGGATGCATCCAGCAGATACAGGAATTACACGGATACCTCCCGCAGATACAGGAATTACAGGGATACATCACGCAGATAGAGGAATTACAGGGATACAACCAGCAGGTACAGGAATTACAGGGGTGCATTCCCCAGATACAGGAATTACAGGGATACATCCCGCAGGTACAGGAATTACAGTGATACATCCCGCAGATACAGGAATTACAGAGAAACATGCTGCAGATACAGAAATTACAGGGTAACATCCCGCAGATACAGGAATTACAGCGGTACATCCTGCAGATACAGGAATTACAGGGATATAACCAGCAGATACAGGAATTACAGGGGTGCATTCCCCAGATACAGGAATTACAGGGATACATCCCGCAGATACAGGAATTACAGGGATACATCCCGCAGATACAGGAATTACAGAGAAACATGCTGCAGATACAGAAATTACAGGGGAGCATCCCGCTGATACAGGAATTACAGCGGTACATCCTGCAGATACAGGAATTACAGGGATACATCCCCCGATACAGGAATTACATGGAAACATCCCACAGATACAGGAATTATAGGGATACATCCAGCAGATACAGGAATTACAGAGATACATCCCGCAGATACAGGAATTACAGGGATACATCCCACAGATACAGGAATTACAGGGATACATCCCACAGATACAGGAATTGCAGAGATACATCCTGCAGATACAGGAAATACAGGGGAACATCCCGCAGATACAGGAATTACAGGGATACATCCCGCAGATACAGTAATTATAGGGGAACATCCAGCATATAAAGGATTTACATGGATACATGCTGCAGATACAGGAATAATAGGGATACATCCAGCAGATACAGGAATTACAGATATACATCCCGCAGATACAGGAATTACAGGGATACATCCTGCAGATACAGGAATTACAGGATACATCCAGCAGATACAGGAAGTTCAGGGGTACATCCCACCGATACAGGAATTACAGGTATACATCACCCAGATATAAGAATTACAGGGATACATCCTGCAGATACAGGAATTACAGGGATACTTCCTGCACATATTGGAATTACAGGGGTACATCCTCTCAATACAGGAATTACAGGGATACATCCTGCAGATACATGAATTACAGGGATACATCCAGCAGATACTGGAATTTCAGGGGTGCATCCCGAAGATACAGGAATTACAGGGGAACATCACGCAGATACAGGAATTAAAGTGATACATCCCGCATATACAGGAATTACAGGGATACATCCCGCAGATACAGGATTTACAGGGATATATCCCGCAGATACAGGATTTACAGGGATATATCCAGCAGATACAGGGATTATGGGATACATCCTGCAGATACAGGAATTTCAGGGATACATCATGCAGATACAGGAATTGCAGGGATACATCCTGCAGATACAGGATTTACAGGGATACATCCCGCAGATACAGGACTTACAGGAATACATCGCCAAGATAGAGGAATTACATGGATGCATTCCGCAGATACAGGAGTTAGAGGGGTTCATCCCGCAGATACAGGAATTACAGGGATACATCCCGCAGATACAGGAATTGCAGAACACATCCAGCAGATAGAGGAACTAAAGAGTAACATCCCGCAGATACAGGAATTACAGGGGTATATCCAGCAGATACAGAAATTTAAGGGATACATCCCGCAAATACAGGAATTACAGGGGTACATCCCACCGATACAGGAATTACAGGGATACATCACCCAGATAGAGGAATTACAGGGATACATGCAGCAGATACAGTAATTACAGGGATACATCCAGCAAATACAGGAATTACAGGGGTACACCCTGCCGATACAGGAATTACAGGGATATATCCCGCAGATAGAGGAATTACAGTAATACATCCTGCAGATACAGGAATTACAGGGATACATCCTGCAGATACAGGAATGACAGGGATACATCCCCCAGATACAGGAATTACAGGGATACATCCCGCAGATACAGGACTTACAGGGATACATCGTGCAGATACAGGAATTAGAGGGATACATCCTGCAGATAAAGGAAATACAGGGATACATCCTGCAGTTACAGGAATTACAGGAGTACATCCAGCAGATACAGGAATTACAGGGATGCATCCTGCAGATACAGTAATTACCGGGATACATCCTGCAGATACAGGAATTACCGGGATACATCCCGCAGATACAGGAATTACAGGGGTACATCCCACAGATACAAGAATTACAGGTATACTCCCACCAGATCCAGGAATTACAGGGGTACATCCTGCAGATATAGGAATTTCAGGGATTCATCCTGCAGATACAGGAATTGCAGGGATACATCCCGCAGATACAGGATTTACAGGGATATATCCCGCAGATACAGGAATTACAAGGATACATCGCCCAGATAGAGGAATTACATGGATGCATCCCGCAGATACAGGAATTACAGGGGTTTCATCCCGCACATACAGGAATTACAGGTATACACCCAGCAGATACATGAATTACAGGGATACATCCCACAGATACAGGAATTGCAGGATACATCCAGCAGATACAGGAATTAAAGGGAAACATTCCGCAGATAAAGGAATTAAAGGGATACATGCAGCAGATACAGGAATTACAGGGATATATCCAGCAGATGCAGGAATTACAGGGATACATCCAGCAGATTAAGGAATTACAGGGGTACATCACGCAGGTACAGGAATAACAGGGATACATCCTGCAGATACAAGAATTACAGGGGTACATCCAGCAGATACAGAAATTAAAGGGACACATCCGACCAATACAGTAATTACAGGGATACATCACCCAGATACAGGAATTACAGGGATTCATCCCGCAAATACAGGAATTACAGGGGTACTTCCTGATGATACAGGAATTACAGGGATACATCCCGCAGATAGAGGAATTACAGTGATAAATCCTGCAGATACAGGAATTACAGGGATAAATCCCGCAGACACAGGACTTACAGGGATGCATCGTGCAGATACAGGAATTAGAGGGATACATCCTGCAGATACAGGAAATGCAGGGGTACATCCTGCAGTTACAGGAATTACAGGGGTACATCCAGCAGATACAGGAATTACAGGCATGCATCCTGCAGATACAGGAATTACCGGGATACATCCTGCAGATACAGGAATTACCGGGATACATCCCGCAGATACAGGAATTACAGGGATACATCCCACAGATACAGGAATTACAGGTATACATCCCCCACATACAGGAATTACAGGGGTACATCCAGCAGATACAGCAATTACAAGGATACATCCCCCAGATACAGGAATTACAGGGATACATCCCGCAGATACAGGAATTACAGAGATACATCCAGCAGATACAGGAATTACAGGGATACATCCAGCAGATACAGGAATTAAAGTGGTACATCCCGCAAATACTGAAATGACAGGGAAAGATCCCGCAGTTACAGGAGTTACAGCGATACATCCTGCAGGTACAGGAATTACAGCGATACATCCCGCAGATACTGGAATTAAAGCTATACATCCCGCAGATGCAGGAATTACAGTGATACATTGCCAGAAAGAGGAATTACAGGGATGCATTCTGCAGATACAGGAATTACAGGAGTATATCCCGTAGATACAGGAATTAAAGGGATACCTCCAGCAGATACAGGAATTACACGGATTCATCCCGAAGATACAAGAATGACAGGGGTACATCCCGCTGATACAGGAATTAAAGGGATACATCACGCAGATAGAGGAATTACAGGGGTACAACCGGCAGATACAGGAATTACAGGGGTGCATTCCCCAGATACAGGAATTACAGGGATACATCCCGCAGATACAGGAATTACAGGGATACATCCCGCAGATACAGGAATTACAGAGAAACATGCTGCAGATACAGAAATTACAGGGGAACATTCCGCAGATACAGGAACTACGCGGGACATCCTGCAGATACAGGAAATACAGGGATACATCCCCCGATACAAGAATTACATGGAAACATCCCACAGATATAGGAATTATAGGGATACATCCAGCAGACACAGGAATTACAGAGATACATCCCGCAGATACATGAATTACAGGGACACATCACACAGATACAGGAATTACAGGGATACATCCTGCAGATACAGGAATTACAGGATACATCCAGCAGATACAGGAATTACAGATATACATCCCGCAGATACAGGAATTACAGGGATACATCCTGCAGATACAGGAATTACAGGATACATCCAGCAGATACAGGAATTCCAGGGACACATCCCGCAGATAGAGGAATTACAGTGATACATCCTGCAGATACAGGAATTACAGGGATACATCACGCAGATACAGGAATGACAGGGATGCATCCCCCAGATACAGGAATTACAGGGGTACATCCTGCAGATACAGGAATTACAGGGACACATCCTGCAGGTACAGGAATTACAGGGATACATTCTGCAGATACAGGAATTACAGGTGTACATCCCGCAGATACAGGAGTTACAGGGATACATCCCACAGATACAGGAATTACAGAGATACATCCTGCAGATACAGGAATTACAGGGGAACATCCCGCATGATACAGGAATTATAGGGATACATCCCGCAGATACAGGAATTACAGGGATACATCAGCCCGATACAGGAATTACAGGGATACATCCCCCAGATACAGGAATTACAGGGGTACATCCTGCAGATGCACGATTTACAGGGATACATCCAGCAGGTACCAGAATTACAGGGGTACATCCTGCAGATACAGGAATTACAGGGATACATCCAGCAGATACAGGAATTACAGGGATACATCCTGCAGATACAGGAATTACAGGGATACATCCTGCAGATACAGAAATTACAGGATACATTCAGCAGATACAGGAATTAAAGGGAAACATCCCGCAGATACAGGAATTACAGGGATACATCCCGCAGATACAGGAATTACATGGATACATCCTGCAGATACAGGAATTACAGGGATACATCCTGCAGACACAGGAATTACAGGGAAACATCCCGCAGATACAGGAATTACAGGGATACATCACCCAGATAGAGGAATTACATGGATGCATCCCGCAGGTACAGGTATTACAGGGGTACCTCCCGCAGATACAGGAATTACAGGGATACATCCCGCAGATACAGGAATTACAGAGATACATCCAGCAGATACAGGAATTACAGGGATACATCCAGCAGATACAGGAATTAAAGTGGTACATCCCGCAAATACTGAAATGACAGGGAAAGATCCCGCAGTTACAGGAGTTACAGCGATACATCCTGCAGTTACAGGAATTACAGCTAAACATCCTGCAGATACAGGAATTACAGCGATACATCCCGCAGATACAGGAATTAAAGCTATACATCCCGCAGATACAGGAATTACAGTGATACATTGCCAGAAAGAGGAATTACAGGGATGCATTCTGCAGATACAGGAATTACAGGAGTATATCCCGTAGATACAGGAATTAAAGGGATACCTCCAGCAGATACAGGAATTACACGGATTCATCCCGAAGATACAAGAATGACAGGGGTACATCCCGCTGATACAGGAATTAAAGGGATACATCACGCAGATAGAGGAATTACAGGGATACAACCGGCAGATACAGGAATTACAGGGGTGCATTCCCCAGATAAAGGAATTACAGGGAAACATCCCGCAGATACAGGAATTACAGGGATACATCCCGCAGATACAGGAATTACAGAGAAACATGCTGCAGATACAGAAATTACAGGGGAACATCCCGCAGATACAGGAATTACGCGGGACATCCTGCAGATACAGGAAATACAGGGATACATCCCCCGATACAAGAATTACATGGAAACATCCCACAGATATAGGAATTATAGGGATACATCCAGCAGATACAGGAATTACAGAGATACATCCCGCAGATACAGGAATTACAGGGACACATCACACAGATACAGGAATTACAGGGATACATCCCACAGATACAGGAATTACAGAGATACATCCTGCAGATACAGGAAATACAGGGGAACATCCCGCAGATACAGGAATTACAGAGATACATCCCGCAGATACAGTAATTATAGGGGAACATCCAGCATATAAAGGATTTACATGGATACATCCTGCAGATACAGGAATTATAGGGATACATCCAGCAGATACAGGAATTACAGGTATACATCCTGCAGATACAGGAATTACAGGGATACATCCAGCAGATACAGAAATTACAGGGGTACATCCCGCAGATTCAGGAAATACAGGGGCACATCCCACCGATACAGGAATTACAGGTATGCATCACCCAGATAGAAGAATTACAGGGATACATCCAGCAGATACAGGAATTCCAGGGACACATCCCGCAGATAGAGGAATTACAGTGATACATCCCGCAGATACAGTAATTATAGGGGAACATCCAGCATATAAAGGATTTACATGGATACATCCTGCAGATACAGGAATTATAGGGATACATCCAGCAGATACAGGAATTACAGATATACATCCCGCAGATACAGGAATTACAGGGATACATCCAGCAGATACAGAAATTACAGGGGTACATCCCGCAGATACAGGAAATACAGGGGTACATCCCACCGATACAGGAATTACAGGTATGCATCACCCAGATAGAAGAATTACAGGGATACATCCAGCAGATACAGGAATTCCAGGGACACATCCCGCAGATAGAGGAATTACAGTGATACATCCTGCAGATACAGGAATTACAGGGATACATCACGCAGATACAGGAATGACAGGGATACATCCCCCAGATACAGGAATTAAAGGGGTACATCCTGCAGATACAGGAATTGCAGGGATACATCCTGCAGATACAGGAATTACAGGGATACATGCTGCAGATACAGAAATTACAGGGGAACATCCCGCAGATACAGGAATTACGCGGGACATCCTGCAGATACAGGAAATACAGGGATACATCCCCCGATACAAGAATTACATGGAAACATCCCACAGATATAGGAATTATAGGGATACATCCAGCAGATACAGGAATTACAGAGATACATCCCGCAGATACAGGAATTACAGGGACACATCACACAGATACAGGAATTACAGGGATACATCCCACAGATACAGGAATTACAGAGATACATCCTGCAGATACAGGAAATACAGGGGAACATCCCGCAGATACAGGAATTACAGGGATACATCCCGCAGATACAGTAATTATAGGGGAATATCCAGCATATAAAGGATTTACATGGATACATCCTGCAGATACAGGAATTATAGGGATACATCCAGCAGATACAGGAATTACACATATACATCCTGCAGATACAGGAATTACAGGGACACATCCAGCAGATACAGAAATTACAGGGGTACATCCCGCAGATACAGGAAATACAGGGGTACATCCCACCGATACAGGAATTACAGGTATGCATCACCCAGATAGAAGAATTACAGGGATACATCCAGCAGATACAGGAATTCCAGGGACACATCCCGCAGATAGAGGAATTACAGTGATACATCCCGCAGATACAGTAATTATAGGGGAACATCCAGCATATAAAGGATTTACATGGATACATCCTGCAGATACAGGAATTATAGGGATACATCCAGCAGATACAGGAATTACAGATATACATCCCGCAGATACAGGAATTACAGGGATACATCCAGCAGATACAGGAATTAAAGGGGTACATCCTGCAGATACAGGAATTGCAGGGATACATCCTGCAGATACAGGAATTACAGGGATACATTCTGCAGATACAGGAATTACAGGTGTACATCCCGCAGATACAGGAGTTACAGGGATACATCCCACAGATACAGGAATTACAGAGATACATCCTGCAGATACAGGAATTACAGGGGAACATCCCGCATGATACAGGAATTATAGGGATACACCCCGCAGATACGGGAATTACAGGGATACATCAGCCCGATACAGGAATTACAGGGATACATCCCCCAGATACAGGAATTACAGGGGTACATCCTGCAGATGCACGATTTACAGGGATACATCCAGCAGGTACCAGAATTACAGGGGTACATCCCGCAGATACAGGAATTACACGGATACATCCAGCAGATACAGGAATTACAGGGATACATCCTGCAGATACAGGAATTACAGGGATACATCCTGCAGATACAGAAATTACAGGATACATTCAGCAGATACAGGAATTAAAGGGAAACATCCCGCAGATACAGGAATTACAGGGATACATCCAGCAGATACAGGAATTACATGGATACATCCTGCAGATACAGGAATTACAGGATACATTTTGCAGATACAGGAATTAAAGGGAAACATCCCGCAGATACAGGAATTACAGGGGTACATCCCGCAGATACAGGAATTACATGGATACATCCTGCAGATACAGGAATTACAGGGAAAAATCCCGCAGATACAGGAATTACAGGGAAACATCCCGCAGATACAGGAATTACAGGGAAACATCCAGCAGATACAGGAATTACAGGGATACATCCTGCAGATACAGGAATTACAGGGACACATCCTGCAGATACAGGAATTATAGGGGTACATCAGCCAGATAGAGGAATGACAGGGATACATCCCACAGATACAGGAATTACAGGGATACATGCAGCAGATACAGGAATTAAAGGGGTACATTCCGCAGATACAGGAATTACAGGGATACATTCCGCAGATACAGGAATTACAGCGATACATCCCGCAGATACAGGAATTAAAGGGATACATCCGGCAGATACATGAATTACAGGGATATATCCAACAGATTCTGCAAATTCAGAGATACATCCCACAGACACAGGAATTACAGGGGTACATCCAGCAGATCCAGGAATTATTACAGGATGCATCCAGCACATACAGGAATTACAGGGATACCTCCCGCAGATACAGGAATTACAGGGATACATCACGCAGATAGAGGAATTACAGGGATACAACCAGCAGATACAGGAATTACAGGGGTGCATTCCCCAGATACAGGAATTACAGGGATACATCCCGCAGATACAGGAATTACAGTGATACATCCCGCAGATACAGGAATTACAGAGAAACATGCTGCAGATACAGAAATTACCGGGTAACATCCCGCAGATACAAGAATTACAGCGGTACATCCTGCAGATAGAGGAATTACAGGGATACAACCAGCAGATACAGGAATTACAGGGGTGCATTCCCCAGATACAGTAATTACAGGGATACATCCCGCAGATACAGGAATTACAGGGATACATCCCGCAGGTACAGGAATTACAGAGAAACATGCTGCAGATACAGAAATTACAGGGGAGCATCCCGCTGATACAGGAATTACAGCGGTACATCCTGCAGATACAGGAATTACAGGGATACATCCCCCGATACAGGAATTACATGGAAACATCCCACAGATACAGGAATTATAGGGATACATCCAGCAGATACAGGAATTACAGAGATACATCCCGCAGATACAGGGATTACAGGGACACATCCCACAGATACAGGAATTACAGGGATACATCCCACAGATACAGGAATTGCAGAGATACATCCTGCAGATACAGGAAATACAGGGGAACATCCCGCAGATACAGGAATTACAGGGATACATCCCGCAGATACAGTAATTATAGGGGAACATCCAGCATATAAAGGATTTACATGGATACATCCTGCAGATACAGAAATAATAGGGATACATCCAGCAGATACAGGAATTACAGATATACATCACGCAGATACAGGAATAACAGGGATACATCCTGCAGATACAGGAATTCCAGGATACATCCAGCAGATACAGGAAATACAGGGGTACATCCCACCGATACAGGAATTACAGGTATACATCACCCAGATAGAAGAATTACAGAGATACATGCAGCAGATACAGGAATTCCAGGGACACATCCCGCAGATAGAGGAATTAAAGTGATACATCCTGCAGATACAGGAATTACAGGGGTACATCCTGCAGATACAGGAGTTACAGGGATACATCCCACAGATACAGGAGTTACAGGGATACATCCCACAGATACAGGAATTACAGAGATACATTCTGCAGATACAGGAATTACAGGGGAACATCCCGCATGATACAGGAATTATAGGGATACATCTCGCAGATACAGGAATTACAGGGGAACACCCAGCAGATACAGGAATTACACGGACACATCCTGCAGATACAGGAATTACAGTGATACATCCTGCAGATACAGGAATTTCAGGGATACATCGCCCGATACAAGAATTACAGGGATACATCCCCCAGATACAGGAATTACAGGGGTACATCCTGCAGATGCACGATTTACAGGGATACATCCTGCAGATACAGGAATTAAAGGGATACATCCTGCAGATACAGCAATTACAGGATACATTCAGCAGATACAGGAATTAAAGGGAAACATCCCGCAGATACAGGAATTACAGGTGTACATCCCGCAGATACAGGAATTACATGGATACATCCTGCAGATACAGGAATTACAGGGATACATCCTGCAGACACAGGAATTACAGGGAAACATCCCGCAGATACAGGAATTACAGGGATACATCACCCAGATAGTGGAATTACATGGATGCATCCCGCAGATACACGTATTACAGGGGTACATCCCGCAGATACAGGAATTATAGGGATACATCCCGCAGATACAGCAATTACAGGATACATTCAGCAGATACAGAAATTAAAGGGAAACATCCCACAGATACAGGAATTACAGGGGTACATCCTGCAGATACAGGAATTACATGGATACATCCTGCAGATACAGGAATTACAGGGATACATCCTGCAGATACAGAAATTAAAGGGGTATATTGCCCAGATACAGGAATTACAGGGATACATCCCGCAGATACAGGAATTACAGGGAAACATCCCGCAGATACAGGAATTATAGGGATACTTCCAGCAGATACAGGAATTACAGGGATACATCCTGCAGATACAGGAATTACAGGGACACATCCTGCAGATACAGGAATTATAGGGGTACATCCCCCAGATAGAGGAATGACAAGGATACATCCTGCAGATACAGGAATTACAGGGATACATGCAGCAGATACAGGAATTACAGGGGTACCTTCCGCAGATACAGGAATTACAGGGATACATTCCGCAGATACAGGAATTACAGCGATACATCCTGCAGATACAGGAATTAAATGGATACATCCGGCAGATACAGGAATTACAGGGATATATCCAACAGATTCTGGAAATTCAGAGATACTTCCCACAGACAGGAATTACAGGGGTACATCCAGCAGATGCAGGAATTATTACAGGATGCATCCAGCAGATAGAGGAATTACAGGGATACCTCCCGCAGATACAGGAATTACAGGGACACATCCAGCAGATACAGGAATTACAGGGATATATCCAGCAGATGCAGGAATTACAGGGATACATCCAGCAGATATAGCAATTATAGGGGTTCATCCCGCAGATACAGGAATTACAGGGATACATCCAGCAGATACAGGAATTACAGGGATACGTCGCCCAGATAGAGCAATTACATGGATGCATCCCGCAGATACAGGAATTACAAGGGTACATCCCGCAGATACAGGTATTACAGGGACACATCCAGCAGATACAGGAATTACCGGGATACATCCAGAAGATATAGCAATTATAGGGGTACATCCCGCAGATACAGGAATTACAGGATACATTCAGCAGATACAGGAATTAAAGGGAAACATCCCGCAGATACAGGAATTACAGGTGTACATCCCGCAGATACAGGAATTACATGGATACATCCTGCAGATACAGGAATTACAGGGATACATCCTGCAGACACAGGAATTACAGGGAAACATCCCGCAGATACAGGAATTACAGGGATACATCACCCAGATAGTGGAATTACATGGATGCATCCCGCAGATACACGTATTACAGGGGTACATCCCGCAGATACAGGAATTATAGGGATACATCCTGCAGATACAGCAATTACAGGATACATTCAGCAGATACAGGAATTAAAGGGAAACATCCCACAGATACAGGAATTACAGGGGTACATCCTGCAGATACAGGAATTACATGGATACATCCTGCAGATACAGGAATTACAGGGATACATCCTGCAGATACAGAAATTAAAGGGGTATATTGCCCAGATACAGGAATTACAGGGATACATCCCGCAGATACAGGAATTACAGGGAAACATCCCGCAGATACAGGAATTATAGGGATACTTCCAGCAGATACAGGAATTACAGGGATACATCCTGCAGATACAGGAATTACAGGGACACATCCTGCAGATACAGGAATTATAGGGGTACATCCCCCAGATAGAGGAATGACAAGGATACATCCTGCAGATACAGGAATTACAGGGATACATGCAGCAGATACAGGAATTACAGGGGTACCTTCCGCAGATACAGGAATTACAGGGATACATTCCGCAGATACAGGAATTACAGCGATACATCCTGCAGATACAGGAATTAAATGGATACATCCGGCAGATACAGGAATTACAGGGATATATCCAACAGATTCTGGAAATTCAGAGATACTTCCCACAGACAGGAATTACAGGGGTACATCCAGCAGATGCAGGAATTATTACAGGATGCATCCAGCAGATAGAGGAATTACAGGGATACCTCCCGCAGATACAGGAATTACAGGGACACATCCAGCAGATACAGGAATTACAGGGATATATCCAGCAGATGCAGGAATTACAGGGATACATCCAGCAGATATAGCAATTATAGGGGTACATCCCGCAGATACAGGAATTACAGGGATACATCCAGCAGATACAGGAATTACAGGGATACGTCGCCCAGATAGAGCAATTACATGGATGCATCCCGCAGATACAGGAATTACAAGGGTACATCCCGCAGATACAGGTATTACAGGGACACATCCAGCAGATACAGGAATTACAGGGATACATCCAGCAGATATAGCAATTATAGGGGTACATCCCGCAGATACAGGAATTACAGGGATACATCCAGCAGATACAGGAATTACAGGTGTACATCCCGCAGATACAGGAATTACTGGGATACATCCTGCAGATATAGCAATTACAGGGATACATCCCCCAGACACAGGAATTACAGGGATACATCCAGCAGATACAGGAATTACAGGGATACATCCTGCAGATACAGAAATTACAGGGGTATATCCCCCAGTTACAGGAATTACAGGGATATATTCCGCAGATACAGGAATTACAGGGAAACATCCCGCAGATATAGGAATTATTGGGATACATCCAGCAGATACAGGAATTACAGGGATACATCCTGCAGATACAGGAATTACAGGGGTGCATCGTGTAGGTACAGGAATTAGAGGGATACATCCTGCAGATACAGGAATTACAGGGACACATCCTGCAGATGCAGGAATTATAGGGGTACATCCCCCAGATAGAGGAATTACAGGGATACAAACCACAGATACAGGAATTACAGGGATACATGCAGCAGGTACAGGAATTACAGGGGTACATCCCGCAGCTATAGGAATTAGTGGGATACATCCCGCAGATACAGGAATTACAGCGATACATCCTGCAGATACAGGAATTACAGGGATACATCCTGCAGATACAGGAATTACTAGGGATATATCCAACAGATTCAGGAATTTCAGAGAAAGATCCCGCAGACACAAGAATTACAGGGGTACATCCCGCAGATACAGGAATTACAGGGATACATCCAGCAGATACAGGAATTTTTACAGGATAAATCCAGCAGATACAGGAATTACAGAGATACAGGAATTACAGGGGCACATCCCACCAATACAGCAATTACAGGGATACATCCAGCAAATACAGGAATTATATGGGTGCATCCCGCTGATACAGGAATTACAGGGATACATCCTGCAGATAGAGGAATTACAGTGATTCATCCTGCAGATACAGGAACTAAAGGGATACGTCACACAGATACAGGAATGACAGGGATACTTCCCCCAGATACAAGAATTACAGGGATACATCCAGCAGATACCAGAATTACAGGGATACATCCCGCAGATACAGCAATTACAGGATACATTCAGCAGATACAGGAATTAAAGGGAAACATCCCGCAGATACAGGAAATACAGGGAATCATCCTGCAGTTACAAGAATTACAGGGCTACAGCCAGCAGATACAGGAATTACAGGGCTACAACCAGCAGATACAGGAATTACAGGGCTACATTCAGCAGATATAGGAATTACAGGGATACATCCCACAGATACAGGAATTACAGGGGTACATCCCCCAGATACAGGAATTACAGGGATACATCCAGCAGATACCAGAATTACAGGGATACATCCCACAGATACAGCAATTACAGGATACATTCAGCAGATACAGGAATTAAAGGGAAACATCCCGCAGATACAGGAATTACAGGTGTACATCCCACAGATACAGGAATTACATGGATACATCCTGCAGATACAGGAATTACAGGGATACATCCTGCAGACACAGGAATTACAGGGAAACATCCCACAGAAACAGGAATTACAGGGATACATCACCCAGATAGAGGAATTACATGGATGCATCCCGCAGGTACAGGTATTACAGGGGTACATCCCGCAGATACAGGAATTACAGGGATACATCCAGCATATACAGGAATTACAGGGATACATCCCGCAGATACAGGAATTAGAGGGATACATCCAGCAGATACAGGAATTATAGGGATACATCCCGCAGGTACAGCAATTACAGGATACATTCAGCAGATACAGGAATTACAGGGATACATCCTGCAGATACAGAAATTACAATGGTATATTCCCCAGATACAGGAATTATAGGGATACATCCAGCAGATACAGGAATTACAGGGATACATCCTGCAGATACAGGAATTACAGGGACACATCCTGCAGATACAGGAATTATAGGGGTACATCCCCCAGATAGAGGAATGACAGGGATACATCCTGCAGACACAGGAATTACAGGGAAACATCCCACAGAAACAGGAATTACAGGGATACATCACCCAGATAGAGGAATTACATGGATGCATCCCGCAGGTACAGGTATTACAGGGGTACATCCCGCAGATGCGTGGCTAAAGAGTTGGTGTAGGGGGGAGGGTTTTACTTTCCTGGATCACTGGGCCTGCTTCTGGGAAAGGTGGGACTTGTACAAGTCGGACGGGTTGCACCTGAACCAGAGCGGGACAAATATCCTTGCGGGGAGGTTTGCTAGCACTGTCGGGGGAGGTTTAAACTAACTTGGCAGGGGGATGGGATACAGAGGGGAGCTGAAATAGGGGGGGATGTGCTGCCAATTATGGAGGAAAAAACAAGCCAGCTTGGTAGACAGGGCAAATATATAAGGGCAAGGCTGGATGGCATCTATTTTAATGCAAGGAGTCTTGCAAATAAGGTGGATGAACTGAAGGTGTTGATAAACACATGGGAGTATGATATTGTTGCTATCACGGAGACATGGTTGAGGGAGGGGCAAGACTGGCAGCTCAATATTCCGGGGTACAGAATCTTCAGGCGAGACAGAGGGGGAGGTATAAGAGGAGGGGGTGTCGCAATATTAATTAAGGAGTCAATTACTGCACTAAGGAGGGATGATATATTAGCAGGGTCCTCTAATGAGGCCATATGGGTGGAGCTTAAAAACAAAAAGGGGGCAAGCACTTTGCTGGGAGTGTACTATAGGCCTCCAAACAGTCAGGGGGAGATAGAGGAACAGATATGTAGGCAAATCTCAGAGAAATGTGCAAATAATAGGGTAATAATAATGGGGGATTTCAACTTCCCCAATATTAACTGGGATAGTCAAAGTGTGAAAGGCTCAGAGGGTGTAGAATTCTTAAAGTGCATCCAGGAGAGCTTTTTGAGCCAGCATGTAGAAAGTCCTACAAGAGAGGGGGCGGTACTGGACCTAATTCTAGGGAATGTGGCCGGCCAAGTGGAAAAAGTGCTAGTAGGTGAGCACTTTGGTGATAGTGACCATAATATGGTAAGATTTAGGGTGGTCATGGAAAAGGACAGGGATGGGCCGGAAATAAAGGTTCTAAATTGGGGGAAGGCCGATTTTAATAGGATAAGGCAGGATCTGGCCAAAATGGACTGGGATCAGCTACTTGTAGGAAAATCCGCATCGGAGCAATGGGAGGCTTTCAGAAGGGAGATTGAGATCATACAAGGGCAACATGTTCCCATAAAGGTCAAGAGTGGTTCCAAAAACCACAGGGAACCGTGGATGTCAGGGGATATACGGGAATGGATTAGGAAAAAAAGGAGGGCTTTTGGTAGATACAAAAGGCTAAAGACGGAGGAAGCCCTAGAGGAGTACAAAAAGTGCAGGGGGATACTTAAAAAAGAAATTAGGAGATCAAGGAGGGGCCATGAAATAACACTGGCGAGCAAAATAAAGGAAAATCCGAAGATGTTTTATAAGTATATTAAGGGTAAAAGGATAACTAGGGAAAAAATAGGGCCCATTAGGGACAAAAGTGGCAATCTGTGTGTGGAGCCGGAAGATGTAGGAGGGGTTCTAAATGAATTTTTTGCATCTGTTTTCACTATGGAGAAGGACGATGTAGACATAGAAATAGGGCGGGGGGACTGTGATATGCTCGAACATATTAACATCGAGAGGGAGGAGGTATTGGCGGTTTTAGCTGGCCTAAAAATGGATAAATCCCCAGGCCCGGATGAAATGTACCCCAGGCTGCTGTGTGAGGCAAAGGAGGAGATTGCGGGGGCTCTAACACATATATTCAGGACCTCTCTGGCCACAGGGGATGTGCCAGAGGACTGGAGAACCGCTAATGTAGTACCATTATTCAAGAAGGGTAGTAGGGAAAAACCGGGGAACTACAGGCCAGTGAGCCTAACATCAGTGGTAGGAAAATTACTGGAAAAAATCCTGAGGGACAAAATTTGTCTCCACTTGGAGAGGCAAGGATTAATCAGGGATAGTCAACATGGCTTTGTCAAGGGAAGATCATGTCTGACTAATTTGATTGAATTTTTTGAGGGGGTGACTAGGTGTGTGGATGAGGGTAACGCAGTGGATGTGGTATACATGGATTTCAGTAAGGCCTTTGATAAAGTCCCGCACAGGAGACTGGTCAAGAAGGTAAGAGCCCATGGAATCCAGGGTGCCTTGGCACATTGGATACAAAACTGGCTTAGTGGCAGAAGGCAGAGGGTGATGGTCGAAGGTTGTTTTTGTGACTGGAAACCTGTGGCCAGTGGGGTACCACAGGGATCGGTGCTGGGTCCCTTGCTGTTTGTGGTCTACATTAATGACTTGGATATGAATGTAAAGGGTATGATCAGTAAATTCGCGGATGATACTAAAATTGGTAGGGTGGTAAATAGCGAGGAGGGTAGCCTCAGTCTGCAGAACGATATAGATGGGTTGGTCAGATGGGCGGAACAGTGGCAAATGGAATTTAACCCGGAAAAGTGCGAGGTGATGCACTTTGGGGGGTCTAACAAGGCAAGGGAATACACAATGAAGGGAAAGACCCTAGGCAAGACGGAGGGTCAGAGGGATCTGGGTGTGCAGGTACACAGATCCCTGAAGGCGGCGGAACAGGTGGATAAGGTGGTAAAAAAGGCATATGGGATACTTGCCTTCATTAGCCGAGGCATAGAATATAAGAGCAAGGAGGTTATGATGGAGCTGTATAAAACACTGGTTAGGCCACAGCTGGAATACTGTGTGCAGTTCTGGTCGCCACACTACAGGAAAGATGTGATCGCGTTAGAGAGGGTGCAGAGGAGGTTCACCAGGATGTTACCAGGGCTGGAGCGCTTCAGCTATGAAGAGAGACTGGGCAGATTGGGTTTGTTTTCCTTGGAGCAGAGGAGGCTGAGGGGGGACATGATTGAGGTGTACAAAATTGTGAGGGGCATAGATAGGATGGATGCTGAGGAGCTTTTCCCCTTAGTAGAGGGGTCAATAACTAGGGGGCATAGATTCAAGATAAAGGGCGGGAGGTTTAGAGGGGATTTGAGAAAGAACTTTTTCACCCAGAGGGTGGTTGGAGTCTGGAACTCACTGCCTGAAAGGGTTGTGGAGGCAGAAACCCTCACAACATTTAAGAAGCATTTGGATGAGCATTTGAAATGCCATAGCATACAAGGCTACGGGCCAAATGCTGGAATATGGGATTAGATTAGACAGGGCTTGATGGCCGGCATGGACACGATGGGCCGAAGGGCCTCTATCCGTGCTGTATTACTCTATGACTCTATGACTCTATGATACAAGAATTACAGGGCTACAGCCAGCAGATACAGGAATTACAGGGTTACATCCAGCCGATACAGGAATTATAGGGGTACATCATGCAGATACAGGAATTACAGGATACATCCTGCAGATGCAGGAATTACAGGGACACATCCCGCAGATACAGGAATTACAGGGGTACATCCTGCAGATACAGGAATTACAGGGATACATCCCGCAGATACAGGAATTACAGCGATACATCCAGCAGATACAGGAGTTAAAGGGATACATCCCACAGGTACAGGAATTACAGGGGTATATCCCGCAGGTACAGGAATTACCGGGATACATCCAGCAGACACAGGAATTACAGGGATTCATCCCCAGACACAGGAATTACAGGATACATCCAGCAGATACAGGAATTACAGGGATACATCCCGCAGATACAGGAATTGCAGGGATACATCCAGAAGATACAGGAATTCAGGGAATATCCAACAGACGCATGAATTACAGGGATACATCCAGCAGATACAGGAATTACAGGGGTACATCCCGCAGATACAGGAATTACATGGATACATCCAGCAGATGCAAGAATTACAAGCATACCTCCCGCAGATACAGGAATTACAGGGATACATCGCGCAGGTACAGGAATTACAAGGATGCATCCCGCAGATACAGGAATTACAGGGATGCATCCAGCAGATACAGGAATTACAGGGATACATCCCGCAGTTGCAAGAATAACAGGGGTACATCTCGCCGATACAGGAATTAAAGGGATACATCACGCAGATGTAGGAATTAAAAGAATACATCCAGCAGATACAGGAATTACAGGGGTGCATTCCCCAGATATAGGAATTACAGGGATACATCCCGCAGCTACAGGAATTACAGGGATACATCCCGCAGATACAGGAATTACAGAGAAACATACTGCAGATACAGGAATTACTGCGGAACAGCCCGCAGATACAGGAATTACAGCGGTACATCCTGCAGATAGAGGAATTACAGGGATACATGCAGCAGATACAGGAATTACAGAGATACATCCCGCAGATACAGGAATTACAGGGGTACATCCCACAGATACAGGAATTACAGCGATACATGCTGCAGATACAGGAATTACAGGGGAACATCCCCCAGCTACAGGAATTAGAGGGATACATCCCGCAGATAAAGGAATTACAGGGGAACATCCAGCAGATACAGGAATTACACGGATACATCCCGCAGATACAGGGATTACAGGGATACATCCAGCAGATACAGAAATTACAGGGATACATCCCCCAGATACAGGAATTACAGGGATACATCCCACAGATACAGGAATTACAGGGATACGTCCTGCAGATACAGGAATTACAGGGGTGCATCCTGAAGATACCGGAATTACAGGGATACATCCTGCAGATACAGGAATTACAGGGACACATCCTGCAGATACAGGAATTATAGGGGTACATCCCCCAGATAGAGGAATGGCAGGGATACATCCCACAGATACAGGAATTACAGGGATACATGCAGCAGATACAGGAATTACAGGTGTACATCCCGCAGATACAGGAATTACAGGGATACATCCTGCAGATACAGGAATTACAGTGATACATAACGCAGATACAGGAATTAAACGGATACATTCTGCAGGTACAGGTATTACAGGGATATATCCAACAGATTCAGGAATTTCAGAGATACATCCCGCAGACACTGGAATTACAGGGTACATCCCACAGATACAGGAATTACAGGGAGGCATCCCGCAGGTACAGGAATTACAGGGATACATCCCTCGATACAGAAATTACAGGTAAACATCCCACAGATACAGGAATTACAGGGATACATGCAGCAGATACAGGAATTACAGAGATACATCCCGCAGATACAGGAATTACAGGGATAAATCCCACAGATACAGGAATTACAGGGGTACATCCCACAGATACAGGAATTACAGCGATACATGCTGCAGATACAGGAATTACAGGGGAACATCCCCCAGATACAGGAATTACAGGGATACATCCCGCAGATAAAGGAATTACAGGGGAACAGCCAGCAGATACAGGAATTACACGGATACATCCCGCAGATACAGGGATACATCCAGCAGATACAGGAATTACAGGGATACATCCCCCAGATACAGGAATTACAGGGATACATCCCACAGATACAGGAATTACAGGGATACGTCCTGCAGATAAAGGAATAAAGGGGTGCATCCTGAAGATACAGGAATTACAGGGATACATCCTGCAGATACAGGAATTACAGGGACACATCCTGCAGATACAGGAATTATAGGGGTACATCCCCCAGATAGAGGAATGGCAGGGATACATCCCACAGATACAGGAATTACAGGGATACATGCAGCAGATACAGGAATTACAGGTGTACATCCCGCAGATACAGGAATTACAGGGATACATCCTGCAGATACAGGAATTACAGCGATACATAACGCAGATACAGGAATTAAACGGATACATTCTGCAGGTACAGGTATTACAGGGATATATCCAACAGATTCAGGAATTTCAGAGATACATCCCGCAGACACTGGAATTACAGGGTACATCCCACAGATACAGGAATTACAGGGATGCATCCCGCAGGTACAGGAATTACAGGGATACATCCAGCAGATACAGGAATTACAGGGATACATCCCGCAGTTGCAAGAATAACAGGGGTACATCTCGACGATACAGGAATTAAAGGGATACATCACGCAGATAGAGGAATTACAGGAATACATCCAGCAGTTACAGGAATTACAGGGCTGCATTCCCCAGATACAGGAATTACAGGGATACATCCCGCAGCTACAGGAATTACAGGGATACATCCCGCAGATACAGGAATTACAGAGAAACATACTGCAGATACAGGAATTACTCCGGAACAGCCCGCAGATACAGGAAATACAGCGGTACATCCTGCAGATAGAGGAATTACAGGGATACATCCCCCGAAAGAGAAATTACAGGGAAACATCCCACAGGTGCAGGAATTACAGGGATACATGCAACAGATACAGGAATTACAGGGATACATCCCGCAGATACAGGAATTACAGGGATAAATCCCACAGATACAGGAATTACAGGGGTACATCCCACAGATACAGGAATTACAGCGATACATGCTGCAGATACAGGAATTACAGGGGAACATCCCCCAGATACAGGAATTACAGGGATACATCCTGCAGATAAAGGAATTACAGGGGAAGAGCCAGCAGATACAGGAATTACACGGATACATCCCGCAGATACAGGGATTACAGGGATACATCCAGCAGATACAGGAATTACAGGGATACATCCCCCAGATACAGGAATTACAGGGATACATCCCACAGATACAGGAATTACAGGGATACGTCCTGCAGATACAGGAATTACAGGGGTGCATCCTGTAGATACAGGAATTACAGGGATACATCCTGCAGATACAGGAATTACAGGGACACATCCTGCAGATACAAGAATTATAGGGGTACATCCCCCAGATAGAGGAATGACAGGGATACATCACGCAGATACAGGAATTACAGGGATGCATTCCCCAGATACAGGAATTACAGGTGTACATCCTGCAGATTCAGGAATTACAGGGACACATCCTGCAGATACAGGAATTATAGGGGTACATCCCCCAGATAGAGGAATGACAGGGATACATCACGCAGATAGACGAATTACAGGGATACATCCAGCAGATACAGGAATTACAGGGGTGCATTCCCCAGCTACAGGAATTACAGGGGTACATCCCGCAGCTACAGGAATTACATGGATACATCCCGCAGATACAGGAATTACAGAGAAACATGCTGCAGATACAGGAATTACTGGAGAACAGCCCGCAGATACAGGAATTACAGCGGTACATCCTGCAGATAGAGGAATTACAGTGATACATCCCCCGATACAGAAATTACAGGGAAACATCCCACAGATACAGGAATTACAGGGATACATGCAGCAGATGCAGGAATTACAGAGATACATCCCGCAGATACAGGAATTACAGGGATACATCCCACAGATACAGGAATTACAGGGGTGCATTCCCCAGATACAGGAATTACAGGGACACATCCTGCAGATACAGGAATTACAGGGATACATCCCGCAGATAAAGGAATTACAGGGGAACATCCAGCAGATACAGGAATTACAGAGATACATCCCGCAGATACAGGAATTACAGGGATACATCCCACAGATACAGGAATTACAGGGGTGCATTCCCCAGATACAGGAATTACAGGGACACATCCTGCAGATACAGGAATTACAGGGATACATCCCGCAGATACAGGGATTACAGGGATACATCCAGCAGATACAGGAATTACAGGGATACATCCCCCAGATACAGGAATTACAGGGATACACCCCACAGATACAGGAATTACAGGGATACGTCCTGCAGATACAGGAATTACAGGGGTGCATCCTGTAGATACAGGAATTACAGGGATACACCCTGCAGATACAGGAATTACAGGGACACATCCTGCAGATACAGGAATTACAGCGATACATCCCGCAGATACAGGAATTAAAGGAACCCATTCTGCAGATACAGGAATTACAGGGATATACAACAGATTCAGGAATTTCAGAGATACATCCCACAGGCACTGGAATTACAGGGGTACATCCCACAGATACAGGAAGTACAGGGATACATCCA
Source organism: Somniosus microcephalus (assembly GCF_052327205.1). Taxonomy (NCBI): domain Eukaryota; kingdom Metazoa; phylum Chordata; class Chondrichthyes; order Squaliformes; family Somniosidae; genus Somniosus; species Somniosus microcephalus. The sequence goes on along the minus strand of NC_141016.1, from coordinate 40,696,019 downwards.
GCAGCCACAGCAATTATTACAGGATACATCCAGCAGATACAGGAATTACAGGGATACATCCTGCAGATACAGGAATTGCAGGGATACATCCAGAAGATACAGGAATTCAGGGATCTATCCAACAGACGCATGAATTACAGGGATACATCCAGCAGATACAGGAATTACAGGGGTACATCCCTCAGATACAGGAATTACAGGGATACGTCCTGCAGATACAGGAATTACAGGGGTGCATCCTGTAGATACAGGAGTTACAGGGATACATCCTGCAGATACAGGAATTACAGGGACACATCCTGCAGATACAAGAATTATAGGGGTACATCCCCCAGATAGAGGAATTACAGGGATACATCCTACATCCCCCAGATAGAGGAATGACAGGGATACATCCCACAGATTCAGGAATTACACGGATACATCCTGCAGATACAGGAATTACAGGGATACATGCAGCAGATACAGGAATTACAGGTGTACATCCCGCAGATACAGGAATTACAGGGATACATCCTACATCCCCCAGATAGAGGAATGACAGGGATACATCCCGCAGATGCAAGAATGACAGGGGTACATCTCGCCAATAAAGGAATTAAAGGTATACATCACGAAGATAGACGAATTACAGGGATACATCCAGCAGATACAGTAATTACAGGGGTGCATTCCCCGGATACAGATATTACAGGGATACATCCCGCAGCTACAGGAATTACAGGGATACATCCTGCAGATACAGGAATTACAGAGAAAAATACTGCAGATACAGGAATTACTGGGGAACAGCCCGCAGATACAGGAATTACAGCGGTGCCACCTGCAGATAGAGGAATTACAGGGATACATCCCTCGATACAGAAATTACAGGTAAACATCCCACAGATACAGGAATTACAGGGATACATGCAGCAGATACAGGAATTACAGAAATACATCCCGCAGATACAGGAATTACAGGGATAAATATCACAGATACAGGAATTACAGGGGTACATCCCACAGATACAGGAATTACAGACATACATGCTGCAGATACAGGAATTACAGGGGAATATCCCCCAGATACAGGAATTACAGGGATACATCCCCCAGATACAGGAATTACAGGGATACTTCACGCAGGTACAGGAATTACAGGGATACATGCAGCAGATACAGGAATTACAGGTGTACATCCTGCAGATACAGGAATTACAGGGACACATCCTGCAGATTCAGGAATTATAGGGGTACGTCCCCCAGATAGAGGAATGACAGGGATACATCCCACAGATACAGGAATTACAGGGATACATGCAGCAGATATAGGAATTACAGGTGTACATCCTGCAGATACAGCAATTACAGGGATACATCCCGCAGCTATTGGAATTACATGCATACATCCCGCAGATACAGGAACTAAAGAGAAACATACTGCAGATACAGGAATTACGGGGGAACAGCCCGCAGATACAGGAATTACAGCGGTACATCCTGCAGATAGAGGAATTACAGTGATACATCCCCCGATACAGAAATTACAGGGAAACATCCCACAGATACAGGAATTACAGAGGTACATTCCGCAGATACACAAATTACAGGGATGCATCCCACAGATACTGGAATTACAGGGGAACATCCCCCAGATACCGGAATTACAGGGATATATCCCGCAGATAAAGGAATTACAGGTGAACATCCAGCAGATACAGGAATTACACGGATACATCCCGCAGATACAGGGGTTACAGGGATACATCCAGCAGATACAAGAATTACAGGGATACATCCCCCAGATACAGGAATTACAGGGATACGTCCTGCAGATACAGGAATTACAGGGGTGCATCCTGTAGATACAGGAATTACAGGGATACACCCTGCAGATACAGGAATTACAGGGACACATCCTGCAGATACAGGAATTATAGGGGTACATCCCCCAGATAGAGGAATGGCAGGGATACATCAAGCAGCTACTGCAATTATTACAGGATACATTCAGCAGATACAGGAATTACAGGGATACCTCCCGCAGATACAGGAATTACAGGGATACATCCAGCCGATACAGGAATTATAGGGGTACATCATGCAGATACAGGAATTACAGGATACATCCTGCAGATGCAGGAATTACAGGGACACATCCCGCAGATACAGGAATTACAGGGGTACATCCTGCAGATACAGGAATTACAGGGATACATCCCGCAGATACAGGAATTACAGCGATACATCCAGCAGATACAGGAATTACAGGGATACATCCCACAGGTACAGGAATTACAGGGATAAATCCCGCAGATACAGGAATTACCGGGATACATCCAGCAGACACAGGAATTACAGGGATTCATCCCCAGACACAGGAATTACAGGATACATCCAGCAGATACAGGAATTACAGGGATACATCCCGCAGATACAGGAATTGCAGGGATACATCCAGAAGATACAGGAATTCAGGGAATATCCAACAGACGCATGAATTACAGGGATACATCCAGCAGATACAGGAATTACAGGGGAACATCCCGCAGATACAGGAATTACATGGATACATCCAGCAGATGCAAGAATTACAGGGATACCTCCCGCAGATACAGGAATTACAGGGATACATCGCGCAGGTACAGGAATTACAAGGATGCATCCCGCAGATACAGGAATTACAGGGATGCATCCCGCAGGTACAGGAATTACAGGGATACATGCAGCAGATACAGGAATTACAGGTGTACATCCTGCAGATACAGGAATTACAGGGATAAATCCCACAGATACAGGAATTACAGGGGTACATCCCACAGATACAGGAATTACAGCGATACATGCTGCAGATACAGGAATTACAGGGGAACATCCCCCAGATACAGGAATTACAGGGATACATCCCGCAGATAAAGGAATTACAGGGGAACAGCCAGCAGATACAGGAATTACACGGATACATCCCGCAGATACAGGGATTACAGGGATACATCCAGCAGATACAGGAATTACAGGGATACATCCCCCAGATACAGGAATTACAGGGATACATCCCACAGATACAGGAATTACAGGGATACGTCCTGCAGATAAAGGAATAAAGGGGTGCATCCTGAAGATACAGGAATTACAGGGATACATCCTGCAGATACAGGAATTACAGGGACACATCCTGCAGATACAGGAATTATAGGGGTACATCCCCCAGATAGAGGAATGGCAGGGATACATCCCACAGATACAGGAATTACAGGGATACATGCAGCAGATACAGGAATTACAGGTGTACATCCCGCAGATACAGGAATTACAGGGATACATCCTGCAGATACAGGAATTACAGCGATACATAACGCAGATACAGGAATTAAACGGATACATTCTGCAGGTACAGGTATTACAGGGATATATCCAACAGATTCAGGAATTTCAGAGATACATCCCGCAGACACTGGAATTACAGGGTACATCCCACAGATACAGGAATTACAGGGATGCATCCCGCAGGTACAGGAATTACAGGGATACATCCAGCAGATACAGGAATTACAGGGATACATCCCGCAGTTGCAAGAATAACAGGGTACATCTCGACGATACAGGAATTAAAGGGATACATCACGCAGATAGAGGAATTACAGGAATACATCCAGCAGATACAGGAATTACAGGGCTGCATTCCCCAGATACAGGAATTACAGGGATACATCCCGCAGCTACAGGAATTACAGGGATACATCCCGCAGATACAGGAATTACAGAGAAACATACTGCAGATACAGGAATTACTCCGGAACAGCCCGCAGATACAGGAAATACAGCGGTATATCCTGCAGATAGAGGAATTACAGGGATACATCCCCCGAAAGAGAAATTACAGGGAAACATCCCACAGGTGCAGGAATTACAGGGATACATGCAACAGATACAGGAATTACAGGGATACATGCAGCAGATACACGAATTACAGAGATACATCCCGCAGATACAGGAATTACAGGGATAAATCCCACAGATACAGGAATTACAGGGGTACATCCCACAGATACAGGAATTACAGCGATACATGCCGCAGATACAGGAATTACAGGGGAACATCCCCCAGATACAGGGATTACAGGGGAACATCCAGCAGATACAGGAATTACACGGATACATCCCGCAGATACAGGGATTACAGGGATACATCCAGCAGATACAAGAATTACAGGGATACATCCCCCAGATACAGGAATTACAGGGATACATCCCACAGATACAGGAATTACAGGGATACGTCCTGCAGATACAGGAATTACAGGGGTGCGTCCTGAAGATACAGGAATTACAGGGATACATCCTGCAGATACAGGAATTACAGGGACACATCCTGCAGATACAGGAATTATTGCGGTACATCCCCCAGATAGAGGAATGGCAGGGATACATCCCACAGATACAGGAATTACAGGGATACATGCAGCAGATACAGGAATTACAGGTGTACATCCCGCAGATACAGGAATTACAGGGATACATCCTGCAGATACAGGAATTACAGTGATACATAACGCAGATACAGGAATTAAACGGATACATTCTGCAGGTACAGGTATTACAGGGATATATCCAACAGATTCAGGAATTTCAGAGATACATCCCGCAGACACTGGAATTACAGGGTACATCCCACAGATACAGGAATTACAGGGAGGCATCCCGCAGGTACAGGAATTACAGGGATACATCCAGCAGATACAGGAATTACAGGGTTACATCCAGCCGATACAGGAATTATAGGGGTACATCATGCAGATACAGGAATTACAGGATACATCCTGCAGATGCAGGAATTACAGGGACACATCCCGCAGATACAGGAATTACAGGGGTACATCCTGCAGATACAGGAATTACAGGGATACATCCCGCAGATACAGGAATTACAGCGATACATCCAGCAGATACAGGAATTACAGGGATACATCCCACAGGTACAGGAATTACAGGGGTATATCCCGCAGGTACAGGAATTACCGGGATACATCCAGCAGACACAGGAATTACAGGGATTCATCCCCAGACACAGGAATTACAGGATACATCCAGCAGATACAGGAATTACAGGGATACATCCCGCAGATACAGGAATTGCAGGGATACATCCAGAAGATACAGGAATTCAGGGAATATCCAACAGAAGCATGAATTACAGGGATACATCCAGCAGATACAGGAATTACAGGGGTACATCCCGCAGATACAGGAATTACATGGATACATCCAGCAGATGCAAGAATTACAAGCATACCTCCCGCAGATACAGGAATTACAGGGATACATCGCGCAGGTACAGGAATTACAAGGATGCATCCCGCAGATACAGGAATTACAGGGATGCATCCAGCAGATACAGGAATTACAGGGATACATCCCGCAGTTGCAAGAATAACAGGGGTACATCTCGCCGATACAGGAATTAAAGGGATACATCACGCAGATGTAGGAATTAAAAGAATACATCCAGCAGATACAGGAATTACAGGGGTGCATTCCCCAGATACAGGAATTACAGGGATACATCCCGCAGCTACAGGAATTACAGGGATACATCCCGCAGATACAGGAATTACAGAGAAACATACTGCAGATACAGGAATTACTGCGGAACAGCCCGCAGATACAGGAATTACAGCGGTACATCCTGCAGATAGAGGAATTACAGGGATACATGCAGCAGATACAGGAATTACAGAGATACATCCCGCAGATACAGGAATTACAGGGGTACATCCCACAGATACAGGAATTACAGCGATACATGCTGCAGATACAGGAATTACAGGGGAACATCCCCCAGCTACAGGAATTAGAGGGATACATCCCGCAGATAAAGGAATTACAGGGGAACATCCAGCAGATACAGGAATTACACGGATACATCCCGCAGGTACAGGGATTACAGGGATACATCCAGCAGATACAGAAATTACAGGGATACATCCCCCAGATACAGGAATTACAGGGATACATCCCACAGATACAGGAATTACAGGGATACGTCCTGCAGATACAGGAATTACAGGGGTGCATCCTGAAGATACCGGAATTACAGGGATACATCCTGCAGATACAGGAATTACAGGGACACATCCTGCAGATACAGGAATTATAGGGGTACATCCCCCAGATAGAGGAATGGCAGGGATACATCCCACAGATACAGGAATTACAGGGATACATGCAGCAGATACAGGAATTACAGGTGTACATCCCGCAGATACAGGAATTACAGGGATACATCCTGCAGATACAGGAATTACAGTGATACATAACGCAGATACAGGAATTAAACGGATACATTCTGCAGGTACAGGTATTACAGGGATATATCCAACAGATTCAGGAATTTCAGAGATACATCCCGCAGACACTGGAATTACAGGGTACATCCCACAGATACAGGAATTACAGGGAGGCATCCCGCAGGTACAGGAATTACAGGGATACATCCCTCGATACAGAAATTACAGGTAAACATCCCACAGATACAGGAATTACAGGGATACATGCAGCAGATACAGGAATTACAGAGATACATCCCGCAGATACAGGAATTACAGGGATAAATCCCACAGATACAGGAATTACAGGGGTACATCCCACAGATACAGGAATTACAGCGATACATGCTGCAGATACAGGAATTACAGGGGAACATCCCCAGATACAGGAATTACAGGGATACATCCCGCAGATAAAGGAATTACAGGGGAACAGCCAGCAGATACAGGAATTACACGGATACATCCCGCAGATACAGGGATACATCCAGCAGATACAGGAATTACAGGGATACATCCCCCAGATACAGGAATTACAGGGATACATCCCACAGATACAGGAATTACAGGGATACGTCCTGCAGATAAAGGAATAAAGGGGTGCATCCTGAAGATACAGGAATTACAGGGATACATCCTGCAGATACAGGAATTACAGGGACACATCCTGCAGATACAGGAATTATAGGGGTACATCCCCCAGATAGAGGAATGGCAGGGATACATCCCACAGATACAGGAATTACAGGGATACATGCAGCAGATACAGGAATTACAGGTGTACATCCCGCAGATACAGGAATTACAGGGATACATCCTGCAGATACAGGAATTACAGCGATACATAACGCAGATACAGGAATTAAACGGATACATTCTGCAGGTACAGTTATTACAGGGATATATCCAACAGATTCAGGAATTTCAGAGATACATCCCGCAGACACTGGAATTACAGGGTACATCCCACAGATACAGGAATTACAGGGATGCATCCCGCAGGTACAGGAATTACAGGGATACATCCAGCAGATACAGGAATTACAGGGATACATCCCGCAGTTGCAAGAATAACAGGGGTACATCTCGACGATACAGGAATTAAAGGGATACATCACGCAGATAGAGGAATTACAGGAATACATCCAGCAGATACAGGAATTACAGGGCTGCATTCCCCAGATACAGGAATTACAGGGATACATCCCGCAGCTACAGGAATTACAGGGATACATCCCGCAGATACAGGAATTACAGAGAAACATACTGCAGATACAGGAATTACTCCGGAACAGCCCGCAGATACAGGAAATACAGCGGTACATCCTGCAGATAGAGGAATTACAGGGATACATCCCCCGAAAGAGAAATTACAGGGAAACATCCCACAGGTGCAGGAATTACAGGGATACATGCAACAGATACAGGAATTACAGGGATACATCCCGCAGATACAGGAATTACAGGGATAAATCCCACAGATACAGGAATTACAGGGGTACATCCCACAGATACAGGAATTACAGCGATACATGCTGCAGATACAGGAATTACAGGGGAACATCCCCCAGATACAGGAATTACAGGGGAAGAGCCAGCAGATACAGGAATTACACGGATACATCCCGCAGATACAGGGATTACAGGGATACATCCAGCAGATACAGGAATTACAGGGATACATCCCCCAGATACAGGAATTACAGGGATACATCCCACAGATACAGGAATTACAGGGATACGTCCTGCAGATACAGGAATTACAGGGGTGCATCCTGTAGATACAGGAATTACAGGGATACATCCTGCAGATACAGGAATTACAGGGACACATCCTGCAGATACAAGAATTATAGGGGTACATCCCCCAGATAGAGGAATGACAGGGATACATCACGCAGATGCAGGAATTACAGGGATGCATTCCCCAGATACAGGAATTACAGGTGTACATCCTGCAGATTCAGGAATTACAGGGACACATCCTGCAGATACAGGAATTATAGGGGTACATCCCCCAGATAGAGGAATGACAGGGATACATCACGCAGATAGACGAATTACAGGGATACATCCAGCAGATACAGGAATTACAGGGGTGCATTCCCCAGCTACAGGAATTACAGGGGTACATCCCGCAGCTACAGGAATTACATGGATACATCCCGCAGATACAGGAATTACAGAGAAACATGCTGCAGATACAGGAATTACTGGAGAACAGCCCGCAGATACAGGAATTACAGCGGTACATCCTGCAGATAGAGGAATTACAGTGATACATCCCCCGATACAGAAATTACAGGGAAACATCCCACAGATACAGGAATTACAGGGATACATGCAGCAGATGCAGGAATTACAGAGATACATCCCGCAGATACAGGAATTACAGGGATACATCCCACAGATACAGGAATTACAGGGGTGCATTCCCCAGATACAGGAATTACAGGGACACATCCTGCAGATACAGGAATTACAGGGATACATCCCGCAGATAAAGGAATTACAGGGGAACATCCAGCAGATACAGGAATTACAGAGATACATCCCGCAGATACAGGAATTACAGGGATACATCCCACAGATACAGGAATTACAGGGGTGCATTCCCCAGATACAGGAATTACAGGGACACATCCTGCAGATACAGGAATTACAGGGATACATCCCGCAGATACAGGGATTACAGGGATACATCCAGCAGATACAGGAATTACAGGGATACATCCCCCAGATACAGGAATTACAGGGATACACCCCACAGATACAGGATTACAGGGATACGTCCTGCAGATACAGGAATTACAGGGGTGCATCCTGTAGATACAGGAATTACAGAGGATTACACCTGCAGATACAGGAATTACAGGGACACATCCTGCAGATACAGGAATTACAGCGATACATCCGCAGATACAGGAATTAAAGGAACCCATTCTGCAGATACAGGAATTACAGGGATATACAACAGATTCAGGAATTTCAGAGATACATCCCACAGGCACTGGAATTACAGGGGTACATCCCACAGATACAGGAAGTACAGGATACATCCAGCAGCCACAGCAATTATTACAGGATACATCCAGCAGATACAGGAATTACAGGGATACATCCTGCAGATACAGGAATTGCAGGGATACATCCAGAAGATACAGGAATTCAGGGATCTATCCAACAGACGCATGAATTACAGGATACATCCAGCAGATACAGGAATTACAGGGGTGCATCCTGTAGATACAGGAGTTACAGGGATACATCCTGCAGATACAGGAATTACAGGGACACATCCTGCAGATACAGGAATTACAGGGATACATGCAGCAGATACAGGAATTATAGGGGTACATCCCCCAGATAGAGGAATTACAGGGATACATCCTACATCCCCCAGATAGAGGAATGACAGGGATACATCCCGCAGATTCAGGAATTACACGGATACATCCTGCAGATACAGGAATTACAGGGATACATGCAGCAGATACAGGAATTACAGGTGTACATCCCGCAGATACAGGAATTACAGGGATACATCCTACATCCCCCAGATAGAGGAATGACAGGGATACATCCCGCAGATGCAAGAATGACAGGGGTACATCTCGCCAATAAAGGAATTAAAGGGATACATCACGAAGATAGACGAATTACAGGGATACATCCAGCAGATACAGTAATTACAGGGGTGCATTCCCCGGATACAGATATTACAGGGATACATCCCGCAGCTACAGGAATTACAAGGGATACATCCTGCAGATACAGGAATTACAGAGAAAAATACTGCAGATACAGGAATTACTGGGGAACAGCCCGCAGATACAGAATTACAGCGGTGGCCACCTGCAGATAGAGGAATTACAGGGATACATCCCTCGATACAGAAATTACAGGTAAACATCCCACAGATACAGGAATTACAGGGATACATGCAGCAAGATACAGGAATTACAGAAATACATCCCGCAGATACAGGAATTACAGGGATGAATATCACAGATACAGGAATTACAGGGGTACATCCCACAGATACAGGAATTACAGACATACATGCTGCAGATACAGGAATTACAGGGGAATATCCCCCAGATACAGGATTACAGGGATACATCCCCCAGATACAGGAATTACAGGGATACTTCACGCAGGTACAGGAATTACAGGGATACATGCAGCAGATACAGGAAATTACAGTGTACATCCTGCAGATACAGGAATTACAGGGACACATCCTGCAGATCAGGAATTATAGGGGTACGTCCCCAGATAGAGGAATGACAGGGATACATCCCACAGATACAGGAATTACAGGGATACATGCAGCAGATATAGGGAATTACAGGTGTACATCCTGCAGATACAGCATTACAGGGATACATCCCGCAGCTATTGGAATTACATGCATACATCCCGCAGATACAGGAATTAAAGAGAAACATACTGCAGATACAGGAATTACGGGGGAACAGCCCGCAGATACAGGAATTACAGCGGTACATCCTGCAGATAGAGGAATTACAGTGATACATCCCCGATACAGAAATTACAGGGAAACATCCCACAGATTACAGGAATTACAGAGGTACATTCCGCAGATACACGAATTACAGGGATACATCTCACAGATACTGGAGTTACAGGGGAACATCCCCCCAGATACCGGAATTACAGGGATATATCCCGCAGATAAAGGAATTACAGGTGAACATCCAGCAGATACAGGAATTACACGGATACATCCCGCAGATACAGGGGTTACAGGGATACATCCAGCAGATACAAGAATTACAGGGATACATCCCCCAGATACAGGAATTACAGGGATACGTCCTGCAGATACAGGAATTACAGGGGGTGCATCCTGTAGATACAGGAATTACAGGGATACACCCTGCAGATACAGGAATTACAGGGACACATCCTGCAGATACAGGAATTATAGGGGTACATCCCCAGATAGAGGAATGGCAGGGATACATCAAGCAGCTACTGCAATTATTACAGGATACATTCAGCAGATACAGGAATTACAGGGATACCTCCCGCAGATACAGGAATTACAGGGATACATCCAGCCGATACAGGAATTATAGGGGTACATCATGCAGATACAGGAATTACAGGATACATCCTGCAGATGCAGGAATTACAGGGACACATCCCGCAGATACAGGAATTACAGGGGTACATCCTGCAGATACAGGAATTACAGGGATACATCCCGCAGATACAGGAATTACAGCGATACATCCAGCAGATACAGGAATTACAGGGATACATCCCACAGGTACAGGAATTACAGGGATAAATCCCGCAGATACAGGAATTACCGGGATACATCCAGCAGACACAGGAATTACAGGGATTCATCCCCAGACACAGGAATTACAGGATACATCCAGCAGATACAGGAATTACAGGGATACATCCCGCAGATACAGAATTGCAGGGATACATCCAGAAGATACAGGAATTCAGGGAATATCCAACAGACGCATGAATTACAGGGATACATCCAGCAGATACAGGAATTACAGGGGAACATCCCGCAGATACAGGAATTACATGGGATACATCCAGCAGATGCAGGAATTACAGGATACCTCCCGCAGATACAGGAATTACAGGGATACATCGCGCAGGTACAGGAATTACAAGGATGCATCCCGCAGATACAGAATTACAGGGATGCATCCCGCAGGTACAGGAATTACAGGGATACATGCAGCAGATACAGGAATTACAGGTGTACATCCTGCAGATACAGGAATTACAGGATAAATCCCACAGATACAGGAATTACAGGGGTACATCCCACAGATACAGGAATTACAGCGATACATGCTGCAGATACAGGAATTACAGGGGAACATCCCCCAGATACAGGAATTACAGGGATACATCCGCAGATAACGGAATTACAGGGGAACAGCCAGCAGATACAGGAATTACACGGATACATCCCGCAGATACAGGGATTACAGGATACATCCAGCAGATACAGGAATTACAGGGATACATCCCCCAGATACAGGAATTACAGGGATACATCCCACAGATACAAGGAATTACAGGGATACGTCCTGCAGATAAAGGAATAAAGGGGTGCATCCTGAAGATACAGGAATTACAGGGATACATCCTGCAGATACAGGAATTACAGGGACACATCCTGCAGATACAGGAATTATAGGGGTACATCCCCAGATAGAGGAATGGCAGGGATACATCCCACAGATACAGGAATTACAGGGATACATGCAGCAGATACAGGAATTACAGGTGTACATCCCGCAGATACAGAATTACAGGGATACATCCTGCAGATACAGGAATTACAGCGATACATAACGCAGATACAGGAATTAAACGGATACATTCTGCAGGTACAGGTATTACAGGGATATATCCAACAGATTCAGGAATTTCAGCATCCCGCAGACACTGGAATTACAGGGTACATCCCACAGATACAGGAATTACAGGGATGCATCCCGCAGGTACAGGAATTACAGGGATACATCCAGCAGATACAGGAATTACAGGGATACATCCCGCAGTTGCAAGAATAACAGGGGTACATCTCGACGATACAGGAATTAAAGGGATACATCACGCAGATAGAGGAATTACAGGAATACATCCAGCAGATACAGGAATTACAGGGCTGCATTCCCCAGATACAGGATTACAGGGATACATCCCGCAGCTACAGGAATTACAGGGATACATCCCGCAGATACAGGAATTACAGAGAAACATACTGCAGATACAGGAATTACTGCGGAACAGCCCGCAGATACAGGAAATACAGCGGTGCATCCTGCAGATAGAGGAATTACAGGGATACATCCCCCGAAAGAGAAATTACAGGGAAACATCCCACAGGTGCGGGAATTACAGGGATACATGCAACAGATACAGGAATTACAGAGATACATCCCGCAGATACAGGAATTACAGGGATAAATCCCACAGATACAGGAATTACAGGGGTACATCCCACAGATACAGGAATTACAGCGATACATGCTGCAGATACAGGAATTACAGGGGAACATCCCCCAGATACAGGAATTACAGGGATACATCCCGCAGATAAAGGAATTACAGGGGAAGAGCCAGCAGATACAGAAATTACTCGGATACATCCCGCAGATTCAGGGATTACAGGGATACATCCAGCAGATACAGGAAATACAGGGGTGAATCCTGTAGATACAGGAATTACAGGGATACATCCTGCAGATACAGGAATTACAGGGACACATCCTGCAGATACAAGAATTATAGTGGTACATCCCCCAGATAGAGGAATGACAGGGATACATCACGCAGATACAGGAATTACAGGGATGCATTCCCCAGATACAGGAATTACAGGTGTACATCCTGCAGATTCAGGAATTACAGGGACACATCCTGCAGATACAAGAATTATAGGGGTACATCCCCCAGATAGAGGAATGACAGGGATACATCACGCAGATAGACGAATTACAGGGATACATCCAGCAGATACAGGAATTACAGGGGTGCATTCCCCAGATACAGGAATTACAGGGGTACATCCCGCAGCTACAGGAATTAGATGGATACATCCCGCAGATACAGGAATTACAGAGAAACATGCTGCAGATACAGGAATTACTGGAGAACAGCCCGCAGATACAGGAATTACAGCGGTGCATCCTGCAGATAGAGGAATTACTGTGATACATCCCCCGATACAGAAATTACAGGGGAAAATCCCGCAGATACAGGAATTACAGGGATACATCCCACAGATACAGGAATTACAGGGGTGCATTCCCCAGATACAGGAATTACAGGGACACATCCTGCAGATACAGGAATTACAGGGATACATCCCGCAGATAAAGGAATTACAGGGGAACATCCAGCAGATACAGGAATTACAGAGATACATCCCGCAGATACAGGAATTACAGGGATACATCCCACAGATACAGGAATTACAGGGGTGCATTCCCCAGATACAGGAATTACAGGGACACATCCTGCAGATACAGGAATTACAGGGATACATCCCGCAGTTACAGGGATTACAGGGATACATCCAGCAGATACAGGAATTACAGGGATACATCCCCCAGATACAGGAATTACAGGGATACACCCCACAGATACAGGAATTACAGGGATACGTCCTGCAGATACAGGAATTAAAGGAAACCATTCTGCAGATACAGCAATTACAGGGATATACAACAGATTCAGGAATTTCAGAGATACATCCCACAGGCACTGGAATTACAGGGGTACATCCCACAGATACAGGAAGTACAGGGATACATCCAGCAGCCACAGCAATTATTACAGGATACATCCAGCAGATACAGGAATTACAGGGATACATCCTGCAGATACAGGAATTGCAGGGATACATCCAGAAGATACAGGAATTCAGGGATCTATCCAACAGACGCATGAATTACAGGGATACATCCAGCAGATACAGGAATTACAGGGGTACATCCCCCAGATACAGGAATTACAGGGATACATCCCACAGATACAGGAATTACAGGGATACGTCCTGCAGATACAGGAATTACAGGGGTGCATCCTGTAGATACAGGAGTTACAGGGATACAGCCTGCAGATACAGGAATTACAGGGACACATCCTGCAGTTACAAGAATTATAGGGGTACATCCCCCAGATAGAGGAATTACAGGGATACATCCTACATCCCCCAGATAGAGGAATGACAGGGATACATCCCGCAGATTCAGGAATTACACGGATACATCCTGCAGATACTGGAATTACAGGGATACATGCAGCAGATACAGGAATTACAGGTGTACATCCCGCAGATACAGGAATTACAGGGATACATCCTACATCCCCCAGATAGAGGAATGACAGGGATACATCCCGCAGATGCAAGAATGACAGGGGTACATCTCGCCAATAAAGGAATTAAAGGGATACATCACGAAGATAGACGAATTACAGGGATACATCCAGCAGATACAGTAATTACAGGGGTGCATTCCCCGGATACAGATATTACAGGGATACATCCCGCAGCTACAGGAATTACAGGGATACATCCTGCAGATACAGGAATTACAGAGAAAAATACTGCAGATACAGGAATTACTGGGGAACAGCCCGCAGATACAGGAATTACAGCGGTGCCACCTGCAGATAGAGGAATTACAGGGATACATCCCTCGATACAGAAATTACAGGTAAACATCCCACAGATGCAGGAATTACAGGGATACATGCAGCAGATACAGGAATTACAGAAATACATCCAGCAGATACAGGAATTACAGGGATAAATATCACAGATACAGGAATTACAGGGGGACATCCCACAGATACAGGAATTACAGACATACATGCTGCAGATACAGGAATTACAGGGGAATATCCCCCAGATACAGGAATTACAGGGATACATCCCCCAGATACAGGAATTACAGGGATACTTCACGCAGGTACAGGAATTACAGGGATACATGCAGCAGATACAGGAATTACAGGTGTACATCCTGCAGATACAGGAATTATAGGGACACATCCTGCAGATTCAGGAATTATAGGGGTACGTCCCCCAGATAGAGGAATGACAGGGATACATCCCACAGATACAGGAATTACAGGGATACATGCAGCAGATATAGGAATTACAGGGATACATCCCGCAGCTATTGGAATTACATGCATACATCCCGCAGATACAGGAATTAAAGAGAAACATACTGCAGATACAGGAATTACGGGGGAACAGCCCGCAGATACAGGAATTACAGCGGTACATCCTGCAGATAGAGGAATTACAGTGATACATCCCCCGATACAGAAATTACAGGGAAACATCCCACAGATACAGGAATTACAGGGATACATGCAGCAGATACAGGAATTACAGAGATACATTCCGCAGATACACGAATTACAGGGATACATCCCACAGATACTGGAATTACAGGGGAACATCCCCCAGATACCGGAATTACAGGGATATATCTCGCAGATAAAGGAATTACAGGGGAACATCCAGCAGATACAGGGGTTACAGGGATACATCCCGCAGATACAGGGGTTACAGGGATACATCCAGCAGATACAAGAATTACAGGGATACATCCCCCAGATACAGGAATTACAGGGATACATCCCACAGATACAGGAATTACAGGGATACGTCCTGCAGATACAGGAATTACAGGGGTGCATCCTGTAGATACAGGAATTACAGGGATACACCCTGCAGATACAGGAATTACAGGGACACATCCTGCAGATACAGGAATTATAGGGGTACATCCCCCAGATAGAGGAATTACAGGGATACATCCTACATCCCCCAGATAGAGGAATGACAGGGATACATCCCGCAGATTCAGGAATTACACGGATACATCCCCCAGATAGAGGAATGACAGGGATACATGCAGCAGATACAGGAATTACAGGGATACATCCTACATCCCCCAGATAGAGGAATGACAGGGATACATCCCGCAGATGCAAGAATGACAGGGGTACATCTCGCCAATAAAGGAATTAAAGGGATACATCACGAAGATAGACGAATTACAGGGATACATCCAGCAGATACAGTAATTACAGGGGTGCATTCCCCGGATACAGATATTACAGGGATACATCCCGCAGCTACAGGAATTACAGGGATACATCCTGCAGATACAGGAATTACAGAGAAAAATACAGCAGATACAGGAATTACTGGGAACAGCCCGCGGATACAGGAATTACAGCGGTGCCACCTGCAGATAGAGGAATTACAGGGATACATCCCTCGATACAGAAATTACAGGTAAACATCCCACAGATACAGGAATTACAGGGATACATGCAGCAGATACAGGAATTACAGAAATACATCCCGCAGATACAGGAATTACAGGGATAAATATCACAGATACAGGAATTACAGGGGTACATCCCACAGATACAGGAATTACAGACATACATGCTGCAGATAAAGGAATTACAGGGGAATATCCCCCAGATACAGGAATTACAGGGATACATCCCCCAGATACAGGAATTACAGGGATACTTCACGCAGGTACAGGAATTACAGGGATACATGCAGCAGATACAGGAATTACAGGTGTACATCCTGCAGATACAGGAATTACAGGGACACATCCTGCAGATTCAGGAATTATAGGGGTACGTCCCCCAGATAGAGGAATGACAGGGATACATCCCACAGATACAGGAATTACAGGGATACATGCAGCAGATATAGGAATTACAGGTGTACATCCTGCAGATACAGGAATTACAGGGATACATCCCGCAGCTATTGGAATTACATGCATACATCCCGCAGATACAGGAATTAAAGAGAAACATACTGCAGATACAGGAATTACGGGGGAACAGCCCGCAGATACAGGAATTACAGCGGTACATCCTGCAGATAGAGGAATTACAGTGATACATCCCCCGATACAGAAATTACAGGGAAACATCCCACAGATACAGGAATTACAGGGATACATGCAGCAGATACAGGAATTACAGAGATACATTCCGCAGATACACGAATTACAGGGATACATCCCACAGATACTGGAATTACAGGGGAACATCCCCCAGATACCGGAATTACAGGGATATATCCCGCAGATAAAGGAATTACAGGGGAACATCCAGCAGATACAGGAATTACATGGATACATCCCGCAGATACAGGGGTTACAGGGATACATCCAGCAGATACAAGAATTAGAGGGATACATCCCCCAGATACAGGAATTACAGGGACACATCCCACAGATACAGGAATTACACGGATACGTCCTGCAGATACAGGAATTACAGGGGTGCATCCTGTAGATACAGGAATTACAGGGATACACCCTGCAGATACAGGAATTACAGGGACACATCCTGCAGATACAGGAATTATAGGGGTACATCCCCCAGATAGAGGAATGGCAGGGATACATCCCACAGATACAGGAATTACAGGGGAACATCCAGCTGATACAGGAATTACAGGGGTACATCCTGCAGATACCGGAGTTACAGGATACATCCTGCAGGTACAGGAATTACAGGGACACATCCTGCAGATACAGGAATTACAGGGATACACCCTGCAGATGTAGGAATTACAGGGATACATCAAGCAGCTACTGCAATTATTACAGGATACATTCAGCAGATACAGGAATTACAGGGATACCTCCTGCAGATACAGGAATTACAGGGATACATCCAGCCGATACAGGAATTATAGGGGTACATCATGCAGATACAGGAATTACAGGATACATCCTGCAGATGCAGGAATTACAGGGACACATCCCGCAGATACAGGAATTACAGGGGTACATCCTGCAGATACAGGAATTACAGGGATACATCCCGCAGATACAGGAATTACAGCGATACATCCAGCAGATACAGGAATTACAGGGATACATCCCACAGGTACAGGAATTACAGGGATAAATCCCGCAGATACAGGAATTACCGGGATACATCCAGCAGATACAGGAATTGCAGGGATACATCCAGAAGATACAGGAATTCAGGGAATATCCAACAGACGCATGAATTACAGGGATACATCCAGCAGAAACAGGAATTACAGGGGTACATCCCGCAGATACAGGAATTACATGGATACATCCAGCAGATGCAAGAATTACAGGGATACCTCCCGCAGATACAGGAATTACAGGGATACATCGCGCAGGTACAGGAATTACAAGGATGCATCCCGCAGATACAGGAATTACAGGGATGCATCCCGCAGGTACAGGAATTACAGGGATACATCCAGCAAATACAGGAATTACAGGGATACATCCCGCAGTTGCAAGAATAACAGGGGTACATCTCGCCGATACAGGAATTAAAGGGATACATCACGCAGATGTAGGAATTAAAAGAATACATCCAGCAGATACAGGAATTACAGGGGTGCTTTCCCCAGATACAGGAATTACAGGGATACATCCCGCAGCTACAGGAATTACAGGGATACATCCCGCAGATACAGGAATTACAGAGAAGCATACTGCAGATACAGGAATTACTGCGGAACAGCCCGCAGATACAGGAATTACAGCGGTACATCCTGCAGATAGAGGAATTACAGGGATACATGCAGCAGATACAGGAATTACAGAGATACATCCCGCAGATACAGGAATTACAGGGATAAATCCCACAGATACAGGAATTACAGGGGTACATCCCACAGATACAGGAATTACAGTGATACATGCTGCAGATACAGGAATTACAGGGGAACATCCCCCAGATACAGGAATTACAGGGATACATCCCGCAGATAAAGGAATTACAGGGGAACAGCCAGCAGATACAGGAATTACATGGATACATCCCGCAGATACAGGGATTACAGGGATACATCCAGCAGACACAGGAATTACAGGGATACATCCCCCAGATACAGGAATTACAGGGATACATCCCGCAGATACAGGAATTACAGGGATACGTCCTGCAGATACAGGAATTACAGGGGTGCATCCTGAAGATACCGGAATTACAGGGATACATCCTGCAGATACAGGAATTACAGGGACACATCCTGCAGATACAGGAATTATAGGGGTACATTCCCCAGATAGAGGAATGGCAGGGATACATCCCACAGATACAGGAATTACAGGGATACATGCAGCAGATACAGGAATTAAAGGTGTACATCCCGCAGATACAGGAATTACAGGGATACATCCTGCAGATACAGGAATTACAGCGATACATAACGCAGATACAGGAATTAAACGGATACATTCTGCAGGTACAGGTATTACAGGGATATATCCAACAGATTCAGGAATTTCAGAGATACATCCCGCAGACACTGGAATTACAGGGTACATCCCACAGATACAGGAATTACAGGGAGGCATCCCGCAGGTACAGGAATTACAGGGATACATCCAGCAGATACAGGAATTACAGGGATACATCCCGCAGTTGCAAGAATAACAGGGGTACATCTCGCCGATACAGGAATTAAAGGGATACATCACGCAGATAGAGGAATTACAGGAATACATCCAGCAGATACAGGAATTACAGAGAAACATACTGCAGATACAGGAATTACAGAGAAACATACTGCAGATACAGGAATTACTGCGGAACAGCCCGCAGATACAGGAATTACAGCGGTACACCCTGCAGATAGAGGAATTACAGGGATACATCCCCCGAAAGAGAAATTACAGGGAAACATCCCACAGATGCAGGAATTACAGGGATAAATCCCACAGATTCAGGAATTACAGGGGTACATCCCACAGATACAGGAATTACAGCGATACATGCTGCAGATACAGGAATTACAGGGGAACATCACACAGATACAGGAATTACAGAGATACATCCCGCAGATAAAGGAATTACAGGGGAAGAGCCAGCAGATACAGGAATTACACGGATACATCCCGCAGATACAGGGATTACAGGGATACATCCAGCAGATACAGGAATTACAGGGATACATCCCCCAGATACAGGAATTACAGGGATACATCCCACAGATACAGGAATTACAGGGATACGTCCTGCAGATACAGGAATTACAGGGGTGCATCCTGTAGATACAGGAATTACAGGGATACATCCTGCAGATACAGGAATTACAGGGACACATCCTGCAGATACAAGAATTATAGGGGTACATCCCCCAGATAGAGGAATGACAGGGATACATCACGCAGATACAGGGATTACATGGATGCATTCCCCAGATACAGGAATAACAGGTGTACATCCTGCAGATTCAGGAATTACAGGGATACATCCAGCAGATACAGGAATTACAGGGGTGCGTTCCCCAACTACAGGAATTACAGGGGTACATCCCGCAGCTACAGGAATTACATGGATACATCCCGCAGATACAGGAATTACAGAGAAACATACTGCAGATACAGGAATTACTGGAGAACAGCCCGCAGATACAGGAATTACAGCAGTACATCCTGCAGATGGAGGAATTGCAGTGATACATCCCCCGATACAGAAATTACAGGGAAACATCCCTCAGATACAGGAATTACAGGGATACATGCAGCAGATACAGGAATTACAGAGATACATCCTGCAGATACAGGAATTACAGGGATACATCCCACAGATACAGGAATTACAGGGGTGCATTCCCCAGATACAGGAATTACAGGTACACATCCTGCAGATACAGGAATTACAGGGATACATCCCGCAGATAAAGGAATTACAGGGGAACATCCAGCAGATACAGGAATTACACGGATACATCCCGCAGATACAGGGATTACAGGGATACATCCAGCAGATACAGGAATTACAGGGATACATCCCCCAGATACAGGAATTACAGGGATACACCCCACAGATACAGGAATTACAGGGATACGTCCTGCAGATACAGGAATTACAGGGGTGCATCCTGTAGATACAGGAATTACAGGGACACGTCCTGCAGATACAGGAATTACAGCGATACATCCCGCAGATACAGAAATTAAAGGAACCCATTCTGCAGATACAGGAATTACAGGGATATACAACAGATTCAGGAATTTCAGAGACACATCCCACAGGCACTGGAATTACAGGGGTACATCCCACAGATACAGGAAGTACAGGGATACATCCAGCAGCCACAGCAATTATTACAGGATACATCCAGCAGATACAGGAATTACAGGGATACATCCTGCAGATACAGGAATTGCAGGGATACATCCAGAAGATACAGGAATTCAGGGATATATCCAACAGACGCATGAATTACAGGGATACATCCAGCAGATACAGGAATTACAGGGGTACATCCCGCAGATACAGGAATTACATGGATACATCCAGCAGATGCAGGAATTACAGGGAAACCTCCCGCAGATACAGGAATTACAGGGATACATCCCGCAGGTACAGGAATTACAAGGACACATCCCGCAGATACAGGAATTACAGGGATACATCCCGCAGGTACAGGAATTACAGGGGTACATCCCGCCGATACAGAATTAAAGGGATACATCATGCAGATAGAGGAATTACAGGGATACATCCAGCAGATACAGGAATTACAGGGGTGCATTCCCCAGATACAGGAATTACAGGGATACATGCCACAGAAACAGGAATTACAGGGATACATCACACAGATACAGGAATTACAGAGAAACATACTGCAGATACAGGAATTACTGGGGAACATCCTGCAGATACAGGAATTACAGCGGTGCATCATGCAGATACAGGAATAACAGGGATACATCCCCCGATAGAGGAATTACAGGGAAACATCCCGCAGATACTGGAATTACAGGGATACATCCCACAGATACAGGAATTACAAAGATACATCCTGCAGATACAGGAATTACACGGATACATCCCGCAGATACAGGGATTACAGGGATATATCCAGCAGATACAGGAATTACAGGGATTCATCCGGCAAACACAGGAATTATTGGGGTACATCCCCCAGATAGAGGAATGACAGGGATACATCCTGCAGATACAGGAATTAGAGGGATGCATCCCGCAGATACAGGAATTACAGCGATACATCCCGCAGACACAGGAATTACAGGGGTACATCCTGCAGATACAGGAATTACAGGGATACATCCCACAGATACAGGAATTACAGGGGTACATCATGCAGATTCAGGAATTACAGGATACATCCTGCAGATACAGGAATTACAGGGACACATCCAGCAGACACATGAATTACAGGGATACATCCCCAGAAACAGGAATTACAGGATACATCCAGCAGATACAGGAATTGCAGGGAGACATCCAGCAGATACAGGAATTACAGGGATACCTCCCGCAGATACAGGAATTACAGGGATACATCGCGCAGGTACAGGAATTACAGGGATACATCCAGCAGATACAGGAATTACAGGGATACATCCCGCAGATGCAAGAATGACAGGGGTACATCTCGCCAATAAAGGAATTAAAGGGATACATCACGCAGATAGAGGAATTACAGGGATACATCCAGCAGATACAGTAATTACAGGGGTGCATTCCCCAGATACAGATATTACAGGGATACATCCCGCAGCTACAGGAATTACAGGGATACATCCTGCAGATACAGGAATTACTGGGGAACAGCCCGCAGATACAGGAATTACAGCGGTGCCACCTGCAGATAGAGGAATTACAGGGATACATCCCTCGATACAGAAATTACAGGTAAACATCCCACAGATACAGGAATTACAGGGATACATGCAGCAGATACAGGAATTACAGGGATAAATATCACAGATACAGGAATTACAGGGGTACATCCCACAGATACAGGAATTACAGAGATACATGCTGCAGATACAGGAATTACAGGGGAATATCCCCCAGATACAGGAATTACAGGGATACATCCCCCAGATACAGGAATTACAGGGATACTTCACGCAGGTACAGGAATTACAGGGATACATGCAGCAGATACAGGAATTACAGGTGTACATCCTGCAGATACAGGAATTACATGGACACGTCCTGCAGATTCAGGAATTATAGGTGTACGTCCCCCAGATAGAGGAATGACAGGGATACATCCCACAGATACAGGAATTATAGGGATACATGCAGCAGATATAGGAATTACAGGTGTACATCCTGCAGATACAGGAATTACAGGGATACATCCCGCAGCTATTGGAATTACATGCATACATCCCGCAGATACAGGAATTAAAGAGAAACATACTGCAGATACAGGAATTACGGGGGAACAGCCCGCAGATACAGGAATTACAGCGGTACATCCTGCAGATAGAGGAATTACAGTGATACATCCCCCGATACAGAAATTACAGGGAAACATCCCACAGATACAGGAATTACAGGGATACATGCAGCAGATACAGGAATTACAGAGATACATCCCGCAGATACACGAATTACAGGGATACATCCCACAGATACAGGAATTACAGGGGTACATCCCACAGATACAGGAATTACAAGGATACATGCTGCAGATACTGGAATTACAGGGGAACATCCAGCAGATACAGGAATTACACGGATACATCCCGCAGATACAGGGGTTACAGGGATACATCCAGCAGATACAAGAATTACAGGGATACATCCCCCAGATACAGGAATTACAGGGATACATCCCACAGATACAGGAATTACAGGGATACGTCCTGCAGATACAGGAATTACAGGGGTGCATCCTGTAGATACAGGAATTACAGGGATACACACTGCAGATACAGGAATTACAGGGACACATCCTGCAGATACAGGAATTATAGGGGTACATCCCCCAGATAGAGGAATGACAGGGATACATCCCACAGATACAGGAATTACAGGGGAAGATCCAGCTGATACCGGAATTACAGGGGTACATCCTGCAGATACAGGAGTTACAGGATACATCCTGCAGGTACAGGAATTACAGGGACACATCCCGCAGATACAGGAATTACAGGGATACGCCCTGCAGATGTAGGAATTACAGGGATACATCAAGCAGCTACTGCAATTATTACAGGATACATTCAGCAGATACAGGAATTACAGGGATACCTCCCGCAGATACAGGAATTACAGGGATACATCCAGCCGATACAGTAATTATAGGGGTACATCATGCAGATACAGGAATTACAGGGATACATCCTGCAGATACAGAATTAACAGGGATACATCCAGCAGAGTTGGGAATTACAGGGATACATCCCACAGATGCAGGAATTAGATGGATACATCCCGCAGATAGAGGAATTACAGGGGTACATCCCGCAGATAAATGAATTACAGGGGTACATCCGGCAGATCAAGGAATTACAGGGAAACATCCAGCAGTTACAGGAATTATTACAGGGATACATCCAACAGCTGCAGGAATTAAAGGGATACCTCCCGCAGATACAGGAATTACAGGGATACATCCTGCAGATACAGGAATTACAGGAATACATCCTGCAGATACAGGAATTACAGGGGTACATCCTGCAAATATAGGAATTACAGGGATACATCCTGCAGATTCAGGAATTACCTGGATACATCCCGCAGATACAGCAATTACAGGGATACATCCTGCAGGTACAGGAATTACAGGGCTACATCCTGCAGATTCAGTAATTACAGGGATACATCCCGCAGATACAGGAATTACCGGGATGCATCCCGCTGATAAAGGAATTACAGGGATACATCGTGCAGATGCAGGAATTACAGGGATACATCCTGCAGATTCAGGAATTACACGGATACATGCAGCATATACAACAATTTCAGGGATACATCCCGCAGATACAGGAATCACAGGGATACATCCCGCAGATACATGAATTACAAGAATATATCCCCCAGATACAGGAATTACAGGGATACATCCTGCAGATACAGGAATTACAGGGATACATTCTGCAGATTCAGGAATTACAGGGATACATCCTGCAGATACAGGAATTACAGGGATACAACCTGCAGATACAGGAATTACAGGGATACATCCCACAGATACAGGAATTACAGGGATACATCCCACAGATATAGGAATTACAGGGATACATCCTGCAGATACAGGAATTACAGGGATACATCCCGCAGATACAGGAATTACAGGGATACATCCTGCAGATACAGGAATTTCCAGGATAAATCCCGCAGATACAGCAATTACAGGGATACATCCTGCAGATACAGGAATTACAGGGCTACATCCTGCAGATTCAGTAATTACAGGGATACATCCCACAGATACAGGAATTACCGGGATACATCCCACAGATACAGGAATTACAGGGAAACATCGTGCAGATTCAGGAATTACACGGAATAATCCAGCATAGACAGGAATTACAGGGATACATCCCGCAGATACAGGAATTACAGGGATACACCCTGCAGATACAGGAATTACAGGGTACATCCCCCAGATACAGGAATTACAGGGATACATCCCCCAGATACAGGAATTACAGGGATACATCCCGTAGATACAGGAATTACAGGGATACATCCCACGTGTACAGGAATTACAGGGATACATGCTGCAGATACAGGAATTACAGGGAGACATCCTGCAGATACAGGAATTACAGGGATACATCCAGCAGATACAGGAGTTACAGGGATACTTCCCACAGATACAGGAATTACAGGGATACATCCCGCAGATACAGGAATTACAGGGATACATCCTGCAGATACAGGAATTACAGGGATACATCCCGCAGATACAGGAATTACAGGTGTACATCCAGCAGATACAGGAATTACAGGTATACATTCCGCAGATACAGACAGCAGCAGCAGCGGCAGTGCAGACCTGGGATGAGCGGCGGCGGTGATAAAAGGCAAGCCCGAGGCGCAGTTAGGCCCCACAGCAAGGAGCAGCGGCAGTGCGGACCTGGGATGAGTGGCGGCAGCGATAAATGGAGAGCCCGAGGTGCAGGTATGTTTACCAATCTCAGAGCTCCGAGAGCAGGAGAGAGACGTAAAAAGTAATCGAAGTTTGACGTCACCAGAAAGCAGGTAAGTGATTGGTTGGTGAGTATTTCTCTTTTTCTCGCTTTTTCCGAACTTAAATTTTGTGGTTTATATTTTCTAGGGTCTCTGGTAGCAGGGACTGCTGTTTAACAAGGGCCTTTCAGTATATCATTTAATAGGAGTGTAATTGTTGGGATTGATTTGATTTAATTTAATTTGAATTAATTAAAGGGTAAGTCATGGCAGGACAGCTCGGCGCCGTGGTATGCTCTTCCTGCACCATGTGGTAAATTAGGGACACTTGCTGTGTCCCTGACGACCATGTGTGCGGGAACTGTATCCAGCTGCAGCTACTGACAGACTGCATTGCGGCGCTGGAGTTGCAAATGGATACATACTGGAGCATTTGTGATGCTGAGGATGTCGTGTATAGCACATTTAGGGAGTTGGTCACACCGCAGGTGAAGGCTGCACAGGCAGGAAGAGAATGGGTGACCACCAGGCAGTGTAGTAGGTGCAGGCAGGTAGTGTAGGGGTCCCCTGTGACCATCCCCCTCTCAAACATATATACCACTTTGGATATTGGTGAGGGAGATGGCTTATCAGGGGACGGCAGCAGCAGCCAACTTCCTGGCACCAGGGGTGGTTCTGCTGCACAGGACGGGAGGAAAAAGAGTGGGAGAGCTATAGTGATAGGGGATTCTATTGTAAGGGGAATAGATAGGCATTTCTGTGGCCGCAAATGAGACTCCAGGAGGGTACGTCGCCTCCCTGCTGCAAGGTTCAAGGATGTCTTGGAGCGGCTACAGAGCATTTTGGAAGGGGAGGGTGAACAGCCAGTTGTCGTGGTGCATATAGGTACCAACGATCTAGGTAAAAACCGGGATGAGGTTCTAAAAGCTGAATATAGGGAGTTAGGAGGTAAATTAAAAAATAGGACCTCAAAGGTAGTAATCTCAGGATTGCTAACAGTGCCACGTGCTAATCAGAGTAGAAATAGAAGGATATTTCAGCTGAATATGTGGCTCGAGGAATGGTGCAAGGGGGAGGGATTCAAATTCCTGGGACATTGGAACCGGTTCTGGAGGCAGTGGGACCAGTAGAAAACAGACGGTTTGCACCTGGGCAGGACTGGGACTGATGTCCTGGGGGAGTGTTGCTAGTGCTTTGGGGGAGGGTTTAAAATAAAATGGCAGGGGGTTGGGAACCTGTGCAGGGAGACAGAGGAAAGGGAAACAAGGATAGAAGCAAAGGAGAACAGCAAAAGTGGCAGTCAGAGTAATCAAGGGTTTAAATCTAACATGGCCACAGTAAATAATAATTCTAAAATGTCTAAGAGTGTTAAAAAAACAAGCCTGAAGGCCTTGTGACTTAATGCGAGGAGCATTCGTAATAAGCTGTGCAAATAGATGTAAACGGATATGATATGGTTGGGATTACGGAAACATGGCTCCAGGGTGACCAGGGCTGGGAACTCAACATCCAGGGGTATTCATTATTCAGGAAAGACAGGCAGAAAGGAAAAGGAGGCGGGGTAGCATTGCTGGTTAAATAGGCGATTAACACAATTGTAAGGAAGGATATTAGCTCTGATGATGTAGAATCTGTATGGGTAGAACTGAGAAATACCAAGGGACAGAAAACGTTAGTGGGCGTTGTATACAGACCCCCAAACAGTAAGGCGGAGGTTGGGGATGGCATTAAAAGGGAAATTAAAGAAGCGTGCAATAAGGGCACAGCAGTTATCATGCGTGACTTTAATCTACATATAGATTGGGCTAACCAAATTAGTAACAATAGTAACAATACTGTGGAGGAGGAATTCCTGGAGTGTATACGCGATGGTTTTCTGGACCAATATGTCGAGGAACCAACTAGAGATCAGGCCATCTTAGACTGGGTATTATGTAATGAGAAAGGATTAATTAGCAATCTTGTTGTGCGAGGCCCCTTGGGGAGGAGCGATCATAATATGATAGAATTCGCCATTAAGATGGAGAGTGAAGTAGTTGACTCAGAGACTAGGGTCCTGAATTTAAATAAAGGAAATTATGATGGTATGAGGCGCGAGTTGGGTAGGATTGATTGGGGAACGTTACTCAAAGGGTTGACGGTGGATGGGCAATGGCAAACATTTAAAGATCGCATGGATGAACTACAGAATTTCTTCATTCCTGTTTGGCATAAAAATAAAACAAAAATGGTGAATCAACCGTGGCTAACAAGGGAAATTAGGGATAGCATAAAATCCAAGGAGAGGACATATAAATTGGCCAGAAAAAGCAGTAAACCTGAGGATTGGGAGCATTTTAGGATTCAACAAAGGAGGACAAAGGGATTAATAAAGAGGGGGAAAATAGAGTATGAGAGTAAGCTTGCCGGGAACATAAAAACTGACTGTAAAAGCTTCTATAGATATGTGAAGAGAAAAAGATTGGTGAAGTCAAGCGTAGGTCCCTTGCGGTCAGAATCAGGGGAATTTATAATGGGGAACAAAGAAATGGCAGACCAATTAAATACATACTTTGGTTCTGTCTTCACAAAGGAGGACACAAATAACCTCCCAGAGATGTCGGGGAACATAGGGTCTAATGAGAGGGCGGAACTGAAAGAAATCATTATTTGTAGGGAAATGGTGATAGGGAAATTGACGGGATTGAAGGCCGATAAATCCCCAGGGCCTGATAATCTACATCCTATTGTACTTAAGGAAGTGGCCCAAGAAATAGTAGATGCATTGCTGGTCATCTTCCAAAGTTCTATAGACTCTGGAACAGTTCCCATGGATTGGAGGGTAGCTAATGTTACCCCACTATTCAAAAAAGGTGGTAGAGAGAAAACGGGGAATAATAGACCGTTAAGCCTGACATCGGTAGTGGGGAAAATGCTTGAGTCCATTATAAAAGATGTAATAGCAGAGCACTTGGAAAACAGTGACAGCATCGGACAAAGTCAACATGGATTTATAAAAGGTAAATAGTGCTTGACTAATCTACTGGAATTTTTTGAGGATGTAACTGGTAAAATAGATAAGGGAGAACCAGTGGATTTGGTGTATTTGGACTTTCAGAAGTCTTTCGATAAAGTCCCGCATAAGAGATTAGCATGTAAAGTTAAGGCACATGGGATTGGGCCAAGGTACTGACTTGGATAGAGAACTGGTTGGCAGACAGGAAGCAAAGAGTTGGAATAAACGGGTCTTTTTCCGAGTGGCAGGCAGTGACTAGTGGGGTATCGGTCCTTGGACCCCAGCTATTCACAATATATATTAATGATCTAGACGAGGGAACTAAATGTAATATCTCCAAGTTTGCAGATGACAGAAAGCTAGGTGGGCGTGTGTGCTGTGAGGAGGATGTCGAGAAACGCCAGTATGATCTGGACAGGTTGGGTGATTGGGCAGATGCATGGCAGATGCAGTATAATGTGGGTAAATGTGAGGTTATCCACTTTGGTGGCAAAAACAGGAAGGCACATTATTATCGGAATGGCAATAGATTGGGAGAAGTGGAAGTGCAACGAGACCTGGGTTTCCTTGTGCACCAGTCGCTGAAAGTAAGCATGCAGGTGCAGCAGGCGGTTAAGAAGGCAAATGGTATGTTGGCCTTTGTAGCGAGAGGGTTTGAGTGCAGGAACAAGGATGTCTTGCTGCAGTTCAACAGGGCCTTGGTGAGACCACACCTTGAGTATTGTGTGCAGTTTTGGTCGCCTTATCTGAGGAAGGATCAAATCAATCAAATCAAATCAACTTTTATTGTCATTGTTAGTGCACAAGTGCTGTACAATGAAATGTAGGCTTGCGGCTCCTGAGAGTGCACATTTAGATTAAGACATTTAAACATTCAACATACATTTGGCTTGTAATACATTAACATAAACATAACCATAATAAAGTGCATTGGCAGATGTGCAGGCTTTAGAGTTTATTTGTGGAGTTCAGTAGGATGACAGCCCTGGGAAAGAAGCTGTTCCTAAATCTGGTCGTACGGGTGCGAATGCATCTGTAGCGTCTCCCAGATGGCAGGAGGGCGAACAGACTGTGCCTGGGGTGGGTAGGGTCTTTGATGATGGACCGTGACCTCCGTAAACAGCGTTTCTGGTATATGTGCTCTATGGTCGGTAGCCGGGTGCCGGTAATGCGTTGGGCAGTTTTGACTACCCGCTGCAGGGCTTTCCGGTCATAGTAGCTACAGCTGCCATACCATACTGTGATACAGTTTGTCAGGATGCTCTCTATTGTGCAGCGGTAAAAATTAGAGAGGATCAGGGGTGACAGGTTACATCCCTTCAGCCTCCTTAGGAAATATAGGCGCTGCTGGGCCTTCTTCACCAGAGAGGAGGTATTGAGGGACCAGGAGAGGTCTTCCGTGATGTGGACTCCGAGGAACTTAAAGCTGTCCACCCTTTCCACCACAGCCCCATTGATGTGGATGGGGGTGTGACTTCCGCCTTTAGACTTCCTGAAGTCCACAATGATTTCTTTGGTTTTCTTGATGTTAAGGGCCAGGTTGTTATCGGCGCACCACTTCACGAGATGCTGGACCTCCTCCCTGTAGGCTGACTCATCGTTGTTGGTGATCTGGCCTACTACCGTGGTATCATCCGCAAACTTGATGATGGTGTTGGAACCATGAACAGCCACACAGTCGTGGGTGTAGAGGGAGTAGAGGAGGGGGCTCAGCACACATCCTTGTGGGGCCCCCGTGTTCAGGGTCGGGGGGGCAGGTGTGGTTACCTAATTTGACAGACTGGGGTCTGTTTGTTAGGAAGTCCAGGGTCCAGTTGCAGAGGGAAGTGTTCAGGCCAAGAGTTTGGAGTTTGGTGGCCAGCTTGTTGGGGACGATAGTGTTGAATGCTGAGCTGTCGTCTATGAACAGCATTCTGATGTAGGTCTCCTTACCATCTAAGTGATTCAGTGCCGAGTGTAGAGGAGTTGTGATTGCATCCTCTGTTGATCTGTTTGCACGATAGGCAAACTGGTGTTGGTCAAGAGAGGCGGGAACACTGGCTTTGATGTGAGCCAGGACCAGTCTCTCGAAACATTTCATTATGATGGGTGTGAGTGCGACAGGTCGATAGTCGTTCAGGCACGTCACAGCCATTTGTTTTGGCACAGGAATAATGGTAGCGGTCTTGAAGCATGTAGAGACTACTGCCTGGGCCAATGACAGATTGAAGATGGCGGTGAAGACATCAGCCAGCTGATCAGCACATTCCTTGAGTACCCGTCCAGGGATGCTATCCGGTCCAGCAGCCTTTCGTGTGTTCACTCCGCGAAGAACACCCCTTACGTCGGAGGTCGACAGAGTGAACACCTGGTCTTCCGGGGGTGGCAAGGCTTTGGTAGCCGGCTCCCTGTTGTCCCTGTCGAAGCGAGCGCAGAAGTTGTTAAGCTCCTCCGGAAGGGAGGCATCGCTAACCAGGGGGCTGGTGTTTTTGCCCTTGTAGTCAGTGATGGACTGGATGCCTTGCCACATGCGCCGGGGGTCCGAGTTGTTGTGGAAATGATCCTCTATCCGCAGTGTCTGTTTCCTTTTGGCAGTCCTGATCCCCTTTTTTAGGTTGGTCCTAGCTGCACTGTAAGCCGCCGCGTCGCCAGATTTAAATGCTGCGTCGCGTGCTTTCAACAGTGAGCGGACCTCTCCGTTCATCCAGGGTTTCTGGTTGGGGTATGTCCTGATATTTTTATGGGTCGTGACGACCTCGACACAGCTGTTAATGTAGAATAGCACTGTGGATGCGTATTCCTCGATGTCATTATGGGCAAACATGCCCCAATCAGTGCGTTCGAAGCAATCCTGAAGCTCCGATACTGCCCCCTCTGGCCATACTTTCACTGCTCTCACTGATGTTCTCTCTCTTTTGATGAGCGGTTTGTATGCCGGGGCTAGAAACAGGGAGAGGTGGTCAGACTTCCCAAGGTGGGGGCAGGGAATGGCCTTATAAGCGTCTACAATGCTCGTGTAGACTTGATGTTCTTGCCATGGAGGGAGTGCAGCGAAGATTCACCAGGCTGATACCTGGGATGGCAGGAATGACGTATGAGGAGAGATTGGGTCGATTGGGCTTATAATCACTGGAGTTTAGAAGAATGAGAGGGGATCTCATTGAAACGCATAAAATTCTAACAGGACTACACAGACTAAATGCAGGATGGATGTTCCCGATGGTCGGGGAGTTCAGAACCAGGGGTCACAGTCTAAGGATAAGGGGTAAGCCATTTAGGACAGAGATGAAGAGGAATTTCTTCACCCAGAGAGTGGTGAACCTGTGGAAATCTCTACCACAGAAGGCAGTTGAGGCGAATTCATTAAATATATTCAAGAAGGAGTTGGATATATTTCTTAAGGCTAAAGGGATCAAAGGATATGGGGAGGAGGCAGGGACAGGGTACTGAATTTGGATGATCAGCCATGATCTCATTGAATGGCGGAGCAGGCTCGAGGGGCCGAATGGCCTACTCCTGCTCCTATCTTCTATGTTCCTATGTTTCTATTCCCAGGGCAGGTACAGCAGTGGGTAGATACAGAGAAATGCTCCCTCTACATTGCCCCATCAAACACTCCCAGGGCAGGTTAGATACAGAGTAATGCTCCCTCTACACTGTCCCATCAAACACTCCCAGGGCAGGTACAGCATGGCTTAGATACAGAGTAAAGCTCCCTCTACACTGTCCCATCAAACACTCCCAGGGCAGGTACAGCATGGCTTAGATACAAAGTAAAGCTCCCTCTACACTGCCCCATCAAACACTCCCAGGGCAGGTAGAGCAGAGGTTAGATACAGAGTAAAGCTCCCTCCATACTGCCCCATCACACACTCCGAGGATAGGTGCAAAACACGTTAGATACAGAGTAAAGCTCCCTCCATACTGCCCCATCACACACTCCGAGGATAGGTGCAAAACACGTTAGATACAGAGTAAAGCTCCCCCTTCACTAGCCCATCAAACACTCCCAGGGCAGGTACAGCATGGGTTAGATACAGAGTAAAGCTCCCTCCACACTGCCCCACCACACACCTCCGAGGATAGGTGCAACACACGTTAGGTACAGAGTAAAGCTCCCCCTTCACTAGCCCATCAAACACACCCAGGGTATGTGCAGCACCCGTTAGATACAGAGTAGAGCTCCCACTTCACTGTCCCATCAAACACTCCCAGGGCAGGTACAGCATGGCTTAGATACAAAGTAAAGCTCCCTCTACACTGTCCCATCAAAGAATCCCAGGGCTGGTACAGCAGGTGTTTGAGAAAGAGTAAAGCTCCCTCTACACTGTCCCATCAAACACTCCCAGGGCAGGTACAGCATGGGTTAGATACAGAGTAAAGCTCCCTCTACACTGTCCCATGTAACACTCCCAGGGCAGGTACAGCACGGGTTAGATACAGAGTAAAGCTCCCTCTACACTGTCCCATCAAACACTCCCAGGGCAGGTACAGCATGGGTTAGATACAATGTAATGCTACCTGTACACTGCCACATGAAACTCTTCCAGGGCAGCTACAGCAGGGGTTTGACAAGAGTAAAGCTTCCTCTACACTGTCCCATCAAACACTCCCAAGGCAGGTACAGCATGGGTTAGATACAGAGTAAAGCTCCCTCTACACTGTCCCATGTAACACTCCCAGGGCAGATACAGCACAGGTTAGATACAGAGTAAAGCTCCCTCTACACTGTCCCATCAAATACTCCCAGGGCAGGTACAGCACGTGTTAGATACAGAGTAAAGCTCCCTCTACACTGTCCCATCAAATACTCCCAGGGCAGGTACAGCACGTGTTAGATATAGAGTAGAGCTCCCTCTTCACTGCCCCATCAAGCGCTCCCAAGGCTGGTATAGCAGGTGTTTGAGAAAGAGTAAAGTTTCCTCTACACTGTCCCATCAAACACTCCAAGGGCTGGTAGCACAGGTTAGATACAGAGTAAAGCTCCCTCTACACTGTCCCATGAAACACTCCCAGTGTGGCGGTACCACCGGTTGTCCCTTACATTGAGATACATAATTCCCTTTAACTTACCTTTAAATGTATCTGTTACTGCACTCAGGCTTCATTCCTGTACTCTGCGTGATGACGTCAGAGCTCTGAACCTGCTGGCAGTTGAGCTTGGAACCTGCTGGCAGTTGAGCTCGGAAACTTCTAGTCAGTCCTCGTGGCGTCCCCGCTGGGGAAAGACCTACACCACAGTACTCCTACAGTCAGCCACCTTACCTGCTACCTTACCTGTTGTATTTAACCTGTTCCTGTAAATAAACAACTTATTTATAGTTCGTCGAAGTCGAACTCGATTATTTAGTGGCGATGCACACGAATCGCTACATTGGTGACCCTACGACGTGAGTACGGGAGCTCATCAATTCCAACACTACAATTGGTGAACCCGTATCCGTGAACGATTTTCACGGTAGCAACGCGCGCCTGAACTTAGTCTTCCCACAAGACGACCGACGCACAACCGACGAACAACCACGGAACAGCAACCGCCGAACGCCGATTCCTCCAAAGGTGACCCCGTCTTTGCGAACATATTTGCAAGGTAAGTGCAGCCTGGAGCAGATCCTGTTTGACACGGACAAAACTCAACCGGATCCCGTTTTTTTTTTGTGAGCAATTTTCACAAAAGAAGCACGCCATGGAAGCACCAGCTGTTTTGCTGTCACTACCACAATCCAGGGAGCCACAGTCTCCCTCGTGCTTTATAAAGGTAGAAGCCCCATTTGACGAGAACATCGATGCGGCGCTGACCACGCACTTGCTTACGGTCCCCGTACTCGTCTTTCCTACCGCCACACGGATCGTCTGCCTCTACGTCCAAAGCAACAGCAAGTATACATCTCTCCAAGCGTGGTGTACAGCATGTTTGGGCCCACAAGATCGGAGCGCACCCTGCAGGGATACCACGAGGACTCACCCCCATGAAACACGAGGACGCACTCCTCGCGCACGAGGACCCATTCCTCGCGAACCACGAGGACCTACCCCTCGTGAAAAACGACGACTCCTTCTCCACCAACGACGCACCAGCCCTTCAGCCTGCTGGTTGTGTTACCTACTACACGATTCGGCGTGAACAAAAAGCGTGCCGCCCTCCCGGCTATGTTCTCCTAAATCTACAACAGTTACAAGTGTTGCCGCCCTCCAGGCAGAGTTGACCCCTCCTGAAAGCAACAACAACCCGGACCGCTCCGCCCTTTCTCCAGTTTTCCCTTTAACAAACGCAAACCTCTACCGACGCTGTACACATCGAGGACGGGTCAAACGGGCATCTTGCGGCCGCGATCAGCCATATGAACGTTGCTGGCCTCACCGATCACTGATCAACGCAGCAACTCTTCACCCTCTGTTGTGTTCACGTCGTAGCACTATGGCACACACCGTTCCGTGTGTTCCAGCCTCCCGAAGAGTTCGCTCACCTGTCGGCGAGTTCATCGACCTCGCCTGTCAAGTCCTTCTGGATCGCTCGTTTGGCTTTCCGGCAGGGTTCGTCAGAACAAGGACTTGTTCCAACATCAACAGAGCGATCGTCCGCGTCCGCCCAACCTGAGCGTCACTCTGACAAGGCCTGCTGCTCACACATTTCCATGTTCCTTCACCTGACGGATTCGTTTTATTCACCACGACGTGCGTAAGCATCAGCTTACCTCGCCCGCCAAGTCGAGACAGCACGACCGCCGAGACCACCAGCTCGTCAGACCATCTCATCCTTGGACTTTCGTTAAAGCGAATTCTGGGGGGGCCTATGTGGCGGTACCACTGGTTGTCCCTTATATTGAGACACATAATTCCCTTTAACTTACCTTTAAATGTATCTGTTACTGCACTCAGGCTTCATTCCTGTACTCTGCGTGATGACGTCAGAGTTTGGAACCTGCTGGCAGTTGAGCTCGGAAACTTCTAGTCAGTCCTCGTGGCGTCCCCGCTGGGGAAAGACCTACACCACAGTGCTCCTACAGTCAGCCACCTTACCTGCTACCTTACCGGTTGTATTTAACATGTTCCTGTAAATAAACAACTTATTTATAGTTCGTTAAAGTCGAACTCGATTATTTAGTGGCGATGCACACGAATCGCTACACAAGGGCAGATACAGCATGGGATAGATACAGAGTAAAGCTCCATATACACTGCCCCGTCAAACACTCCCAGGGCAGATACAGCATGGGATAGATACAGAGTAAAGCTCCATATACACTGTCCCGTCAAACACTCCCAGGGCAGGTACAGCACGGGTTAGATACAGAGTAGAGATCCCTCTTCACTGTCCCATCAAACACTCCCAGGGCAGGTACAGCACAGGTTAGATAGAGAGTAAAGCTCCCTCTACACTGTCCCATCAAACACTCCCAGGGCTATACAGCACGGCTTAGATACAGAGTAATGCTACCGCTACACTGCCACACCAAACTCTTCCAGGGCAGGTACAGCAGGAGTTTGAGAAAGAGTAACGTTTCCCCTACACTGTCCCATCAAACACTCCCAGAGCTGGTACAGCATGGGTGAGATACAGAGTAAAGCTCCTTTTACACTGTCCCATCAAATACTCCCGAGCAGGTACAGCAGGGGTTAGATTCAGAGTAAGGCTCCCTCTACACTGTCCCATCTAACACTCCCAGGGCAGGTACAGCACAGGTTAGATACAGAGTAAAGCTCCCTCTATACTGTCCCATCTAAAGCGAGCCGAGCTGATACAGCACGGATTAGATACAGAGTACAGCTCCCCCTACTAGGTCCCATCAAACATTCCCAGGGCAGGTACAGCAGGGGTTAGATCCAGTGTAAATCTCCCTCTATACTGTCTCGTCAAACACTCCCAGGGCAGGTACAGCAGGTGTTAGATACAGAGTAAATCTCCCTCTATACTATCCAATCAAACACTCCAACTGCTGGTACAGCACAGGTTAGATCCAGAGTAAAGTTTCCTCTACACTGTCCCATCAAACATTTCAGGGCAGGTACAGCACAGGTTAGATACAGAATTATGTGCCCTCTCCACTGTCCCATCAAACACTGATATGGCAGGTACAGCGTGGGTTAAATACAGAGTAATGCACACTCTACACTGTCCCATCAAACACTCCCAGGGCACGTACAGCACGGGTTAGATACAGAGTAAAGCTCTCTCTACACTCTCCCATCAAACACTCCCAGCGCTGGTAAAGCACGGGTTAGATACAGAGTAAAGCTCCCTCTGCACTGCCCAATCAAATATTCCCAGGGCAGGTACAGCAGGGTTTTGAGAAAGAGTAAAGTTTCCACTACACTGCCCCATCAAACACTCCCAGGGCAGGTACAACATGTTTAGATGCAGAGTAAAGCTCCCTCCACACTGCCACATCAAACACTTCCAGAGCAGGTACAGCACGAGTTATATACAGAGTAAAGCTCCCTCTACACTGTCCCATCAAACACACCCAGGGCAGGTACAGCAGGGGTTAGATACAGAGTAAAGCTCCCTCTACACTGTCCCATCAAACTCACCCAGGGCAGGTACAGCAGGGGAGTGAGAAAGAGTAAAGATTCCTCTACACTGCCCCATCATACACTCCCAGGGCAGGTACAGCAGTGGGTAGATACAGAGTAATGCTCCCTCTACATTGCCCCATCATACACTCCCAGGGCATATAGCACAGGTTAGATACAGAGTAAAATTCCA
Source organism: Somniosus microcephalus (assembly GCF_052327205.1). Lineage (NCBI taxonomy): Eukaryota > Metazoa > Chordata > Chondrichthyes > Squaliformes > Somniosidae > Somniosus > Somniosus microcephalus. Next base: position 40,657,543 of record NC_141016.1, on the reverse strand, counting down.
TCTGCACTGTCCCATCAAACACTCCAAGGGCAGATACAGCATGGGTTAGATACAGAGTAAAGCTCCCTCTACACTGCCCCATCAAACACTCCCAGGGCAGGTACAACACAGGTTAGATACAGAGTGATGCTCCCTTTACACTGCCCCATCTCTGGATTATTACCTGAGCCACGAGCGAATTTGGCTAGGACAAATAAAATTAGAGAGTTAAATGCGTGGCTCAAAGACTGGTGTGGGAGAAATGGGTTTTGCTTCCTGGGACACTGGCACCAGTACTGGGGCAGGAGGGAGCTGTTCCGTTGGGATGGGCTTCACTTCGCCAGTGCTGGGACTAGAGTCCTGGCGGATCATATAACGGGCTGTCGAGGGGGCTTTAAACTAACTAGTGGGGGGGGGGGAGGTTCCTCGAGAGCAAATAATAAAAATGACAACAGAGAAGGTCATAGACTTAGGTAGCAGTGGGGAAATTAAAAACCAGAGCGTGTCAGGAAGGGGCAGAAGGTATGGAGTAAAAGGTAAAGTAATAAAAAGGGCAAAAGCAGGAACTAAGTGTCACAAAACATATTTGAAAGTTCTCTATCTGAATGCACGTAGCATTCGTAACAAAATAGATGAGTTAATGGCACAAATAACTACATATGGGTATGATCTTGTGACCATTACAGAAACATGGCTGCAGGGTGACAATGCCTGGGAATTAAACATACCGGGTTATTTAACGATCAGGAAGGACAGGCAGGAAGGAAGGGGAGGTGGTGTGGCTATGTTAATAAAGGAAGGAATCACTGTAATACAGAGAAATGATATTGGGTCAAAAGATCACAATAATGAAACAGTTTGGGTGGAGATAAGGAATAATAAGGGGAAAAAAACACTAGTGGGCGTAGTCTATAGGCCTCCGAACAGTTGCAACTCTGTTAGACGGTGTATCAATCAGGAAATAGTTGAGGCTTGTAATAAGGGAACATCTATAATTATGGGGGATTTTAACTATCATATTAATTGGACAAATCAAATTGGGCAGGGCTGCCTTGAGGATGAGTTAATTGAGTGTATTAGGGATGGGTTTCTTGAGCAGTATGTAACTGAACCGACCAGGGGACAAGCAACCTTAGATTTGGTCCTGTGTAACGAGACAGGATTAATTAAAAATGTCCTAGTAAAGGATCCCCTTGGAATGAGTGACCATAACATGGTTGAATTCCATATTCAATTAGAGGGTGAGAAGGTTGGATCTCAAACAAGCGTGCTAAGCTTAAATAAAGGAGACTATGAAGGTATGAGAGCGGAATTGAGTAGAGTGGATTGGGAAAATAGATTAAAGGGTAAGACGATACATGATCAGTGGTGTACATTTAAGGAGTTATTTTACAACTTCCAAAAACAATATATTCCACTGAGAAGAAAAGGGTGTAAAAGAAAAGACAGCCATCCGTGGCTAAGTAAAGAAATTAAGGATAGTATTCGACTAAAAACAAGGGCATATAAGGTAGCCAAATCTAGTGGGAGAATAGAGGATTGGGAAAACTTTAAAAGACAGCAAAAAATAACAAAAAGATTGATTAAGAAAGGGAAGATAGCTTATGAAAGTAAATTAGCAAAAATATAAAACAGATAGTAAGAGTTTTTATAGTTATATAAAAAGAAAAAGGGTGGTGAAAGTAAATGTTGGTCCCTTAGAGGATGAGACCGGGAAATTAATGGTGGGAAATATGGAGATGGCAAAAACACTGAATGAATATTTTGTATCAGTCTTTACAGTAGAGGACACTAAGAATATCCCAACGGACAAACAGGGGGCTATAGGGGGGGAGGAGATGCTTGCGTGATCCAGCGGCGTACTTAGTGCGATGCATCGGCTGGGATCACGTGAGCACTGGGCTACCAATCGGAGGATGCAAAAGTTCATTCATGAGTTTGACAGTAACTGTCAAACTCATGAAAAGTCTGGGCACCCAAAACAGTACTTAAACTTGAAATAAATTGTTTTTTAAATCACGCTATTTAAATGAACTATAAATAACTTTAAATAACTATTTTAAACAATAATTTAAATTTTTGAAAATTTTTTTTTAATAAAAAGCCAGGGCTAAAAATACACTTACTGTAATGTATATACCTTTAAGGAGGGAACCATCTTTTACAGTTCATGTATACTGCAGTACCGGCAGTGACCACACCTGTATATAGCCCTGAGTAGTAATCTGTACAGATCAGTTGCAGTGTGAGCCACGTTGAGTAAACACCTGTTGTACCGTTCTCCGCAGTCTGTGTCTTATTATACACGGACGCAACATTGGCGACGAGGCAAGTTCGAACCTACCTGCAACTCTGCATCACCTCCCGGGGATTCGTTCCTGGAGATCAGTGGATTGGAGGTCAAGGCCGGAGACTCGGGCGTCGACCACGGGCAACCGCCCAGTCATCCAGCAGAGACTCGAGAATTGCGGGGGAGGCTGTCGAGAGCCAGGCTTGGCTTTCCAGTCGAGGTGGTCCAGCGAAACGGGCTGGCAACAGGTAGCGCCCTTCCCGGACAGCGGCGGGCTAGAGCCCAACTGAGCGGCACAGCAAAGGGCCGAGCAGCGTCGACGGGGGAGAGAGAGAGAGGGCATAGCGCACAGGGCGCAGCCGGTGTTCAGGGGCCGAGCAGCGTCGGAGAGAGGGAGAGAGAGACGCGCAGAAACCCGCGAGGCGCCGCCATTGCCACGAGGACCGCCGAGAGCGGCGTTGGCAGTAGCGCAGGAGAAGCGTGCAAAACCTACAGGGCGCCGCCATTGCCACGAGAACCGCCGGGAGCGGCGTTGGCAGCAGCGGGGGAGGAAGGAAAGCGCAGGAGACGCCATTTTAAGCCATTGGGAGACGCCATTTTAAACCACACCCAAAATGCCGAAGAGTGGCAGTATCATCGCATTTGACACTGAAGTCGAAGATTGGACTACATATGTCGAACGAATAGAGGTGTACTGCAAGGCAAATGAGGTGTCAGATGAAAAGAAAGCATCGGTATTATTAAATTTAATGGGTGCAAAGACGTATGGTTTATTACGAAATCTAGTAACCCCAACGAAGCCAATGGAAAAGAGTTTTGAAGACATAGTAACGATACTAAAGGAACATTTAAACCCCACACCGCTGCTGATAGCAGAAAGATTCAAGTTTCACAAACGGAACCAGCATAAGGATGAAAGCAATGCTGATTATTTAACAGAACTGCGCAAACTATCGAAACACTGCCAGTTTGGAGCAGGACTGGCAGATACCTTAAGGGACAAGTTTGTGTGTGGGCTTCAAAGTGAAGGAACCCAGAAACGGCTTTTATCTGAAAAGGACCTTACGCTGGAAAAGGCTTTCAGCATTGCGGTATCATATGAAGCAGCAGCACGGGGCGCTGCAGAGATACAACAGAGACCGCAAGAATATGGCACAAACGAAATGTCATATGGAACAGAGAAGTGCTATCACTGCGGCAGAACAACACACGACCAGAATGATTGCTGGTTCAAAGACAAAGTGTGCAGACAGTGTGGAAAAGTACGACACATAGCACGAGTCTGCAGGGCGGGAAAGAAAACCAGCAATAAGAAACCGACCAAAGGAAAGTACAAGAAGGTACATAAGATGACGGAGAATAGTTCAGATGAACAAAAGAGTGATAACGACTCCGAAAGCAGGGAACTGAGTTGTCTGAAACTACATAATGTGATCACAACGGAGGATCACCGAACCATTTGGGTCACTCTCAAGATAGCAGGAGTCCAGGTAAAGATGGAATTGGACACAGGATCAGCCCTAACAGTCATAAACCGACGGGACTACGAGCGGCTATTCTCACACATACCCTTGAGAGACACAAAAATTATTTTGAAGACGTACACGGGGCAAAAAGTCTACCCCAAAGGAAAAATAAGGGTGACCGTTATATATAACGGTAAGGAAACACCAAAACTAGACCTGTATGTATTGCAAGATGGAGGACCACCATTACTGGGACGTGAATGGATCCAGAAAATACAACTGGATTGGCATTCCATACAGGCACTGACTGTGGCTGACAAAAAGGATGACGACGTCACACCTGGGCGACTGTCAAAGATCCTTACTGACGCGAAAGAAGTGTTCCAGCAAGGACTCGGAACACTAAAAGGCATGACAGCGATGATTAAAATTGAAGAAAACGCAAACCCCAAATTTTTTAAGGCCAGACCTTATGCGATCCGCCCAGCCGTCGAAGCAGAGCTGGAGAGTCTGGAACGTTCAGGTGTACTGTCCAAGGTAGACTGGAGCGAGTGGGCTACACCCATCGTCCCTGTGATGAAAAAGTCGTTGAGCAGCACACCTGGGGAACCAAGGAAGGTTCGCATCTGTGGGGACTTTAAGGTAACAGTGAACCCGGTCCTTCACACCGTACAATATCCACTTCCGTGGATTGAAGATATTTTCGCCTCGCTATCTGGAGGGAAACGCTTCACTAAGATTGATCTGGCCCAGGTGTATCTGCAAATGGAGGTAGAAGAAGCATCAAAAAATACCTCACAATCAACACCCATAAAGGTCTCTACCAATACAACCGGCTGGTATTTGGGGTAGCATCAGCTCCGGCTATTTGGCAGAGGGCAATGGAACAAGTCCTGCAAGGGATCCCAGGGACCCAGTGTTATTTGGACGACATCCTGGTCACGGGCGAAAATGAGAGTGATCACCTTGCCAACCTGGAGCGGGTGCTCACCGAATGGCCTACTCCTGCTCCTATCTTCTATGTTTCTATGCAGGAATATGGGCTCCGAGCTAACCACCCCAAATGCGAGTTTTTTAGAAAACAGATCTCATATTGTGGCCACGTTATCGATAAAGAGGGGTTACGTAAGTCCCCAGAGAAGATTGAGGCAGTAGTCAAGGCTCCAGCACCGGAAAATGTGTCACAACTGAGGTCGTTCCTTGGGCTGGTAAACTACTACCATAAGTTCTTGCCAAATTTGTCTACAATGCTACACCCACTGAACACCCTACTGCAAACTGGGGTGCCATGGAAGTGGAGTGACGAATGTAGACAAGCTTTCCAGAAGAGCAAAACACTAATCACATCGAAAGAGGTATTGGCCCATTACAACCCAGCATTACCAATTCAGTTGGCATGTGATGCGCCACCCTACGGCATTGGAGGGGTGCTGTTGCACAAATTCTCAGACGGCTCAGAGAGGCCAATAGCCTTTGCGTCACGATCACTAACCTCAGCCGAGCGTAACTACGCCCAGATTGACAAGGAGGCCCTCAGCCTAGTGTGGGGAGTGAAAAAGTTCAATCACTATCTGCACGGGCAGAAATTCACCTTGCTGACGGATCACCAGCCTCTTGTCTCCATTTTTAATCCGAAGAAGGGCGTTCCGGTGATGACTGCGCAACGACTACAAAGATGGTCACTTTTTCTAGGGGCGCACCACTATGAGATTGAATATAAGGCACGAAACAGCATGGAAATGCTGATGGGCTATCACGCCTGCCACTGCCTACTGCGGAGGAAGCACCAGCAGTGGATCCTGTCGAAATATTCCATTCGACTATAGTAACTAACGCTTGTATCGAAAAGGAAACCCAAAATGACCCGACACTGTCTCGGGTATATGATTTGACAGTGAAGGGATGGCCAGCACATGGCGACTCACTGTTGCCAGCATTCTCGACAAGGAGAGAACAGCTGTCAGTGTGCCGGGGGACCTTGATGTGTGGATCCCGAGTGGTAATTCCACCCAAGTTAAGGGATAGAGTGCTCAATGAGCTTCATGAGGGTCATCTGGGAGGGGTAAAAATGAAAATGTGTGGTGGCCGGGAATCGATAAACAAATCGAGGACCTGACCAAGAGTTGCTCAGGATGCCAGAAAGTCCAAAATGCACCACCACAGGCCCCTCTACACCCATGGGAGTGGCCCTCATCTCCATGGCAACGGGTGCATATTGATTTTGCTGGTACATTCATGGACTCAATGTTTTTAATAGCCGTGGATGCGTACTCGAAATGGCCTGAGGTCATCAAAATGTCCTCCACCACCACGGAGAAAACTATTGCAGTCCTACGGACCATTTTTGCCAGGAATGGCTTGCCAGAACAGATTTGCTCCGACAACGGACCACAGCTTGTGCCCGAAGAGTTCCGGAGGTTCTTGAAAAAGAATGGGGTAAGGCATTATACATCCGCCCCGTATCATCCAGCCACAAATGGATTGGCTGAGAGGTTCGTACAAATCTTTAAGAAGGCAATAAAGGCTATGTACAATGACAACATTCCGCTGCAGCACAAGGTGGCTTCATCAGCCCTTGTGTTTTACCTGCTTTGTATTGTGTGCACCGCCCCCTTTCTCCGACTGTGTGTATTGGCTACGCCCCTGTCTTTTGTCATATAAAGGTCTCAAGAGCTGTATGAGTCATTCTATCAGACGAACCCGATGTGTAAAGACCTGCAATGCTCTTAGTGATTAAAAGCCTTTAGTTGAATCCTTTAAACTCCTTGTCTTTGAGTTATCGATGGCACATCAATTTCAATCACTAAAACATCAAGATGGATCGACTCCTGAAACCAGAGCGCTTGGATCTGGACCCCCATGCCTCAGACGCAGCCACACAGTTCGGACACTGGTTCCAATGCTTCGAATTTTTCATTGCAAACTCATCCACCGCCATAGCAGCTGCAACCGCCACCGGAGATGTGAAACTGGGAATCCTGCGAAACTGGGTGAGCCATCGGGTCTCCCCTCTCATCCAAGATGCCACCAGCTACGGGGATGCCTGCACCATTCTGAAGGCCCACTACGTGCGGCCAATAAACGAGGTGTACGCCAGGCATCTTCTGACTACTCGCACGCAGCGGCATGGTGAGTCACTAGAGGACTTTATGCTAAGCCTAAAAGTACTGGGCAGAGACTGTAACTGTAAGGCCATGTCTGCCATCGTGTACACGGAGGAGCTGATCCGAGACTCCTTTATTGCGGGCCTCAGTTCAAATTACATTCGGCAGAAACTGTTTGAAAAGGAGGGACTGGACTTAAAACAGGCTATAGATATAGCGCGATCGCTGGATATGGCCCAGAGGAACTCTGAATCCTGTTCCTCAGGCCACGCGGCCCACTCCGCCTCGTGCGCACTGTGGGGGCCGCCATCTTGGAAGCCATCTTCACCTCCCAGGTCTCAGGCCAGCCCAGCACCATCGGAGCCCCAGCCCCCACCCAGGAGCCCCACTACTGCCGCGATGCATCGGGGCCCGAAATGCTACTTCTGCGGCCAGGACAAACACTCCAGGCATCTGTGCCCAGCGAAGGGCACCACCTGTTTTAAATGCGGGAAGAAAGGACATTTCAGCAAAGTCTGCAGAGGGAACCCCGCCTCCAACTCCACCACCGCCGCGTGCGCGCCGTGGGAGCGGCCATCTTGGACGCCATCTTGTCCACCCTCATGGAATCCACCATCTTGCCCCGACTACACGGACCTCCAGGACCCACTGGTGGCCTCGATCACAGTGGATCAATCCAGGCCACATCCGTTGTCTAAATCGATGATGGACATAGAGGTAAACGGGAACAAGGTTAAATGCTTGATTGACTGCGGGAGCACCAAAAGCTTTATTCATCCTAGCCTGGTAAAACGACTTTCACTAACGATAGTCCCCACACAGGGCAAAATCGCCATGGCTGATAAGACTCATACCTCAAAAATTACAGGTTTCTGCGTGGTTATGTTGTCGGTAAAAGGCACTGATTACAGAGATTTTTAACTATTGATAATGCCAGATCTCTGTGTGAGCGTGATCTTGGGTCTGGACTTCCAGTGCCACCACCAAAGTATCACGCTTACCTATGGTGGGTCCCAGCCGCCCCTCACAGTGTGCGGTCTGGCTACCCTGAAGGTCAAGCTGCCCTCTCTGTTCGCCAACCTCGCACCCAACTGTCGACCCATAGCGACCAAGAGTAGGCGGTACAGCTGGGAGGATAGACGGTTCATTGCGTCGGAAGTAGAAAGACTCAAGCGGGAGGGTATCATCGAATGCAGTACCAGCCCGTGGCGCGCCCAGGTAGTAGTAGTTAAGGGTAGCGAAAAGAAGCGGATGGTGATAGATTATAGCCAGGCGGTTAATCTATACACCCAGCTAGACGCCTACCCTCTGCCCCGCATAGCGGATATGGTTAACCAAATCGCGCAATACCGGGTGTTTTCCACCATTGACCTAAAATCGGCATACCACCAGCTCCCCATTAGGCCGGAGGACCGTCCATACACCGCCTTCGAGGCGAACGGACGCCTCTACCACTTCCTCAGAGTCCCCTTTGGGGTAACGAACAGGGTCTCGGTCTTCCAGCGGGAGATGGACCGCATGGTCGATGAGAACCAGTTAACAGCCACCTACCCATACCTAGACAACGTCACCATCTGCAGCCGCGACCAGCAAGACCACGACTCGAACCTCATGAGATTTCTGAAAACCGCCCTCAGACTCAATCTCACCTACAACGAGGATAAGTGTGTCTTTAGCACCACGCGCCTCTGTATCCTGGGCTGCATGGTGGGAAACAGGGAAATCGGTCCGGACCCCGACCGATTGCGCCCCCTACGGGAGCTACCCCTACCAAACACTCCCAAGGCCCTGAAAAGGTGCCTGGGGTTCTTCTCCTATTACGCCTAATGGGTCCCCAATTATTCCGACAAGGCCCGTCCCCTCCTGAAATCAACGTCCTTCCCGCTCACGGCCGAGGCCCACGCCGCCTTCAACAGCATTAAACATGACATTGAGAAGGCCGCGCTGCGGGCAGTGGACAAAAACATCCCTTTCCAGGTCGAAAGCGATGCGTCCGACTTCGCTTTAGCAGCCACCCTCAACCAGGATGGGCGGCCCGTAGCCTTTTCCTCAAGAACCCTCCAAGGGCCCGAGATCAGGCACTCCTCGGTAGAGAAGGAGGCCCAGGCCATAGTGGAGGCAGTGCGGCACTGGAGACACTACCTAGCCGGCAAACGCTTCACCCTGCTTACCGACCAGCGGTCGGTAGCCTTCATGTTTAACAACAAACAGAGGGGGAAGATCAAGAACGACAAAATTCTCAGGTGGCGGATCGAACTCTCCACATTTGAGTACGACATAAAATATAGGCCGGGGGCCCTCAACGAATCCCCCGACGCCCTATCACGAGGGATGTGTGGCACCATCCAGGGGGACAGGCTGCAGGGCCTCCACAATGGCCTCTGCCACCCGGGGGTCACCCGGCTATTCCATTTTATAAAATCCCGTAACCTGCCCTATTCCATCGAGGAGGTCCGGTCTATGGCCAGGGACTGCCGCACCTGTGCGGAATGCAAGCCCCGTTTTTTCAGGCCCGACCGAGCCCACCTGATCAAAGCTACACGGCCATTCGAGCGCCTGAGCTTAGATTTCAAGGGACCACTCCCCTCCACCGACCGCAATGTGTACTTTCTCAACATTGTGGATGAGTACTCCCGCTTCCCATTCACCTACCCCTGCCCAGACATGACCAGTGCCACGGTCATCAAGTGCCTCGGCAACCTGTTTTGCACGTTCGGCATGCCTAACTACATCCACACTGACAGGGGGGCGTCGTTCATGAGCGACGAACTGCGCCAATACCTGCTGTCGAAGGGGATAGCCACGAGTCGGACCACTAGTTATAACCCCCGGGGTAATGGGCAAGTGGAAAGGGAGAACGCGACAGTGTGGAAGGCGGTCACCTTAGCACTAAGGTCTAAAGGCCTCCCCCTCCCGCTGGCAAGAGGTCCTCCCAGACGTACTCCACTCGATAAGGTCGCTACTGTGTACTGCTACTAACGCCACTCCTCACGAGAAGATGTTTGTTTTTCCCCGCAAATCAACCTCAGGAGTGTCCCTACCCTCGTGGCTCTCCACCCCGGGGACAGTCCTATTAGGAAAGCATGTGAGGGGCCACAAAACTGATCCACTCGTGGAGGCAGTACACCTACTCCATGCAAACCCACAGTACGCATACGTCAAGCACGCCGACGGACGTGAGGACACCGTGTCCATAAAGGACCTCGCCTCGGCAGGAAGCGATGACGACCCATCACTACCACCCCCAGAAGAACCTCCACCGTCCACAGAGGTACCTGCAACACCCCCAGCACATGGGTATGCCCAGGATAGCACCACGGACTCCCGGTCGGAACCCGAGGTACTGTTGCGACGTTCAGGAAGGACTATCACACCCCCGGACAGACTAAATCTGTAGAAGGGGTGAATGTGATGAAATATATGCCTTCATCGGCCCTTGTGTTTTACCTGCTTTGTATTGTGTGTACCGCCCCCTTTTTCCTATTGTGTGTATTGGCTACGCCCCTGTCTTTTGTCATATAAAGGTCTCAAGAGCTGTATGAGTCATTCTATCAGACGAACCCGATGTGTAAAGACCTGCAATGTTCTTAGTGATTAAAAGCCTTTAGTTGAATCCTTTAAACTCCTTGGCCTAGAAATTCAGTTGCGTGCGCCAGCCGTTAGCGCCTTAGGAGGAGTAGATCTCGAGCGCTAGGCGCTTAGCGCCCGGGCGCAGCGCGATCTGCGCCTCGCCCCAACTTCAGTAGACATTTAGCACCGGCGCAAAGTCTTTGCGCGCGCCCTGCTGCGCGCGCAGATTATGATGTCATTTCCTCGTGCAACGCCCTTTGTGCGCCCCAAACCGGAACTTCAGTCGCGCCGGCCCATTGTGCGCCGGGCGGCCCTAACGACTGTGGAGTGGAACGGTGCACAGCCGAAGCGGGCCGCGGGGAGCGCAAATTAAAGGGCACTTACCCTGCACTATAAAGGTCAGGCATTTTGCAGCAATCACTCTTGTGCAACGGATTTTTTGAAAAAAACCAAGGAAGGGAGCTTACTGCTTTGGGCCAACACTAGGACAGGTATTTTTGGCTTCAGGCCAGAGCTTTGCAATTCGCCTTCACTGATATCTCATTGTTTGCCAGCATATTATGGGGGCTGCATGGGGTGCCAATGCTGAGTTTCAGGATTATGTCGGAAGGGCTCGCAGACGCTGTGTTAGAGGGGCAGCCCTGGCTAGACGCAGAGGGGGCAACAGGCGTCGGCAACGTGGGCCTTACCCATTCAGGCAATACCGCCAGCAGGTCTCGTATCTCAACATGACTGGCGCGCAATGTGTTAGGAGGCTGCGATTCAGAAGGGAGGTGGTTGCAGAGATCTGCCATCTGCTTCACAGAGATCTGCGTCCACAGCTGAGTTGCAGGACGTCTCTGTCGGTGGAAGTGAAGGTGACGGTGGCTCTGAACTTCTATGCCACCAGCTCCTTCCAATCAGCTGCTGGGGACATTGCTAACATATCCCAGTTCGCCGTGCATTGCTGCATCCACCAGGTCACCAATGCCCTTTTCAGAAGGAGACGCCAATTCATCTCCTTCCCCATGACCCTGGAGAGGCAGCAGCAGCGTGCAGTGGGATTTGCAAGAATCGCGGACTTCCCCATGGTGCAGGGCGCCATTGACTGCACGCATGTGGCTTTGCGGGCACCTCTGGACCATCCCGAGGATTACCGCAACCGGAAGGGCTACCATTCCCTCAACGTACAGCTGGTGTGTGACCACAGGCAGCGCATCCTAGCTGTCAATGCCCGCTTTCCAGGCAGCAGCCACGATGCCTTTATCTTGCGACAGACTACTGTGGCTGACATCTTCCAGGCACAGCCTCACCCAAGAGGATGGCTTATCGGGGACAAAGGCTATCCTTTGTGTACCTGGCTCATGACCCCGCTCCACGTGCCCAGGACCCCTGCTGAAGAGGCATACAACGAGAGCCATCAAGCGACTAGGAACACCATAGAACAAACAATTGGTGTCCTCAAGCAACGGTTCCGCTGCCTGGATCATTCCGGCGGATCTCTGCAGTATTCGCCAGAGCGAGTCTCCCAGTTCGTGGTCGTTTGCTGCATGCTGCACAACCTGGCTATCCGCAGGGCTCAGGCACTGCCACCTCACGCTGGAGCACCACCTCAGGAGGAGGAGCAGGAGGAGCATGAGGAGGAGGAGGAGGAGGAGGAGGAGGAGGAGTTCCAGGCCAGGAGGGAGGCACAAGGTCCAAGGGCCGCCCGTCGGCGGCTTATTGAACGTCACTTCTAGGCCCCCTGTCAGGGAATGGCTTGTGCCAATGAAAGAACATGAATGCAGCCGCTCCGCAAGCCCTCAGCCGCTTAAGGCAACAAACACTTCAAAGATCAAACATGGACAAGATGAATAAATAAAATGCTTTATTGAACAAACTCAGGGCCCTTCCCACATGTAACCCAAAAACACACAACACCCCCCAAAAAACAGTCACACACATGACTCACTCCCACAACCTGGGGAGGAATAACAAAACATTTAAACAAAAATGGCCTTCATCCTCGGCCTTAACAAAACAACCATCCCCAGAAACAAAACAACCATCCCCAGAAACAAAACAACCATCCCCAGAAACAAAACAACCATCCCCAGAAACAAAACAACCATCCCAATATAAACAAACATTTGTCCACACCCTCTACTTTGTGGCCCGCGAGGGCGATTCCTTGTCCAGCCTTTGGCGGCCCCTGGCCGCCCTGCTGCTCCTCCTCAAACCGCACCCAGTGGCTGCTGCATGGCTGGGGGAAGGCTCCTGAGGGGCACATGTCGTCATGGCAGATGCCCTTGGGGGTCGGCCTAGACGAGGTCTGGGCCTCGAGGGGCCGGCTGGTGAATGCTGCAGCTGTGGCTGACCAGCATCAGTCGGACCAGCATCTCGTGGCAGCTCCACTGGGGGAGTGACAGTGGCGGCTGGAGGAATGGGGGCAAGCTGGCGTTTGGCAGGCGGCCGCTGGTCAAGTGACACACTGGCACTCGCCCGGGCCCGCACTGCAGCATGTGCTGCAATGTGCCGAACGACAGACCGCTGTGCTGTTACAGCGCGGCGGGTGTCCTGGCGATGCCTGGCTGACGCAGCGAGTGTGGCAGCAGTGAGTGCCCGTGCTGCCCTGGTCTGTGACCGCATCAGACCAGCCAGTGACTGCACGGCACCACTGATCACCTGCCCACTCGCTGCGTGAGCTGCCCCGAATTCCACCCAACTCGCTGCCTGTGCTGCCACGAATTCGGCACGACTCGCGTCCTGTGCAGCCCCGAATAGCTCCAAACTCCTGGCCTGTGAGGCCCCGAACTCGGCCACACTATGAGCCAGGGACTCGATGGCCTCAGGCATCCGTGCCACAACCCCCATGAGCTCGGTGTGCCGGCGCTCCGAGTCCACGGACATTTGATCGAGGAGGCACAGCTCCTCGGAGTTGACCGTCGCCGGACTGGAGGCCGGACTCTCCCTCTGGGGAGAAGGCCGCCGAGCTGGCCGACCCTTCCCGCGTTGCTGGATGCCACTGGGCCCAGCAACTACACCCCTCTGGGAAGAAGGCCGCTGAGCAACCGCACACCCCCTGCGTTGCTGCACGCCACTGGTCCCAGGAGCGACACTCCCCTCCAACACTTCCCCCAGGCTCTCCTCCAGGGAAGACGTGTCCCCTACATTGGCATCCCCTGGCGCGGGTGAGGGTTCCCCTGATGGGCCGCCTTCCTCTTCCTCCTCCTCCTCCTCCTCTTCCGAGGGGCTGTCACTGGCAGCTTCAGGGACCTCCTCCTCACCATCTGAAAGCAGGAAGGGACAAGAGTAGCTTTAGATTGAGGAGAGGGCATCAGCGAGGGAGGCATGAGTGGTGGCATTCAGCGCATTGGTCGGACAGTGGCAAAGGATGTAGATCTGATGCGCAAGTGGGATGAGAGAGGTCCAAAAGGTGATGTCCTTACCATTGGTGCCCAGAACAGGGTCGGCATCTCCACTGGCAATGGGCCCAATCACCCGGGCTCCCATGAGGCGACCCACGCGCTCTTCCAGGTCAGTGAGCTGCTGGATCTGGGGACCGCCTCCCCCGGTCTCAGTCCGGCTCTTCTGATTGTGGGCCAGCTTGGCCTGCAAGAGAAAGGACGGCCTCTAAGTACAGTGTGTAACCCTGATCTGGTGTGCACTGCCTCCCATGGTCGAATAGCTTGGCCAGTGTGGAGCCCTGATCTGGTGTGCACTGCCTCCCATGGTCGAATAGCTTGGCCAGTGTGGAAAGTGCAGAATGTGCAATTGATGTTCATGCCAGTCCCAGGGCAGCACGGTGGCATAGTGGTTAGCACTGTTGCCTCACAGCGCCAGGGACCCGGGTTCGAATCCGGCCTCGGGTGACTGTCTGTGTGGAGTTTGCACATTCTCCCCGTGTTTGCGTGGGTTTCCTCCGGGTGCTCCGGTTTCCTCCCACAGTCCAAAGATGTGCGGGTTAGGTTGATTGGCTATGATAAATTGACCCTTAGTGTTAGGGGGATTAAATACGTGGGGTTACGGGGATCGGGTGGGATATGTGTTGGTGTAGGGGTTACGGGGATCGGGTGGGATATGTGTCGGTGCAAGCTCGATGGGCCGAAATGGCCTCTATCAGCACTGTGGTGTTTCTGTGATTCTGTGATTCTGTGATAGCTGCTGGATGAGGGCTGGCCATTAGGGCTTTCAGGTCCCTTTGCCCATAATGTGAGGTGCACATGCAAGGATGAGGAGGACACTGGAAAGGGTACTCACCCTGACAATCCTGGTGAGGTCATTGAACTTTTTTCTGCATTGGACAGAGTTCCTGGGGACCTCGCTGTTGGCTGTCACCCTGATGGCGACCTCCCTCCAGGCTTTCCTGTAGACGCTGGTCGCAGGCTTCTTCCCACTGTCCGGGAACAGGATTTTGCGTCTCCTCTCCAAAGCCCCAACCAGCAGCTTCAAATCATGGCCAGAGAAGCGCTGCGCTCGTTCACGGGCCTTCTGCATCTTTCCCGGCGCTATTTCTGGTCAGCAGCAGTGTTTAGGCCTAGCTGGAGGGCTGCAGTGTCCAGGGCGTGGCAGCAGACGAACTCGACCCTTCCCCCTTTAAGAGCTGGCCGGCGCCAGGGTGTCTGCTGTCAATCAAGAAATGACCGCACCTGCGCTGCGCCCGGCCTTGGCGGCTTAGCTCAGCACCATCGGCTTTGCGCCTAAAGATAGTTGTGGAACGCCAGTTTTAGCGCTCGAGCAAACTCTTAGGGCGAAGCTACTGAATATCGGCGAAGTGGCCTCGACTTTGCGCCGAGCGCAAACTTTAGCGGCCGCCCGACTTTTCCGCCCCAAAAGTGGCTATACTGAATTTCTAGGCCAATGTTTTTAATAGCCGTGGATGCACACTCGAAATGGCCTGAGGTCATCAAAATGTCCTCCACCACCACGGAGAAAACTATTGCAGTCCTACAGACCATTTTTGCCAGGAATGGCTTGCCAGAACAGATTTGCTCCGACAACGGACCACAGCTTGTGCCCGAAGAGTTCCGGAGGTTCTTGAAAAAGAATGGGGTAAGGCATTACACATCCGCCCCGTATCATCCAGCCACAAATGGATTGGCTGAGAGGTTCGTACAAACCTTTAAGAAGGCAATAAAGGCTATGTACAATGACAACATTCCGCTGCAGCACAAAGTGGACAATTTCCTGTTCGCCTACAGTCACCAACCAGGCCCCAGCCATGATGTTCTTTAACCGAAGGTTAAGATCTCGCCTGGATTTGCTCAGACCAAACGTACGAAGAGATGTTGAGAGTAAGTAATTCCAGCACATCCATGAGAAGCCAACAAGGAGCTTCAATGTAGGGCAACCAGTCTTGGCCCGCGACTACCGAACAGAAAAATGGCAGCCAGGAACGATATGCACACGGCAGGGCCCACTAATGTACACAGTGGACGTTGGGGAGAGCATCGTGAGATGCCATGCTGACCAGATCCTAGAGTCACAGGAACAAGTCAACCCCATGCCTCGCCCATACGTACCTGGTGATGAACCCGACGTACAGGTCGCATCTACCCCAGAAACAGTAGCATCGGAAGCTGATGAACCAACCGATGACAGGGGGCCAGAATCGCCTCCGCACCAAGAGCAAGACACTCAGGAAAGGCGCTATCCAGAAGGATCAGGAAGCCTCCCCAAAGACTGAATATATAAATAGACTATTTTCAGCTAATGTTGCATGTTAAAAGTGTTAATTGTAATTAGTTTGATATTTAATTGTTAAATGAGTGTTATGGTACTGTTAATCTAAAAGGGGAGGAATTGTAATGTATATACCTTTAAGGAGGGAACTATCTTTTACAGCTCATGTATACTGCAGTACCGGCAGTGACCACACCTGTATATAGCCCTGAGTAGTAATCTGTACAGATCAGTTGCAGTGTGAGCCACGTTGAGTAAACACCTGTTGTACCGTTCTCCGCAGTCTGTGTAAAGTCTGTGGGTTGTACAGTTAATAACGACACAGACTTCAGGAATAACAAACAAACAGGTCTTTACTATTCGAAGGTCAGGGCGAATCTGCCCCAGCAATCCTGCCACAACACTTATATACTGGTGTGGTCACTGTCGGTATTACAGTATACAGAAGCCAAACAAGTAGTGCCACACCTAAAGTAGTTCTCTTAAAGTTGAACGGTTACATACAATAGTTTCCTTAAAGGTAGACGGGTACATACACTACAATCCTCCCTTTTTAGCTTATTACTTACAGAGTCCCATTAACATACATATCTTCAACTTCATATAAAACACTTTACAGATATAATCTCGGTGGGAAACAGTTCACAAAGTCACTCTCTGCGGGAACAGTTCACAGATTCAGTCTCCGATCTTGACTTGGTCCGAACAACATCTCTTTGGTGTAGCCGGTTCACATGGATAGTGTGACTCCTCCATAGCCTTTTCCTTGACGTAACAGCTTGAACTTTCGTCCTGTTGAACCGGCAGTGCCGACTTTTATAACCAACTGGCTGTCTTGATAATTTCCCACTTTTCAACTAATTTAGCTCCTTTCGTAGGTCCCCTCCTGAGCTGTTAGAAGTGATAATATTTTAGATAGTTATTGTCTTCTGCCTCTTCTTTTTCTTTTCTGCCTTTTTGAGACTCTCGGGGCTCCTTTCTCGGCTGCCAGCTGTAGCGCCACCAACTCTCTATGTTCCTTAGACCTTAAGTGTTTCATCCTGATTTCAGCACTTTGGGAGTTTTCCTCACAAACTGGGCAGACCAGATCCTCGTAATATTCAGTGTCACTCAACAGGTCATGGTAATATTCGGGGTCGTCCTGAGTTAGGCCAGCGAGAGGGCCTTCTACTTCCTCCTTACCCATCTGGACGTTAGCCGACAGTGGTTCCTTCCCTAGACATCTTTCTTGAAAAGACTTCCTCATACATTCATATTCATCACGCTCTTCCTGGGTTGTCTGCCATTCCTTCACTACTGTCCTCATTTGTGAGTTCAATACCTTCCCTTCCATCGGGGATTGCGTTATCCGGCTATTTACTCCTTCTACTGGAGTAGCTGTTTCCCCATTCTTCTGTTCAATTTGACGTAATTCAGCGTCCTTTTGGCATCCTTGTAAAAGCTGTGTTGCCACCTCAGCTATCTCCATCCCTTTTGGAAGCTCCGAATTCCTTCCCTTTGAAGCCTGAAGCTCGTGTTCCCCTTGTGGAGTCTTGTCACTCCGCCTGTGAAGGAGTTGGCTGGTCGTTAACTCTTCCCCGGGGACACTGTGGATCAGCTTCTTCTCTATTTCATCCACCTTTCCCTCTGGTGCTTGGGTTTTAAGCGCTCGAAGAAGTTGCGCCTTGATGCTCTCTAGCTCCAGTTCAGGGGCCATTCTTCCAGTCTCTGTTTCTCTTCCAGTTGCCTTTCCTTCCACTGCCCGGATTCCCAGTTGACTATGTTCTTCAAGTTGTTGAACCCTGGTCATTTCCGCCTCATATTTGTCTTGGGTTCCCTTCAGTACTTTTATGAGTTCTTGAACCTCTTGGATTCCATGTTCTGCCATGTCTTCCACCTCCAATTTTTCATCGATGGATGGAATCTCTACCGATGAGTCTGTCTTGGCCTGAAGCTCCTCAAACATTTCCTGCATCCTTTGGACTTCTTGCTCATGTTCAACCTTTAGTTGCTCATATGCTTTCACTAAAACTAGCTTTTCGGAGGTTGCCGAGTTAATCCCCTCCAGAATTGTAGCCTGGGCCTGTTCATACTGTTCTTTCAACTTCTTACACTCTGCTTGTAAGGAGTCGTAGAGAGGAACTGGGATAAAATCCTGGCTGCCTGAAGATTCCTCTTCATTTGTTTCGTTCTGCAAATATTCTAACTCTTGAACAGCATCAGGGAGATGTGATCGATACTTAGCCATGATGGCCCTATGGTCGCTCTCAGCTTGAGCTAGCTGCCTCTGTTGTCTTTCCAGGTTCTCCCATTCGGTGTCCCAGAATTGTTCCATTGTTTTCATCTCTTGTACGAGACGGTAACTCAACTGTTCTAATTGTTGTTGTATTTTGCGATACATTTGAGTCCGGGCTCTGTGTTCTTCCGTCGTGGATAAGTCCTTAACTTGGACAGGCTCAGAATTCTCTGTCAACCTGGAGTTCTGCTCTGAAGCTTTATCCTTCTCGGTAGCATAAGCCTTTATGCCTGTCTTCGTTTTCTCCACCATAGTCGGCAAGTCCATTTCAGCCTTGTCTTCCATATTTGAGTTAGTCTTATCGTCATCCGTTCCAGAATCTGAGCTGATTGATCGTACCGAGTCCTCACTGGTGATGGCTTTTAGATAGTGCCATTCCATGTCTATTTTCTTAATCCACTCCCGTCCTAGAAGTGGTGGTCCTCCCTCAGGTAATACGTACAAGTTCATTCTTGGGTGTTCTTTACCCCTCTCTCTCACCTTGACTCTTATCTTCCCCATGGGGTATACTTTATGCCCCGTGTATGTCTGTAATATGAACTTGGTATTCCTTAAGGGTATGTGAGAGAATAGCCGGTGGTAGTCCCTTCGATTGATGACTGATAGAGCTGATCCAGTGTCCAACTCCATTCTTACTTGGACTCCAGCTATTCTTAGCATGACCCAGATAGTTTGTAGATCAGCTTCCCTCCCCACATTGTGAATTCTCAGACTACCCAGCTCCTGGTTGTTTGGGTCTGAGTCTGAATTCTGTTCGTCTGAACTCTTCTCAGCCACCTTGTGTACCTTGCTGTACTTTTCTTGTGGTGGCTTCCTTTGGTTGTTGGTCTTCTTCCCTGACCGGCATACCTTTGCGATGTGACCCAGTTTGCCACATTTCCTACATTCTTGGTTCTTAAACCAGCATTGATTCTGGTCGTGCGTTGTCTTCCCACAACGATAGCATTTTGTTGTATTCGAGGTAATTTGGTCCACCCCGAGTGCCGCCGCCTTCAGCTGCATTTCTGCCGTTCCTTTCGCTGCGGCTTCGTGCGATGCAGCTATAAGAACAGCCCTGTCTAGTGTGAGGTCGTTCTCTTCCAGTAGTCGCTTTTGCGTCCCTTCTTTGGACAATCCACATACGAACTTGTCTCGCAGTGCCTCTGTCAGATTCCCGCCGAACTGGCAGTATTTCGCCAGCCTACGCAGTTCGACCAAGTATTCCGCGTTACTTTCGTCTTTCCTCTGCGTTCTTGCATAGAATTTGAAACGTTCAGCCAGCATCAATGGTGTGGGGTTCAAGTGGTCCTTCAGCACAGCCACAATCTCTTCGAAAGTCTGATCCGCCAGTTTATCTGGTGCTATTAGATGCTTCAAGAGCCCGTATGTTTTTGCCCCCATCGAGTTTAGCAATGTTATCGCCTTGTCGTCTTCCTCTATTTTGTTGGCTTCACAATAAATCTCCATGCGTTCCACGTACGTGGCCCAGTCTTCTATCTCAGAATTAAAATCATTAATATTCCCTCGCTTAGGCATCTTTCTTTCCTTGGGAGCAGCACAAGTATTTCTTTAAGTATTCTTATTTATTTGTTTATTTCTAAGATGGCGGTTTTTCCCGCGAAAATGGCGGTTTCCCGCTCTTTCCTTCTCTCTCTGCCCACTTCAATGGCAGTTAAGATGGCGGTTTTCCCGTGAAAATGGCAGTTTCCCGCTCTTTCCTTCTCTCCCCGCCCACTTCAATGGCGGTTTCCCGCTTCTGTCGTCTTCTCCGCCTAATGGCGGCTTCCCGCGTTTCTTCCCTGGTGGAAGGGGTACGCTTTCCCCACAGTGGACAGGTTCAGCCGCTGGCTGGCTTCCGCACAGCTCCCCTTACTCGGCTCTGTCTTTCTCTCCCGCTCGCACGGCTCTACCGGCGCTGGGTACACCCCGTTCACGGATAACAGTTCAGCCGCTGGACTGGCTCTCGCGCAGTCTCTCTCCCCTTGCTCGGCTCTGTCTCTCTCTCCCGCTCGCACGGCTCTACCAGCGCTGGGTACACCCCGTTCACGGATAACAGTTCAGCCGCTGGACTGGCTCTCGCGCAGTCTCTCTCCCCTTGCTCGGCTCTGTCTCTCTCTCCCACACGTTCGGCTCTACCGGCGCTGGGTACCCCGTTGGCGGAGAACAGTTCAGCCGCTGGACTGGCTCTCACGCAGTCCCTCTCCCCTTGCTTGGCTCCGTCTCTCTCCCACATGTTCGGCTCTACCGGCGCTGGGTACCCCGTTGGTGGAGAACAGTTCAGCCGCTGGACTGGCTCTCGCGCAGCCTCCTTTGGTCGGCTCTGCCTCTCCCACACGCTCGGCTCCCGTTCACCTCCCAGCCCTCACGCAGTCCGGTGCTTCCCTCCCCGGCTGCGGCTGAGTTTCTCTCTTCCCACGCCTGCTCCCGGTCTCAGCGCTTCGTGGCTTCGGTCGCTGCCCGGCTTTTCCCGCCGATCGCAGTCCGGCTATCTCACGACGCCGTTGGACCCAACTTCCTGACCAGCTCTGCTCCCCCTCGACCGAGGTCGAGTGCTCTGCCCTTATCCTCCGGATATTCTCTACACCTTCCCCTACTCACAGTCTCCGCGGCCGCCTTGTTTCCTGCTGATCGGCTCACTCCGCACCGTGGTAGAAGGGTAGTCAGTGCCTGTTGCTGCTGGAAGCTTTTGTTGCTAAAGTCTTCTTCCTTTCTATTGCTGCAGCCTCGCGTTTTCTCCCAGCATAACGACGAGGGCGGTTGCCTCTCTTCGACGCTCTTTAGTTGCTTTGGTAGTCTTGCCGCAGGGTACGATCGGACTCGTCGCCACTGTAAAGTCTGTGGGTTGTACAGTTAATAACGACACAGACTTCAGGAATAACAAACAAACAAGTCTTTACTATTCGAAGGTCAGGGCGAATCTGCCCCAGCAATCCTGCCACAACACTTATATACTGGTGTGGTCATTGTCGGTATTACAGTATACAGAAGCCAAACAAGTAGTGCCACACCTAAAGTAGTTCTCTTAAAGTTGAACGGTTACATACAATAGTTTCCTTAAAGGTAGATGGGTACATACACTACAGTCTGTGTCTTATTATACACGAACGCAGCACTTACCTTACTGTAAATCTTTAAAAATAATAAACCTGTGGAAAAAAAATTCTAATTTTAATTAATAGACCACTTACCTTTTAAAATTAAGTCCTTACGTCTGCTTTTTTAAAGTGTAGAAAGGGGAGGCCTTCACGCACGGGCAAACCTGGAAAAAAGAGGAAGTTCAACGCGCACGCGCAGACTCCGGCGTGCACGCGTTCGACCTCTGAACACCTTGGTTCAGAGGATCGGAAATGCCGGTTTCCCGCGCATGCGCTGTGCATGCAGAAAACCGGCAATTCCATCTGTCCCACGTGTGAGTACACGGTGCTTACTCGCGCGTTGGGACACTAATTTATGGGCCAACAGGTTAGAAACAGAGTAAATCTCCCTCTACACTGCCCAATCAAACATTCCAAGGGCAGGTACAGCAGTGGGTAGATACAGAGTAATGCTCCCTCTCCATTGCCCGATCAAATACTTCCAGGGTAGGTACAGCACAGGTTAGATACAGAGTAATGCTACCTCTACACTGTCCCTCAAACACTCCCAGGGCAGGTACAGTATGGGTTAGATACAGAGTAAAGCTCCCTCTACACAGCCCCACCAAACACTCCCAGGGCAGGTACAGCACAGATTGGATACAGAGTAAAGCTCACTCTACACTGTCGCATCAAACACACCCAGGGCAGGTACAGCACGGGTTAGATGCAGAGTAAAGCTCCCTCTACACTGCCCCATCAAATAATCCCAGGGCAGGTACAGCAGGGGTGTGAGAAAGAGTAAAGATTCCTCTACACTGCCCCATCAAGCAATCCCAGGGCAGGTACAGCATGGGTTTGATGCAGAGTAAAGCTCCCTCTACACTGCCCCATCAAACACTCTCAGGGCAGGTACAGCAGGGGTGTGAGAAAGAGTAAAGATTCCTCTACACTGCCCCATCAAGCACTCCCAGGGCAGGTACAGCAATGGTTGGATACAGAGTAATGCTCCCTCTACACTGCCCCATCAAACACTCTCAGGGCAGGTACAGTACAGTTTAGATACAGAGTAAAACTCCCTCTAAACTGCTCCATCAAACACCACCAAAGCAGGTACAGCACGGGTTAGATAGAGAGTAAAGCTCCCTTTACACTGTCCCATCAAACACACCCAGGGCAGGTACAGCAGGGGTTAGATTCAGAGTAAAGCTCCCTCTACACTGTCACATCAAACACACCCAGGGCAGGTACAGCAGGGGTTAGATTCAGAGTAAAGCTCCCTCTACACTGCCCCATCAAACACACCCAGGGCAGGTACGGCAGGTGTTAGATACAGAGTAAAGCTCCCTCTATACTATCCAATCAAACACTCCAACTGCTGGTACAGAACAGGTTAGATCCAGAGTAAAGTTTCCTCTACACTGTCCCATCAAACACTCCCAGGGCAGTTACAGCAGGGGTTAGATACAGAGTAATGCCCACTCTACACTGCCCCATCAAACACTCCGAGAGCTGGTACACCACGGGTTAGATACAGAGTAAATCTCCCTCTGAACTGCCCAATCAAACTCTCTCAGGGCAGGTACAGCAGGGGTGCGAGAAAGAGTAAAGATTCCTCTACACTTCCCCATCAAGCACTCGCAGGGCATGTACAGCACAGGTTAGATACAGAGTAATGCCCACTCAACATTGCCCCATCAAACACTCCCAGCGCAGGTACAGCACAGGTTGGATACAGAGTAATGCTCCCTCTACATTGCCCCATCATACACTCTCAGGGCACATAGCACAGGTTAGATACAGAGTAAAACTCCATCTGCAATGTCCCATCAAACACTCCCAAGGCAGATACAGCATGCGTTAGATACAGAGTAAAGCTCCGTCTACACTGCCCCATCAAACACACCCAGGGCAGATACACCACAGGTTAGATACAGAGTACTGCTCCCTTTACACTGCCCCATCAAACACTCCCAGAACAGGTACAGCAGGTGTGTGAGAAAGAATAAAGATTCCTCTACACTGCCCCATCAAACACTCCCTTGGCAGGAACAGCACGGGTTAGATGCAGAGTAAAGCTCCCTCTAGACTGCCCCATCAAACACTCTCAGGGCAGATATAGCTGGGGTGTAGAAAGATTAAGGATTCCTCTACACTGCCCCATCAAGCACTCCCAGGGGAGGTACAGCATGGGTTAGATGGAGAGTAAAGGTCCCTCTACACTGTCCCATCAAACCATCCCAGGGTAGCTGCAGTACAGGTTAGATGCAGAGTAAAGCTTCTCTACACTGTCACATCAAACACTCTCAGGGCAGGTACAGCTGGGGTGTGAGAAAGAATAAAGATTCCTCTACACTGCCCCATCAAGCACTACCAGGGCCGTTACAGCAGTGGGTAGATACAGAGTCATGCCCACTCTGCACTGCCCCATCAAACACTCCCAGGGCAGGTACAGCACAGAGTAAAGCTCCCTCTACACTGCTCCATCAAACCATCCCAGGGCAGGTACAGTTCAGGTTAGATACAGAGTAAAGCTCACAGTACACTGCCCCATCAAACACTCCCGGGGCAGGTATCGCACAGGTTAGATTCAGAGTAAAGCTCCCTCTACACTGTCCCATCAAACCTATCCAGGGCAGGTACAGCAGGGGTGTGAGAAAGAGTAAAGATTCCTCTATACTGCCCCATCAAGCACTCCCAGGGCAGGTACATCACAGGTTAAATGCCGAGTAAAGCTCCCTCTACACTGCCCCATCAAACACTTCCGGGGCAGTTACAGCAAGGGTGTGAGATAGAGTAAAGCTCCCTCTACACTGCCCCATCAACACTCTCAGGGCAGGTACAGCAGTGGGTAGATACAGAGTAATGCTCCCTCTACACTGCCCCATCAAACACTCCCAGGGCTGGTAGCACAGGTTAGATACAGAGTAAAGCTCACTCTGCACTGTCCCATCAAACACTCCCAGGGCAGGTACAGCATGGGTTAGATACAGAGTAAAGCTCCCTCTACACTGTCCCATCAAACACTCCCAGGGAAGGTACAGCATGGGTTAGATACAGAGTAAAGCTCCCTCTACACTGTCCCATCAAACACTCCCAGGGAAGGTACAGCATGAGTTAGATACAGAGTAAAGCTCCCTCGACACTGTCCCATCAAACACTCCCAGGGCAGGTACAGCAGTGGGTAGATACAGAATAATGCTCCCTCTACACTGCCCCATCAAACACTCCCAGGGCAGGTACAGCAGTGGGTAGATACAGAGTAAAGCTCCCTCGACACTGTCCCATCAAACAATCCAGGGCAGGTACAGCACGGTTCGATATAGAGTAAAGCTCCCTCTTGTAGCAGTCAGCGCCGACTCCATGGATTTTTAGATTATGAACATATACCCTTATTAAAGGCTAGACAGGCTGTTTGCAGGTGGGAAGCTGTGGAAAAACACTCACGCTGAAGGTGGCTGATGTAACCAGGTTGCATTCGTATAGTCACGGACTGTCCTTGGGAACAATGCCCTGAGAGGCACAATCCCAAGTCAAGAATAACGAGGCTGGCGACTCATTGTTTCTGAAGAAGATGAGCTCATTAAGTTAAATTGGCTGGGAGACCAAAACGAGATCTAAAACATCCAAACCTGGAAGGAGGTCTGGAAACCATTTCCTTGAGGCCATGTGTCCATTAGAGCCACAGACAGCAGTCTGTGTATTGGAGGGATATATCAGAGAGCTGTTTTGGACAGCTCTCTCTCTCTCCTGCCCTCCCCACAACAGAATATCAAGAGGAGCTGAGCCTTGCTCTTCCAACCAAGATGGACTTCGACTCAGACTGGGACTCGCATGCCGCAAGGCTGGTAGGGAACCAAGTAGCCGAGACGTACGGGAGGAAGCTGCAAGCAAGATCAAGGGCAATCTAGGTGAGCATTGCCAAGCCTGCACACCCACAAGATCACTTAGCTGTGTGAGGGTTTGCCTGTGTGTTCCTACCAAACCAGAGGGGGTTTAGCGTTGGACGGGTCCAGTGATAGCTTAGTTCACAGAAGGGTGTTTGTAGGCCATGGTAAGTCAGCACATCAGGGGCTTGTTGGACAAGTCAGGGTTGTACTGTTTTAAACTGCACTGTTGTGTTCACGCCGGTCGTACTATATGCGAGTGGAGTGGTTTTGTCAACATTAATAAACACTGTACAGGTGAGCCCGAGAACATTACCGTGTTCCAATCTGTCCTCAGTAATCCCTATCGTCCAGAACTTGTAGTAAGGGGGTTTGCGTGCTCGCTACGGGCGGGGCGAAACCACTTACAATAATTGGCGATTGCGGCAGGTGCCAAAGGAAATTGGCCACCGCAGAAACTGGTTACACTCTACACTGTCCCATCAAACACTCCCAGGGCAGGTACAGCATGGGTTACATACAGAATAATGCTCCCTCTACACTGTCCCATCAAATACTCCCAGGGCAGGTACAGCATGGGTTAGATACAGAGTAAAGCTTCGTCAAAACTGTCCCATCAAACACGCCCAGGGCAGGTATAGTACAGGTTAGATACAGAGTAAAGCTCCCTCTACACTGTCCCATCAAACACTCCCAGGGCAGGTACAGCACAGGTTAGATACAGAGTAAAGCTCCCTCTACACTGTCCCATCAAACACTCCCAGGGCAGGTACAGCATGGGTTAGATACAGAGTAATGCTCCCTCTACACTGTCCCATCAAATACTCCCAGGGCAGGTACAGCATGGGTTAGATACAGAGTAAAGCTTCGTCAAAACTGTCCCATCAAACACTCCCAGGGCAGGTATAGTACAGGTTAGATAGAGAGCAAAGCTCCCTCTACACTGTCCCATCAAACTCTTGCAGGGCACGTACAGCAGGGTTTTGAGGAAGAGTAACGTTTCCAATACGCAGCCCCATCAAACACCCCCAGAGTAGGGAAAGCACAGTTTAGATACAGAGTACAGCTCCCTCTACATTGCCCCATCAAACACACACAGGGCAGGTACAGCATGGGTGTGAGAAAGAGTAAAGGTTCCTCTACACTGCCCCATCAAACACTCCCAGGGCAGGTACAGCAGTGCGTTGATATAAGGTAATGCCCACTCTACATTGCCCCATCAAACACTCCCAGGGCAGGTACAGCATGGGATAGATACAGAGTAAAGCTCCCTCTACACTGTCCCATCAAACACTCCCAGGGCAGATACAGCACAGGTTAGATACAAAGTAAAGCTCCCTCTACACTGTCCCATCAAACACTCCCAGGGCAGGTACAGCACGGGTTAGATGCAGAGTAAAGCTCCTTCTACACTGTCCCATCAACACTCCCAGGGCAGATACAGCACGGGTTAGATACAGAGTAAAGCTCCCTCTACACTGTCCCATCAACACTCCCAGGGCAGGTACAGCACGGGTTAGATGCAGAGTAAAGCTCCTTCTACACTGCCCCATCAAACACTCCCAGGGCAGGTACAGAACGGGTTGGATGGAGAGTAAAGCTCCTTCTATGCTGCCCCATCAAACACTCCCAGGGCAGGTACAGCACGGGTTAGATACAGAGTAAAGCTCCCTCTACACTGTCCCATCAAACACTCCCAGGGCAGGTACAGCACGGGTTAGATGCAGAGTAAAGCTCCTTCTACACTGTCCCATCAAACACGCTCAGGGCAGCTATAGCAGGCGTGTGAGAAAGAGTAAAGATTCCTCTACATTGCCCCATCAAGCACTCCCAGGGCAGGTACAACATGGGTTGGATACAGAGTAATGCTCCCTCTACACTGTCCCATCAAACACTCCCAGGGGAGGTACAGCAGGGTTTTGAGAAAGAGTAAAGTTTCCACTTAACAGCCCCATCAAACACAGCCAGGGCAGGTACAGCAGGGGTGTGAGAAAGAGTAACGATTCCTCTACACTGCCCCATCAACACTCCTAGGGCAGGTACAGCAGTGGGTAGATACAGAGTAATTCTCCCTCTAAACTGCCCCATCAAACACTCCCAGGGTAGGTACAGCACAGTTTAGATACAGTGTAATGCTCCCTGTACACTGTCCCATCAAACACTCCCAGGGCAGGTACAGCACAGGTTAGATACAGAGTAAAGCTCCCTCTACACTGCCCCATCAAACACTCTCAGCGCAGGTACAGCAGGGGTGTGAGAAAGAGTAAAGATTCCTCTACACTGCCCCATCAACACTCCCAGGGCAGGTACAGCACAGGTTAGATACAGAGTAAAGCACCCTCTACACTGTCCCATCAAACACTCCGAAGATAGGTGCAAAACACGTTAGATACAGAGTAAAGCTCCCCCTTCACTAGCCCATCAAACACTCCCAGGGTAGGTGCAGCACCCGTTAGATACAGAGTAAAGCTCACACTTCACTGCCCCACCAAGCACTTCCAGGTCAGGTACAGCATGGCTTAGATACAAAGTAAAGCTCCCTCAACACTGCCCCATGAAACACTCCTAGGGCTGATAGAGCAGGTGTTTGAGAAAGTGTAAAGTTTCCTCTACACTGTCCTATCAAATACTCCCAGGGCAGGTACAGCACAGGCTAGATAGAGAGTAAAACTCCCTCTACACTGTCCCATCAAACAGTCCCAGGGCTGTACAGCACGGGTTAGATACAGAGTAATGCTACCTCTACATGGTCACATCAAACTCTTCCAGGGCAGGTACCGCAGGGGTTTGAGAAAGTAAAGTTTCCTCTACACTGCCCCATCAAACACTCCCATGGCAGGTACAGCACAGGTTAGATGCAGAGTAAAGCTTCCTCTACACTGCCCCATCAAACACTCCCATGGAAGGTACAGCAGTGGGTAGATACAGAGTAATGCCCACTCTACACTGTCCCATCAAACACTCCCAGGGCAGGTACAGCAAAGGTTAAATACAGTGTAATGCTCCCTCTGCACTGTCCCATCAAACACTCCCAGGGCTGGTACAGCAGGTGTTTGAGAAAGAGTAAAGTTTCCTCTACACTGTCCCATCAAACACTCCCAGAGCTGGTACAGCAGGTGTTTGAGAAAGAGTAAAGTTTTCTCTACACTGCCCCATCAAACACTCCCAGGGCAGGTGGCACAGGTTAGATACAGATTAAAGCTCCCTCTACACCGCCCCATCAAACACTCCCAGGGCAGGTACAGCAAGGGTGTGAAAAATAGTAAAACTCCCTCTACACTGTCCCATCAAACATTCCCAGGGCAAGTACAGCACGGGTTAGATACAGGGTAAAGCTTCCTCTACACTGTCCCACCAAACACTCCCAGGGCAGGTACAGCATGGGTTAGATACAGAGTAAAGCTCCCTCTACACTGCCCCATCAAAAACTCCCAGGGCAGGTACAGCAGTGGGTAGATACAGAGTAATGCTCCCTCTAATTTGTCCCATCACATACTCCCAGGGCAGGTGCAGCACAGGTTAGATACAGTGTAATGCTCCCTCTACACTGTCCCATCAAACACTCCCAGGGCTGGTACAGCAGGTGTTTGAGAAAGAGTAAAGTTTTCTCTACACTGCCCCATCAAACACTCCCAGGGCAGGTGGCACAGGTTAGATACAGAGTAAAGATCCCTCTACACTGCCCCATCAAACACTCCGAGGATAGGTGCAAAACACGTTAGATACAGAGTAGAGCTATCACTTCACTGCCCCACCAAGCACTTCCAGGGCAGGTACAGAAGGTGTTTGAGAAAGAGTAAAGTTTCCTCTATACTGTCCCCTCAAACACTCCCAGGGCAGGTACAGCACGGGTTAGATAGAGAGTAAAGCTCCCTCTACGTCCCATCAAACACTCCCAGGACTATACAGCATGGGTTAGATACAGAGTAATGCTACCTCTACACAGCCACATCAAACTCTTCCAGGGCAGGTACAGCATGGGTTAGATACAGATAAATGCTCCCTCTACACTGTCCCATCAAACACTCCCAGGGCAGATACAGCACAGGATGGATATAGAGTGAAGCTCCCTCTACTCTGCCCCATCAAACACACCCAGGGCAGGTAGCACAGGTTAGATACAGAGTAAAGCTCGCTCTGCACTGTCACATCAAACACTCCCAGGGCAGGTACAGCGTGGGCTAGATACAGAGTAAAGCTCCCTCTACACTGTCCCATCAACACTCCCAGGGCAGCTACAGCAGTGGTTTGAGAAAGAGTAAAGCTTCCTCTTCACTGTCCCATCAAACACTCCCAGGGCATGTGCAACACGGCATTGGTTCAGAGTTAAGCACCCTCTACATTGTCCCATCAAACACTCCTGGGCAGGTACAGCAGGGGTAAATAAAGAGTAAACCTTCCTCGACATTGTTCTGTTAATCACTCATAGGGAAGGTACACCACGGGTTAGATACAGATTAAAGCTCCCTCTACACTGACCCATCAAACACTCCCAGGCCAGGTACAGCATGGGTTAGATACAGAGTAAAGCTCCCTCTACGCTGTCCCATCAAACCCACCCAGGGCAGGTACAGCAGGGGTGTGAGAAAGAATAAAGATTCCTCTATACTGCCCCATCAAACACTCCCAGGGCAGGTACATCACGGGTAAGTTGCCGAGTAAAGCTCCCTCTACACTGCCCCATCAAACACTTCCGGGGCAGGTACAGCAGGGGTGTGAGATAGAGTAAAGCTCCCTCTACACTGCCCCATCAACACTCCCAGGGCAGGTACAGCAGTGGGTAGATACAGAGTAATGCTCACTCTACACTGCCCCATCGAACACTCCCAGGGCTGATAGCACAGGTTAGATACAGAGTAAAGCTCACTCTGCACTGTCCCATCAAACACTCCCAGGGAAGGTACAACATGAGTTAGATACAGAGTAAAGCTCCCTCGGCACTGTCCCATCAAACACTCCCAGGGCAGGTACAGCACAGGTTCGATATAGAGAAAAGCTCCCTCTACATTGCCCCATCAAACACTCTCAGGGCAGGTACAGCAGGGGTTAGATACGGAGTAAAGCTCCCTCTACACTGCCCCATCAAACACTCCCAGGCCAGGTACAGCACGGGTTAGATACAGAGTAAAGCTCCCTCTACACTGTCCCATCAAACCCACCCAGGGCAGGTACAGCAGGGGTGTGAGAAAGAGTAAAGATTCCTCTATACTGCCCCATCAAACACTCCCAGGGCAGGTACATCACGGGTAAGTTGCCGAGTAAAGCTCCCTCTACACTGCCCCATCAAACACTTCCGAGGCAGGTACAGCAGGGGTGTGAGATAGAGTAAAGCTCCCTCTACACTGCCCCATCAACACTCCCAGGGCAGGTACAGCAGTGGGTAGATACAGAGTAATGCTCCCTCGACACTGCCCCATCGAACACTCCCAGGGCTGATAGCATAGCTTAGATACAGAGTAAAGCTCACTCTGCACCTTCCCATCAAACACTCCCAGGGAAGGTACAGCATGAGTTAGATACAGAGTAAAGCTCCCTCGTCACTGTCCGATCAAACACTCCCAGGGCAGGTACAGCACAGGTTCGATATAGAGAAAAGCTCCCTCTACATTGCCCCATCAAACACTCTCAGGGCAGGTACAGCAGGGGTTAGATACAGAGTAAAGCTCCCTCTGCACTGCCCCATCAAACACTCCCAGGCCAGGTACAGCACGGGTTAGATACAGAGTAAAGCTCCCTCTACACTGTCCCATCAAACCCACCCAGGGCAGGTACAGCAGGGGTGTGAGAAAGAGTAAAGATTCCTCTATACTGCCCCATCAAACACTCCCAGGGCAGGTACATCACGGGTAAGTTGCCGAGTAAAGCTCCCTCTACACTGCCCCATCAAACACTTCCGGGGCGGGTACAGCAGGGGTGTGAGATAGAGTAAAGCTCCCTCTACACTGCCCCATCAACACTCCCAGGGCAGGTACAGCAGTGGGTAGGTACAGAGTAATGCTCCCTCGACACTGCCCCATCGAACACTCCCAGGGCTGATAGCACAGGTTAGATACAGAGCAAAGCTCACTCTGCACTGTCCCATCAAACACTCCCAGGGAAGGTACAGCATGAGTTAGATACAGAGTAAAGCTCCCTCGCCACTGTCCCATCAAACACTCTGTAAGATTCGAAATTTTCAGCAATAATCACGCAAGAAAAAAGGGTAAAACAAGACAGTTTATTGACCAAAGTAAGCTTGCACAGAAAAACCTTTGATAAAAGGGCATACAAAATGGCCGCCAGGCCTCGTGATCAGTTTTCTGGACCATTTGATTTCTGTTACTGCAAGCCAGACAGGCTTGTGGATTGAAGACAGTAAGCCCGCGAAAGCCAGTATCGGGGAATCGAAACTCAGGGAAACAGCATACATATTCAATGGATTCTAAGTACAGGATGGGGCCCATCAAGATATTGGCGGACAATGCACGAACACTTATACCCATTTAATGTACAAAGGAGAAACCGTTTAACAGCCATCAAGGGAAATCTCCAGACCGATCAATATGCGAACCGAGTCACGGTGGCAATGTAAAAGACATTAAAAGACATTATCGGCCAGGAAGGCCAGTTAAGTTATCACCAGCTCCCGTTACAAGACAAAGCGCCCCTGCAGAGATTTCTGCCCGCCAAAATTAATACAAAGACAGGACTATGATTTGGCGGGAGATAAGACTGTCCCAAAAGGGTATAACTATGGATTGAAAGTCCATCAAAGAAACGGACGGTGACGGTTACACAGATCCAGGATCAAGCGCGCCTCTTCTACCTCGGTAGCTTCGGAATCGATCAAGACGCTTCGTCTTTGTAAAGACGCTTCGGGCGGACAATTTCGGTGAAAAGACAACGTGGTCGGTGTTCAGCCAGACAAGGCTCGGTGACGACGGGAAGACGACGAGGGTGGCCCGGGTACTGTTGTCGGGAGATCATCGACGACCCAGGCCGAAGGAGAAGACACCCTCAGGAAAACCGACGATCCAGGCGAGAGAAAGGACATTCCGGGCCTGACACTTCCGTGCCTCAACATCCCATCGGGTTGTTGTTCTGTTCCATGAACCCAAATCGACAACAGACCTAGTGGATCTCAACCTTGACGAGCGCTCATCGAGGCTGTGTCTACCCCGCTGCCTCGAGAGAGAGAGAGAGAGAGAGAGAGAGAGAGAGAGAGAGAGAGAGAGAGAGAGAGAGAGAGAGAGAGAATATCGACTGCGCCAGAAGTTTCCAAATCCACGTGACGACGGAAAGCTGTGCCAAAAGGCTGCGAACCCCTTTTTCGCGATTTTGAGAGTGGTGAGCATGATCCCGAGTTCCTCAGGTCAAAACTTAGTTTAGGTATAGGGGAGGGAGTTAAGGGTAATCGTAATGTGTTTTCCCTTTTACGATGTGCCGTGTGTTCCCCATTTCCATAGGGTCAAGTTCATAAATTTGTGCATGATTGTAGTTACTTTAATCTGTGCCTATGACATGTATTTTGTAATGCTTCAAACTGTTTAAAAATAAAAGCATCCATTTTGTGCTATTCAACCTGGTCTATTGAGTCCTTTCTCTGCACTACAGTTCTCTGCATCTAAGTCCAAGGTCTAGAACCGTAGAGGAGAGTGGGTCGAACCACTCAAGGGTAATTATTGCACAAAGCCTGGCAGGAGACCAGAACGAGCAAGAGAAACCCCCTACAGAAATGGCGACCGCGGCAGGACCTTGGCAGCAGGAAAGTAGTGTGTTAGATCAAGGTCTGAATAAACGAAATGTGATGGATGAAAGAATAGCGGATTATGTTTTTGGAAAAGTCAACCTCACAAAACAATGGATATCTGACCTATTAAGGGATAGGCGCCCGCTAGACGCAGCCATCAAGTGGACAGAGGGTAAAGAGCATAAGAAATCTGTAGAAAAGGCGGTCTGGCTGATGTGCTACAAGAAGCAAGTCCAGCTTTTGGACCACGTCGTTGCAGCACAAACAGCCCAGATAAAAGGGTTGCTTACAGACGTAGAGGAAAAGGTTGCGGGAGGTCAAAAACTGATTCCTGAATCAGGAACGCCACTCCACAACTCGCTGCCACGAAACCCGGGTAGAGTATTTAAAATGTCAGGTCATTGAAGCCAAGGCCTGTGAAGGTAGAATGAGAGAGAAGTGTTTCCGCCTAGCTAAGCAGGTAGAGGCACAAGAGGAAAAACTTCTGGGAGCCAGGGCAGCATATAAGATGGCCATCTGAGAGCACCGACCACAGCGCTTGCCGCCGGGAGCAAGAGAACCTGAGAACGGCCCTAGCCAAGGCAAACGGGTTGGTGTGTCTCATAAACCCACCAGCGAGCCAGCTATTGCTAGCCAAGGAATCCAAAAGACCGATTCCACAAGAGATAGTTCAGGTACCAACCCCCGAACCCTCTGCGCCTCCTGCTTATGATGAGTCTTGGACTCCGGGGAAGGAAACGGAGACGGTAGATGAAGAGATTCTTGAGGTAGAGCAACACCAGATAGTAGAGTCGGGGCCGGCGCCGATGTGTCCAACTCGACACCGGAGGCTCGGTCCGAATGAAGACAATGGCGAGGACGGACCCCTTGTGAATCAGATCATAATGCCCCACAGCGCACAACAGCTGAGGGCAATGATAAGTCACATCCCAAAACTCTCCGAGTCAGGAGATCCCGCCGTCCATTTTAGGGACGTGGAGCAGACCGCAGCAGTTAATGACTGCGACGGGGTTGAACAGTCTAAGATGCTGCTGTTCTCCCTGGACAGCTCGCTCCTCCAGTGTCTCCCTGACGAGAGCAAGAGAGGGCACAGGGAATATGAGTTGTTACGGGACGAGATCCTGGAGATTATAGGAGAGGGTGACGGAACTCCGTTCCTCCATTTAGAAAAGACAGTGCAGCTAGAGGGAGAACCCCCACGGGTTTTCGCCGGAAGGTTGTGGCCCGTGTATCGGCGCAGCTGCCCGGGAGGACCGGAACGGAACGCGCTAAATGATGAACAAAGGGCTCATTGGCTCCGGTGCCTGGTAGCAGGTTGCTTGCCAATAGTGAGGGAGCAGGCCAAAGCATGGTTTGACCCCACTAACGCCCGCTCCACGGAGGAACTAGTACTTGATCAGCTCACGATCAGTTACAGGAACAACAAGGGTAGGAAAACGCCTGTTTTAAAAGGAAAGGTACATGAGGCAAGGCCCGCAGCTTCTGCTAAAAAGGAATGGCATCAGGAGGGAAATCGCCCTCCCCAAGCCAACAGCAGTTGTTACGGGTGTGGGAAGGAGGGTCATTGGCGCAAGGACTGTAGAAATCCATGGAAGGATAAGAGAGAGAGAATGTTCGCCGCAGCCCAAGCCCAAGCCCAAGCCCAAGTCCAAGCCCAAGCCCAGACCGTTGCCCCAGCACCAGTCCAAGCCCAAGCCCAGACCGCTGCCCCAGCACCAGCCCAGAACCCAACCGTAGCCCCTGCCCCAACAACAGGGGGTGGTGCGGTTGTGGATCCCGCTACGATCGAGTCAGTCTTGGAGACTATGCGGTCTCTAATGACCTGGCAGGGGAAGGTAGCGGTCGCCAACAGCCCTATCGCTCCCGAGACCCCAACCGAAACACCTAAATGACTGACGCCTGCGCAGCCCGTCTACTTGTGTCCGCTCCACTATGATGCCTGGAGAAGACCTGTGGTGGAAATGGAGGTGGAAAGGGAAAAGGGTAGTTACCTGTTGGATACGGGAGCTTCATGTACCGTGATCCACACAGATAAACCTTTTGCCTCACCTCTGTC
The DNA here is from genome assembly GCF_052327205.1 of Somniosus microcephalus. Lineage (NCBI taxonomy): Eukaryota > Metazoa > Chordata > Chondrichthyes > Squaliformes > Somniosidae > Somniosus > Somniosus microcephalus. Next base: position 40,622,494 of record NC_141016.1, on the reverse strand, counting down.
CGCCCAGGCTCCATTCTTAGTAGCGGGTTTCACAGGCAGAGAACAGGCTGGCGCGTACTCCATCCCGCTCTCCATTCATTTGGGAGCACTCCACACCACATGGACGTGTATCCTATTGAAGTGGAGTGAGGGGGTGGAAAAGGTATCCTCGGGGCTGATTTCTTGGTGGAACACGGGATCCTCGTGGACCTGAGAAATCACTGTCTCTGGGGAGCCGAGAGCGGTTTAGGTAAGGTAGTCGTAATCCCAGGGAGGGAAGAAAAGGGGGCCCTGTGCACCATGAAGCCGTCAGGAGGTTACGATCTCGAGCTCATGGTAGCGAACGTCCCAACGGACTTGCAGGCGTGTGTGTCGGAAAATCTGACCGCGTTTGCCACCCACAAGCACGACTGTGGGAGAGTCACTGGGTTTGAAGTCAGCGTAGACGGGGACCCCATGATCCGACCCCAAAAGCAGTATAATTTCCCCAAGGAGGCAGAACCCGACATGGAGACCGCAATATCTTCATTGGTGCAGCAGGGCGTATTGAGACCAATAGCCACTCACGTGAACTCCCCCTTATGGCCGGTAAAGAAGCCGGACAATTCGTGGAGAGCCACAGTGGACTACAGAGTCCTCAATAGTAACATCCCAGCCTGCGCGACCACGGTAGCAGCAGTTGCAGACCTAATAGGGAGTATTCCAGCATCGGCGACCACGTTCACGGTGCTGGACATCTCGAACGGTTTCTGGTCCATTCCGCTGCGGCGGGAGGATCAGTACAAGTTTGCCTTTACTTTCAAAGGGCAACAGTACACTTGGAACTGCTTGCCACAGGGTTTTCACAACAGCCCCAGCATTTTCCATCAATGCATGGCGGGGAGTTTAAAAGAGTTTAGCCAGCCCAACCAGATAGTACAGTATGTGGACGACCTACTCCTGTTCACGGACTCAAGGGAGGAGCACGGCCCACTATTAGCCGAATTATTGGAACTGTTAGAAAGGAAGGGTTTCAAAGTAAACCCAAAGAAAGCACAGATCGGCCAGCAGGAAGTCAAATTCCTGGGTCTGGCCATCCGCGCTGGAGAAAGAGCCATAGATAAGGCCAGAAGGGAATCAGTACAAGATCTGCCGATCCCCAACACAGTAACGGGTGTAAGGTCCTTTTTGGGATTGACCGGGTACTGCAGAGATTTCATCGAGGACTATGCTGCCACAGCAGCCCCGCTACTCCGACTCTTACACAAGGGAGTCGAGTGGTCTTGGGATGAGGGGTGCCAGGCAGCATTCGAGAAGTTGAAAAGAGATCTGCAGACCGCGCCAGCCCTAGGGGCCATAGATGGGGGAGAGGAGTTCTTCCTGGAGGTAGCCGCTAGTGGGGACAGCCTGAGCGCCGTGTTGCTCCAGGAGCGGCACGGCAAGCTGAGACCGGTAGTTTATTCCTCCAGGGTGCTCACGGATGTAGAGAGGAGTTTCTCCAATTGCGAACGGCATCTCCTGGCCACGCATTGGGCTGTGAACAGATCAGTGATCTTCACAGGAACCTCTCCCATCACGCTCCTCACCCATCACACCCCCACAAAGATGCTTCTGGATGGAAGGATTAAGGATGGGACCGTAAGCAGCGCTCGGATTGCGCGCTGGACCCTCCTCCTTTCCCAGATGGATCTCAAAGTTAAAGGCCTCTGCGCGCCAAAGCTCACAGCCAACATGGTATATCCCGGAACAGCCCATCGGTGTTCCATAGAAGGGGTATGGGAGGTCAACATAGGTTTACGGGCCGGGATACACCCCACAGGCCGCGAAATCTACGTAGACGGTTCTAGCACGGTATCTGCTGGCGAACGACTCACAGGGTGTGGAGTTTATGACCCTGCGGCAAACATTGCCCTGGCAATTAAGCTCCCCAGCACTATGAGCGCACAGCAGGCTGAACTGTCCGCGGTGGCATACGTGGTTACCCACCCCGAGATTTTCCCAACCCCATACACGATTTGCTCAGACAGCATGTTCACATGCAATTCGTGTACGGAGTACCTCGCCATCTGGTCCCGACGCGGATATACCTCCGCGGACGGGCGGCCTTTAACAGTTAAGCCCTTGCTGGAAAAGATCCTGGCAGCTGTGGGAGAGGAAGGGGAGGTGTTCATCCATAAGGTGAAGGCTCATTCCACCACAGAACCCCGCAGTCAGGGCAACCAGCAGGCGGATGCACTAGCCAGGGAGGGTGCCCGCAACGGCATTCTCTGGGACCCCTATGAGCCTGGACCCGTGGCGGCGATCCAAGGCAGGGAGGGAATTCCAGGGAACACAGGGGTGACACCGCCCCCAACCTAAAGACCGTCCAAACCCTGGATCCCGCCCTAAAAACAGTCCTAAAAGCCATCACAGAAGGCAAGCAGGTAGAGGGTCCGTACAGTACGGCAGCCCTCTCAGTCAAAGAAGGCATGCTGTTCCGAGAGGAGCAGTGGGTTGTGCCGCAGCAGCACCGGAGGGAATTCCTGCAACTGGCCCACGAGGGTCCAGGGGCGGGACACCCCGGGCCTGAGGTTACCTGGCAGCGGGTAGAGCAGGCGGGATGGTGGCCGGGACTTCGGGACGATGTCCGCGAATTCTGCACAAGCTGTCTTGTGTGCGCTGCAAACAACCCAGACCCCCACAAAAGGAAGGTGCCCATGGGGCACATCAGGAGGGTAGAGGGACCATGGCAGTCGATTCAGGTCGACTACATAGGGCCCCTGCCCGCCGCCCAGGGAGGATATAAGTACTGCCTTGTCCTGGTAGATGTGTTCACCAAATGGGTAGAAGCTTTCCCGTGCAGAACAGCTACGGCACTGGGCACTGCTAAGATCTTGATTCGGGAAGTGTTCTCACGGTGGGGACTCCCCCGTTTTGTAGAGTCCGACCAAGGGAGTCAGTTCACTGGTCAAGTAATGCAGAACGCCCTCATGCTCTTGGGCATTGAGGGGAAGTGGCACGTAGCATACAATCCCCAGTCATCCGGGATTGTTGAACGCATGAATCGGACCCTCAAGGAAAAGCTGAGGAAAGAGACAATGGGCTCGCCCCAGAAATGGGCGGAGGTCCTGCCTTTAGTCCTCATGGGGATCCGAGCCAGCCAGTCCAAAAGTACGGGGTATTCCCCGCACGAATTAATGACTGGAAGGATCATGCGAACCCCCACCCATGTACTAGCCCCGGTGCTCACTGAGGGCCAGCTCCGAGAGGTGAAGCGAGACAAATTCGTCCAAACCCTTTTGGAGCGCCTGAAACAGATTTATGGGCAGGCGGCTGGGAACATGGGAAGACAGCACCAGGGAAATCGACTGTTACTGGAACCTCGCAGGCAACAAGAGTGGATAGTCGGAGACCAGGTCATGGTCCGAAACTACGCCAGGGTAGGGAGTTTTGAACCATTGTACATGGGGCCTTACAACATTGTAGACAAGGCCAGCCCCATGGTTTATGCAGTGAAGTTGTCCCGACGTACCAAATGGTTTCACATTAACCAGTGTAAACTGTTTAAATCAGGTGCACAAGGGCCAACAAAAGGGACCAGGTCTGAGAACAAAAATCCTCAGCCTGTAACAGAGTCACAGACCACACAGGCTGGAACAGTAGCCTGCGTGAAGGGAGGGGCCACCCCATCGGAGTGGGAGGTCTCCCCTCTAATTTGGGATTCGGACGAGGAAGAGCCCGAACAGCTCGACCTCGCCTTAGATCCAATCACGGAGGAGGAAGAGTCAGAGGACGACGATCCCGCCCTCGACTCAAGCTTGGGGGAGGTAGGGAATGGGGCGGAGACTCACTACCTGTAGGGACAGGTGAGGTGGAGTCGGAAGCCACGAATCCCGGCCCCGGGGGGGCGGAGCCTGAGGGAGGGGAGCTGGAGCCGGCAGCTGTGGTGGAACCACAGGCTGTGACGGTGACAGTCCCAACCCCCGGTCCATCAGCCCCGGGAGCCCCACCCAAAGCAGCCCCTCGTAGGTCGACTCGAGCGCCCCAGCCCAGAAAGTTTTGGCCAGATTCTCCCCATTTTTCCCAACCTCGGTTTAGAGCAGCCCCAGAAAGGCATGGTTCCCGTTCAACAGCGACAGGCTGCGGGGGATCAAAGCCGAAGGCCAGTGCAGCCCCACCGCAGGGTGTGGCACGCTGCAGCCCTCACAGGAATTCAGTAGGCCGCCCCGCGGAGGGCGGCGCTGTACATAAGTTAAGTTAGGTAATTATGATGATAGTTTAAGGAATATAAAGTTTACGGTGTTAAGAAATGTTAAGAGTACAACTTTGAAGTCTGCCCGGTATGTGTGCTTGTTTGGGAGCGGGGTCCAGGAACCCGCGCGTCCATTTAATTAGGCCAGCACCTATTTGGGAGCCTGGCTACATCATTTTATTGGTTACAGAAACCTGGGATATGATGAAAAAGATTCTCATCGTGTTCGTGGTGATCGGGTGCGGGTGGGCCTACCGAGGCCGCACCAAGGACGTCACCATCTTCGGGTGTTCCGGGGACACGGCCCCCATCACAACGGATGGGACAGGGGAGCGAGAGGTTGAGGAAACCGCCACCTACTTCCACCAGGGGAGATGGTCAGGTTGGCTGGGGGCGAATTCTACGGAATACTCTAGCAATTTCGGTTTTGCCTACCAAGAGACTTCGTTAACGTGCCCTCGGGTGAGGATCCTTGCACCCAGAGTCAGCGTTACCGTGGGAAAGAGGATCTGTCTGGTGTGTAATGGGAACGTACCACTAAGGCGATGGTGGTGGCTGCGAAAGCTGGGAAAGGACATGAGGAACTCTACAGGCGAGTGGGAGCGACTGGGTAATAATACCCATCGGACTATTACGGGGACTCACGGACAATTACGTGTGTGTTGGGACAAATGTTGGGAACCAGATGAAGGAATATATGTCTGTATGTGGGGTTCAAAACACGTTTGCCCCAAGGGCGTATCCATCTTCTTCCAGAGGCAGCGGCAGGATGAAGGAAAAGGGATGAGATGGGATGTCAGCACTCGAGCGTGCGGAGCCCCATACTCCCCTATTCCGGTAAACGCCACTGAACTCATCACCCGCCCACGCAAGCCCCTGCCCACGCTTCCGGTAGCACTAGCCCAGAAAGAAGGGTGCCCAACCACCACCAAGGGACCCGGGAACGGTTTAGTATTGGTACCCACCGGTCAGGTGCTGTACCAAGGGGTACACTACGCGGTGGCCTCAGTGATTTTAAACCTCACTGAGGTACGATTGCCGGAGTGGTGTCCCAAAGAAACGGAACAATTATACCAGGTCCTGTTAAACCCGAATGTTTAGACAGTTTTACAAGTTTGACTTTGCCGACATCGACAAAGACAAATTATACACCACACCACCAGAAGTTTTGGATCGAGTCGGGAGGCAAAGAAGGGGTACAGTAAATGACATATTCACTGCTTTTAATACCGGGACATCTGTCGTCAACGCTCTAGATAACGTGGAGCTGCAGACACAGATCAACGGTTTAAAAGCCCAGTTAAGGAACATACTGACAGACGAAAATAAGGTAGTGGGTTCTGAGTTACATGAGGACCAGGCCATGACACTACACTTTAAGGAAATAATAGCTGAGCTGGAGAAACACGCGAGAATGGTAAATGCGCTCATTAAGGAGGATCGGAATGCGTCCGATCAAGCTGCGAAAAACGAGGCCTGTGTGCTATACGGGGCGTGGTTACTGGGCGAGGGCCGCAGTAATCTTGAGGATTTAAAACAGGGTTTGGTCCCGTCCTGGATCAGCAACAAGCACTTGCAAGCGCTCCACCCTTTTGAGAATGCATTAAGCCCGTGCCAGCTCAGACTAGCTGCAGAAGCGTACCCAGTCCCAGTGGACTGCGGACGTTCGAATCATACTATCATGGGAATAGTGGTAAGAATGCCGGTGTTGGGTCCCGCAGCAAAGCCCGCCCCGGTATACAGGGTGGAGAACATTGGAGTCATTCAGGGGGGCGCACACATTCGTTACGCAGTGGTCCCGCCTTACGTCATCAGATGGGAGCGTACGATGACAGGCACCGACCTCTCGGGATGTCGGAGCCGGGGAGCACACATCATCCTGTGTCCCCAGCACTTGAATGCCTTTTTGAAACCACAGTGCGGGTTCAGAACCGCTAGCGCGAAGCCGATAAATTGCACCATGGAGGCAATGGCAGAGGACCATGTGCCCCCGCAGGTAGCATATATCGGGGGTGGGACATACTGCGTCACCACTGCAGCGCCTCACTACCGCTACGGACAACACGAGTGGTGTTCGATCAGTGATAGCAGTTTCTGTTTCAAACCCAGGGCCGAGGTTCAAGTGGCACAACAACGAATTGTCCACATTCCTGCACCCTCCACCGTTCACCTCACTGTCAAAGAGAATTTCACGGACTTGCAACGATTCGTTGCACATTTTGGTTATGTCATTCCCCCTCTTCCCGAACACCTCACCAAGATTTTAAAAGCCGTTATAGTTTCACAGAAACATTTTTACACACTGGAGCAGAAGACTTTAGAGATAGGAAAAGACATATTGGACATAGTCATCCCACCATGGTGGGACTTCTTCACTAACATAGAGGTCCCGGCCTGGATTAGAATAGCATCCCACATCCTAGTAGTGTGTCAGGTTTTAATTGTGATATTTTTGCTATTCGTGCATTGCAAAAGAGGCAAACGCCTCCAGAGGCACGAGAACACAGGAGAATGGAGAGAACGCTATGTGCGAATGGGGGAAGAAGACACCCCACTTTAAGTTGCTAGTATTGAAGGTTAAGCGTCCCTCCATTTTTAGATTTTGGCCATTTGCGTGTTTTTTGTTTTAAGGATATGAATATTGTTATGTTATTAGTCGTTCTTAAGTTTTGGATGAATAAAAAGTGTATGCAGGTGGTGCAAGGGGTATCAACCCCTGCACAGCTGACAGATGAATGTGTTATAGTTTAAGAAGTGCTGCCTATGATTGTCCGAATATGCACAAAGCAATTTTTGTTTTTTTCGGAAATGGGAACTGCATGTGTCGTGAGGGTCATCGATAGTTAAGTGCCAGGAATGTTTGGATGTGGGGAATCAGGGAAAATTTGCTCACCAAGGATCATTGATACCTCTAGCAAGCTATCAGTATCACAGGGGGGCCTGTAAGATTTGAAATTTTCAGCAATAATCACGCAAGAAAAAAGGGTAAAATAAGACAGTTTATTGACCAAAGTAAGCTTGCACAGGAAAACCTTTGATAAAAGGGCATACAAAATGGCCGCCGGGCCTCGTGATCAGTTTCTGGACCATTTGATTTCTGTTACTGCAAGCCAGACAGGCTTGTGGATTGAAGACAGTAAGCCCGCGAAAGCCAGTATCGGGGAATCGAAACTCAGGGAAACAGCATACATATTCAATGGATTCTAAGTACAGGATGGGGCCCATCAAGATATGGGCGGACAATGCATGAACACTTATACCCATTTAATGTACAAAGGAGAAACCGTTTAACAGCCATCAAGGGAAATCTCCAGACCGATCAATATGCGAACCGAGTCACGGTGACAATGTAAAAGACATTAAAAGACATTATCGGCCAGGAAGGCCAGCTAAGTTATCACCGGCTCCCGTTACAAGACAAAGCGCCCCTGCAGAGATTTCCGCCCGCCAAAATTAATACAAAAACAGGACTATGATTTGGCAGGAGATAAGACTGTCCCAAAAAGGTATAACTATGGATTGAAAGTCCATCAAAGAAACGGACGGTGACGGTTACACAGATCCAGGATCAAGCGCGCCTCTTCTACCTCGGTAGCTTCGGAATCGATCAAGACGCTTCATCTTTTTAAAGACGCTTCGGACAGACAATTTCGGTGAAAAGACAACGTGGTCGGTGTTCAGCCAGACAAGGCTCGGTGACGACGGGAAGACGACGAGGGTGGCCCGGGTACTGTTGTCGGGAGATCATCGACGACCCAGGCCGAAGGAGAAGACACCCTCAGGAAAACCGACGATCCAGGCCGGAGAGAAAGGACATTCCGGGCCTGACACTTCCGTGCCTCAACATCCCATCGGGTTGTTGTTCTGTTCCATGAACCCAAATCGACAACAGACCTAGTGGATCTCAACCTTGACGAGCGCTCATCGAGGCTGTGTCTACCCCGCTGTCTCGAGAGAGAGAGAGAGAGAGAATATAAATCTAAAAAGAGAATATAAACTGGCAGACTACCTCACGACCATCAGAGACACAAAACAGAGACAGACCCTCACCAGGTACAGACTAAGCGACCACCAACTGGAAATTGAAAAAGGCAGATACAAGAAATCCTGGCAGCCTAGAGAGAATAGAATATGCGATCAATGTCTGGCTGGCGAGGTTGAAACAGAAATGCATTTCCTCCTAAAATGCGAAAAATTCAACACATCAAGAAACATATTATTCAACAAGCTAAGCCAAACAACCCCAGATTTCAAGGAATTGGATGATCTGTCAAAATTGAGATTAGTCCTAGGAGAAGGAGACAGACCATACCTTGGGGCTAAATATGTAACAACATGTCACAACCTGAGGACTGTTTAAAAGTAAGACTGTTTAAAATTAATATTGAACGTAACAAATGAAGTAGAAAGACTGTTTAAAATTAATATTGTTTAAAAGTAATATTGTATATACCCAACAAATGTCAAATCGATTGACACCTACAGAATGTTGGAAAACTGTACCTTTTTGCTATGTAAGCTTTGGCAATATGGTTCTCTGTAAACTTTCATGCCAATAAAGCATTTGAACTGAACTGAACTGAACTGAGAGAGAGAGAGAGAGAGAGAGAGAGAGAGAGAGAGAGAGAGAGAGAGAGAGAGAATATCGACTGCGCCAGAAGTTTCCAAATCCACGTGACGACGGAAAGCTGTGCCAAAAGGCTGCGAACCCCTTTTTCGCGATTTTGAGAGTGGTGAGCATGATCCCGAGTTCCTCAGGTCAAAACTTAGTTTAGGTATAGGGGAGGGAGTTAAGGGTAATTGTAATGTGTTTTCCCTTTTACGATGTGCCGTGTGTTCCCCATTTCCATAGAGTCAAGTTCATAAATTTGTGCATGATTGTAGTTACTTTAATCTGTGCCTATGACATGTATTTTGTAATGCTTCAAACTGTTTAAAAAATAAAAGCATCCATTTCGTGCTATTCAACCTGGTCTATTGAGTCCTTTCTCTGCACTACAGTTCTCTGCATCTAAGTCCAAGGTCTAGAAGCATAGGGGAGAGTGGGTCGAACCACTCAAGGGTAATTATTGCAGAAAGCCTGGCAGGAGACCAGAACGAGCAAGAGAAACCCCCTACAACTCCCAGGGCAGGTACAGCACAGGTTCGATATAGTGTAAAGCTCCCTCTTGTAGCAGTCGGCGCCGACTTCATGGATTTTTAGATTATGAACATATACCCTTATTAAAGGCTAGACAGGCTGTTTGCAGGTGGGAAGCTGTGGAAAAATACTCACGCTGAAGGTGGCTGATGTAACCAGGTTGCATTCGTATAGTCACGGACTGTCCTTGGGAACAATGCCCTGAGAGGCACAATCCCAAGTCACGAATAACGAGGCTGACGACTCATTGTTTCAGAAGAAGATGAGCTTGTTAAGTTAAATTGGCTGGGAGATCAAAACTAGATCTAAACCATCCAAACCTGGGAGGAGGCCTGGAAACCATTTCCTTGAGGCCATGTGTCCATTAAAGCCACAGACAGTGGTCTGTGTATTGGAGGGATATATCAGAGAGCTGTTTTGGACAGCTCTCTCTCTCTCCTGCCCTCCCCACAATGGAATATCAAGAGGAGCTGAGCCTTGCTCTTCCAACCGAGATGGACTTCGACTCAGACTGGGACTCACATGCCGCAAGGCCGGTAGGGAACCAGGTAGCCGAGGCATACGGGAGGAAACTGCAAGCAAGATCAAGGGCAATCTAGGTGAGCATTGCCAAGCCTGCACACCCACAAGATCACTTAGCTGTGTGAGGGTGTGCCTGTGTGTTCGCACCAAACCAGAAGGGGTTTAGCGTTGGACAGGTCCAGTGATAGCTTAGTTGACGGGAGGGTGTTTTTAGGCCATGGTAAGTCAGCACAGCAGGGGCTTCTTGGACAAGTCAGGGTTGTACTGTTTTAAACTGCACTGTTGTGTTCACACCGATCGTACTATATGCGAGTGGAGTGGTTTTGTCAACATTAATAAACACTGTACAGGTGAGCCCGAAAACGTTACCATGTTCCAATCTGTCCTCAGTAATCCCTATCATCCAGAACTTGTAGTAAGGGGGTTTGCGTGCTCCCTACGGGCGGGGTGAGACCACTTACAATAATTGGCAAATGCAGCAGGGGCCAAAGGAAATTGGCCACCGCAGAATCTGGTTACACTCTACACTGTCCAAACAAACACTCCCAGGGCAGGTACAGCATGGGTTAGATACAGAGTAAAGCTCCCTCTGCACTGCCCCAACAAACACTCCCAGGGCAGGTACAGCATGGGTTAGATACAGAGTAAAGCTCCCTCTGCACTGCACCATCAAACACTCCCAGGGCAGGTACAACAGGGGTATGAGAAAGAGTAAAGTTTATTCTGGACTGCCCCATCAAACCCTCCCAGGGCAGGTAGCACAGGTTAGATACAGAGTAAAGCTCCCTCTACACTGCCCCATCAAACAGTCCCAGGGCAGGTACAGCATGGGTTAGATACAGAGTAAAGCTCCCTCTACACTGTCACATCAAACACACCCAGGGCAGGTACAGCAGGGGTTAGATGGAGAGTAAAGCTCCCTCTATACTGCCCCAGCAAACACTCCCAGGACAGGTACAGCACGGGTAAGATACAGAGTAAAACTCCCTCTACAATGTCCCATCAAACACTCTCAGGGCAGGTACAGCAGGTGTGAGATATAGAGTAAAGATTCCTCTACACTGCCCCATCAAACACTCCCAGGGCAGGTACAGCACTGGGTAGATACAGAGTAAAGCTCCCTCTACACTGTCCCATCAAACCCACCCAGGGCAGGTACAGCAGGGGTGTGAGAAAGAGTAAAGATTCCTCTATACTGCCCCATCACGCACTCCCAGGGCAGGTACATCACGGGTCAAATGCAGAGTAAAGCTCCCTCTACACTGCCCTATCAAACACTTCCGGGGCAGGTACAGCAGGGGTGTGAGATAGAGTAAAGCTCCCTCTACACTGCCCCATCAACACTCCCAGGGCAGGTACAGCAGTGGGTAGATACAGCGCAATGCTCCCTCTACACTGTCCCATCAAACACTCCCAGGGCAGGTACAGCAGGGGTGTGAGAAAGAGTAAAGATTCCTCTACACTGCCCCATCAAACACTCCCAGGGCAGGTAAAGCAGTGGGTAGATACAGAGTAAAGCTCCCCCTACACGGTCCCATCAAACACACCCAGAGCAGGTACAGCAGGGGTGTGAGAAAGAGTAAAGATTCCTCTACACTGCCCCATCAAACACTCCCAGGGCAGGTATAGCACACGTTAGATGCAGAGTAAATCCCCCTCTACACTCCCCCATCAAACACTCTCAGGGCAGGTACAGCTGGGGTGTGGGAAAGAATAAAGATTCCTCTACACTGCCCCATCAAACACTCCCAGGGCAGATACGACAGTGGGTAGATACAGAGTCATGCCCACTCTACATTGCCCTGTCAAACACTCCCAGGGCAGATACAGCACAGTTTAGATACAGAGTAAAGCTCCCTCTACACTGCCCCATCAAACCATCCCAGGGCAGGTAAAGTTCAGGTTAGATACAGAGTAAAGCTCCCTCCACACTGCCCCATCAAGCACTCCCAGGGCAGGTACATCACGGGTTAAATGCAGAGTAAAGCACCCTCTACACTGCCCCATCAACACTCCCAGGGCAGGTACAGCAGTGGGTAGATACAGAGTAAAGCTCCCCCTACACGGTCCCATCAAACACACCCAGAGCAGGTACAGCAGGGCTGTGAGAAAGAGTAAAGATTCCTCTACACTGCCCCAACAAACACTCCCGGGGCAGGTACAGCACTGGTTAGATGCAGAGTAAATCCCCCTCTACACTGCCCCATCAAACACTCTCAAGGCAGGTACAGCTGCGGTGTGAGAAAGAATAAAGATTCCTCTACACTGCCCCATCAAACACTCCCTGGGCAAGTACAACAGTGGGTAGATACAGAGTCATGCCCACTCTAAATTGCCCCATCAAACACTCCCAGGGCAGGTACAGCACGGGTTAGATACAGAGTAAAGCTCCCTCTACACTGCCCCATCAAACCATCCCAGGGCAGGTAAAGTTCAGGTTAGATACAGAGTAATGCTCCCTCCACACTGCCCCATCAAGCACTCCCAGGGCAGGTACATCACGGGTGAAATGCAGAGTAAAGCTCCCTCTACACTGCCCCATCAAACACTCCCAGGGCAGGTACAGCAGTGGTTAGATATAGAGTAATGCACCCTCTACACTGCCCCATCAAACACTCCCAGGGCTGGTAGCACAGGTTAGTTACAGAGTAAAGCTCCCTCTACACTGTCCCATCAAACACTCCCAGGGCAGGTACAGCATGAGTTAGATACAGAGTAAAGCTCCCTCGACACTGTCCCATCAAACACTCCCAGGGCAGGTACAGCACGGGTTCGATATAGCGTAAAGCTCCCTCTTGTAGCAGTCAGCGCCGACTCCATGGATTTTTAGATTATGAACATATACCCTTATTAAAGGCTAGACAGGCTGTTTGCAGGTGGGAAGCTGTGGAAAAATACTCACGCTGAAGGTGGCTGATGTAACCAGGTTGCATTCGTATAGTCACGGACTGTCCTTGGGAACAATGCCCTGAGAGGCACAATCCCAAGTCAAGAATAACGAGGCTGGCGACTCATTGTTTCTGAAGAAGATGAGCTCATTAACTTAAATTGGCTGGGAGATCAAAATGAGATCTAAACCATCCAAACCTGGAAGGAGGTCTGGAAACCATTTCCTTGAGGCCATGTGTCCATTAAAGCCACAGACAGCAGTCTGTGTATTGGAGGGATATATCAGAGAGCTGTTTTGGACAGCTCTCTCTCTCTCCTGCTCTCCCCACAACGGAATATCAAGAGGAGCTGAGCCTTGCTCTTCCAACCAAGATGGACTTCGACTCAGACTGGGACTCGCAAGCCGCAAGGCCAGTAGGGAACCAGGTAGCCAAGACATACAGGAGGAAACTGCAAGCAAGATCAAGGGCAATCTAGGGGAGCATTGCCAAGCCTGCACACCCACAAGATCACTTAGCTGTGTGAGGGTTTGCCTGTGTGTTCCTACCAAACCAGAGGGGGTTTAGCATTGGACGGGGCCAGTGATAGCTTAGTTCACAGGAGGGTGTTTGTAGGCCATGGTAAGTCAGCACGGTAGGGGCTTGTTGGACAAATCAGAGTTGTACTGTTTTAAACTGCACTGTTGTGTTCACACCGATCGTACTATATGCGAGTGGAGTGGTTTTATCAACATTAATAAACACTGTACAGGTGAGCCCGAGAACATTACCGTGTTCCAATCTGTCCTCAGTAATCCCTATCATCCAGAACTTGTAGTAAGGGGGTTTGCGTGCTCGCTACGGGCGGGGCAAAACCACTTACAATAATTGGCGATTGCGGCAGTTGCCATAGGAAATTGGCCACCGCAGAATCTGGTTACACTCTACACTGTCCCATCAAACACTCCCAGGGCAGGTTCAGCATGGGTTAGATACTGAGTAAATCTCACTCTACACTGTCCCATCAAACACTCCCAGGGCAGGTACAGCATAGGTTAGATACAGAGTAATGCTCCCTCTACACTGTGCCGTCAAACACTCCCAGGGCAGGTACAGCACAGTTTAGATACAGAGTACAGCTCCCTCTACACTACCCCATCAACACACCCAGCGGAGGCACAGCAGGGTTTTAAGAAAGAGTAAAGTTTCCACTACACTGCCCCATCAAACCATACCAGGGCAGGTACAGTACAGGTTAGATACAGAGTAAAGTTCCCTCTACACTGCCCCATCAACACACCCAGGGGAGGTACAGCAGGGTTTTGAGAAAGAGTAAAGTTTCCACTACACTCGCCCATCAAACACTCCCAGGGCAGGTACAGCACGGGTTAGATACAGAGTAAAGCTTCCTGTACACTGCCCCATCAAACAATCCCGGGGCAGGTACAGCACGGGTTAGATACAGAGTAAAGCTCCCTCTACATTGCCCCATCAAACACTCTCAGGGCAGGTACAGCAGGGGTTAGGTACAGAGTAAAGCTCCCTCTACACTGCCCCATCAAACACTCCCAGGGCAGGTACAGCACGGGTTAGATACAGAGTAAAGCTCCCTCTACACTGTCCCATCAAACCCACCCAGGGCAGGTACAGCAGGGGTGTGAGAAAGAGTAAAGATTCCTCTATACTGTCCCATCAAACACTCCCAGGGCAGGTACATCACGGGTTAAATGCAAAGTAAAGCTCCCTCTACACTGCCCCATCAAACACTTCCGGGGCAGGTACAGCAGGGGTGTGAGATAGAGTAAAGCTCCCTCTACACTGCCCCATCAAACACTCCCAGGGCAGGTACAGCACGGGTTAGATAGAGAGTAAAGATCCCGCTACACTGTCCCATCAAACACTCCCAGGGCAGGTACAGCTCGGGTTAGATACAGTGTAAAGCTCCCTCTACACTGTCCCCATCAAACACCCCCAGGGCAGGTACAACATGGGTTAGATACAGAGGAAAGCTCCCTCTACACTGTCCCCATCAAACACTCCCAGGGCAGGTACAGCACGGGTTAGATACAGTGTAAAGCTCCCTCTACACTGTCCCATCAAACACTCCCAGGACAGGTACAGCACAGGTTCGATATAGAGTAAAGCTCCCTCTTGTAGCTGTCAGCGCCGACTCCATGGATTTTTAGATTATGAACATATACCCTTATTAAAGGCTAGACAGGCTGTTTGCAGGGGGGAAGCTGTGGAAAAATACTCACGCTGAAGGTGGCTGATGTAACCAGGTTGCATTCATATAGTCACGGACTGTCCTTGGGAACAATGCCCTGAGAGGCACAATCCCAAGTCAAGAATAACGAGGCTGGCGACTCATTGGGGTAGATTTTGCTGAACCTGTCAGGAAGAAGGTGGGGCTTCCCCTTTCAGGTTTTTGACCCGCCTACTTCGACGTCCGGCCAATCCGCGCGATTTTTCCTTGATTGACCTTGTTGAGTCCGCCCAGCGGGCTCAGCAGGCCAATTAAGGGCCACCCGGCAACAGATGACGTCACAGACTGAAATTTCATCTGTCAAGAGTTCTTGACAGATGAAATATCAGTGTCTCACAGCTGTTTGAAGCTGTGAAACACTGACACTCTGAGTTCTAAGCTGAGTCATTCTGCACAGACTCAGTTAGAACTCTCAACGGCACTCAAAGCTGAAGGCTGTCACTTTTGACAGATCGCAGCCGTTCAGCTTTAAGTTCCGGCTGAGTGATACGCTCCCGACGGCTACAGGAAGAAAGGCTGTTAAGGTAAGTACAGGTAAGTAAAAGTTCTTTACACACTTTAGACACACCAAACACACTTACAGAAATCACAGAAATCACAGAAACCCCACAGTGCAGATAGAGGCCATTTCGGCCCATCGAGCCTGCACCGACACATATCCCACCTGATCCCCATAACCCCTACACCAACACATATCCCACCCTATCTCCGTAACCCCACACATTTTAATCCCCCTAACACTAAGGGTCAATTTATCATAGCCAATCAACCTAACCTGCACATCTTTGGACTGTGGGAGGAAACCGGAGCACCCGGAGGAAACCCACGCAAACACGGGGAGAATGTGCAAACTCCACACAGACAGTCACCCGAGGCCGGATTCGAACCCGGGTCCCTGGCGCTGTGAGGCAACAGTGCTAACCACTATGCCACCGTGCTGCCCCTTTGCACTCATGCACCCATCACTCACCTGAACACCGACATCGCGACCCCTCCAAGTCCTTCAACCCGACGGCCCGCCTGCTCTACCTGGCATGGTTTGGAGCCGTCGGGAAACCCACACGAAACCCCTCAAAATAGGTGATTAGGCTAAAAACTGCCTGTTAACTACCTGTTAACAGGCAGTTAATTGGCACTAATCCCTTCCCGCCTGGGTTCGGCAGGTCCCAGTGCGGGGCGGGTACCCGCCGCCCCTGAAACCTACGTGGGGTGCAGTTTTGGGTGGGATGGTGTCGGGACTGTAGGATTCGCAAAAATCCATGAAATACAGTATACAGGTAGGGCCCCTGAAGTGGCCACATTGTGAGAACACAGAATGGAGTTGGCAGTTCTCATGGCCCAGTTCAAAAGGACACACACACAGTACCTAACAGCAGTCTGAGTCATCGTCGATTAGAAGAATCCAGAACCTTACTGTTTTTGATATTGTAATGTGGTTACAGCAGTAAACAAAACTATTAGCACCTGGAGGTGTGCTAATCGCTGGCAGAGCAGTAACCGACCTCAGAAACCGCTGAGCACACACAAACAGAGGGACACTAAATGGATTCCCATTATGGCAAAGCGGTAACCGATCTCAGAATCCGCTGAGCACACACAAACGAAGGGACACTAATCGGATTCCCATTAGTTCGATTTGGCGCCAAGATTAGGGCCAGAAAAGAGTATAACCGTTCAGGTAAATCGTCAGCAAGTCAGTCTAAGATTCGACCAGAGTAAGGAAGACTCCTCCGGAGGCGGTTCACACCGTGAAGTCCAAGTCCAGTTACCATCAGGAGTTCGAGGACCGTGCGGAACAGAAAACGGCTCGAGGATTTCGGAGGACTTCCAAAGTTTGTACAGGAGAGCAAGTCCAGGAGCCGGTCCCATAAGGAAGGTCGGAGGTCCCGGACGACACCAAGTAACAGGGTCCAGGAGCCGGTCCCATAAGGAAGATCGGCAATTCCAGACGTAACAAGAAGTACCAAGGTCCAGAAGGGTTTTGAAATTCTGGTGAGCATAAAGGCCCAACTCTACCTAACTGACATAATTGAGGTATATTCAGTAACGGGAGGGTTTGTAACGTTAAGGGTATTTGTAAGTCAGGAGTGTGATTTATCCCTCGATGTGTCCGTGCGCTTCCCTCACCCCTGCTTTTAGCTTATCGCTATTTTAGAACTGTTTATATGCTTTAAAGTTATTTTTCTCAGTGTATAATTTAGTCCTCTGTGAGAAACGTTATTTTTCGTCTGCATTTATTCTTGCCATTTTTCTCTGTGTACATTCTCTTTCAAAAATAAAGATCGTTTTGATTTAAAACTCAATCTGTCTCATCTGACCATTTGTCTTCCGAGTCACGAGTTGGGCCAACACACAAAGGTTGTCTGGCAATAAGCCCAGTGTCTAGAACCGTGAGGGGGGAGCGCTTCGAAACCGCTCATGAGTAGTGCGAAAATCAAAACCGAATTAGCACACCATAAGCTCGTTAAAACGACCCCTTACAGGACCCCCAAATTCAGGATTCCCTCCCCCCCACACGCCTGAAACCCCGCCTGATGGCTCCCCAAAAATCTAGCCCATTGTTTCTGAAGAAGATGAGCTCGTTAAGTTAAATTGGCTGTGAGATCAAAACGAGATCTAAACCATCCAAACCTGGGAGGAGGTCTGGAAACCATTTCCTTGAGGCCATGTGTCCATTAAAGCCAAAGACAGCGGTCTGTTTATTGAAGGGATATATCAGAGAGCTGTTTTGGATAGCTCTCCCTCTCTCTTGCCCTCCGCACAATGGAACATCAAGAGGAGCTGAGCCTTGCTCTTCCAACCGAGATGGACTTCGACTCAGACTGGGACTCGCATGCCGCAAGGCCGGTAGGGAACCAGGTAGCCAAGGCGTACGGGAGGAAGCTGCAAGCAAGATCAAGGGCAATCTAGATGAGCATTGCCAAGCCTGCACACCCACAAGATCACTTAGCTGTGTGAGGGTGTGCCTGTGTGTTCCTACCAAACCAGAGGGGGTTTAGCGTTGGACGGGTCCAGTGATAGCTTAGTTCACGGGACGGTGTTTTTAGGCTGTGTTAAGTCAGCATGGCAGGGGCTTGTTGGACAAGTCTGTTGTACTGTTTTAAGCTGCACTGTTGTGTTCACACCGATCGTACTATATGCGAGTGGAGTGGTTTTGTATCTAACACTTAATAAACACTGTACGGGTGAGCCCGAAAAGGTTACCGTGTTTCAATCTGTCCTTAGTAATCCCTATCATCCAGAACTTGTAGTAAGGGGGTTTGCGTGCTCGCTATGGGCGGGGCGAAACCACTTACAATAATTGGTGATTGCGGCAGGGGCCATAGGCAATTGGCCACCGCAGAAACTGGTTACAATCTACACTGTCCCATCAAACACTCCCAGGGCAGGTACAGCATGGGTTAGATACAGAGTAAAGCTCCCTCTGCACTGCCTCAACAAACACTCCCAGGGCAGGTACAGCATGGGTTAGATACAGAGTAAAGCTCCCTCTACACTGCCCTATCAAACACTCCCAGGGCAGGTACAGCATGGGTTCGATACAGAGTAAAGCTCCCTCTACACTGTCACATCAAACTCTCCCAGGGCATATGCAGCATGGGATAGATAAAGAGTTAAGCTCACTCTACACTGTCCCATCAAACACTCCCATGGCAGGTACAGCATGGTTTAGATACAGAGAAAAGCTCCCTCTATATTGCCCCGTCAAACACTCCCAGGGCAGGTACAGCACGGGTTACATACAGAGTAAAGCTTCCTCGACACTGTCCCATTAATCAGTCCTTGGGCAGGTACAGCATGGGTTAGATACAGAGTAAAGCTCCTTCTACACTGTCCCATCAAACATTCCAGGGCAGGTACAGCATGGATTAGATGCAGAGTAATGCTCCCTCTACACTATCCAATCAAACACTCTAACTGCTGGTGCAGCACAGGTTAGATACAGAGTAAAGCTCCCTCTACACTGTTCCATCAAGAAGTTAAAAGCCCATGGGATCCAGGGCAAAGTGTCAAGTTGGATTCAATACTGGCTCGGAGACAGGAAGCAGAGGGTAATGGTTGATGGCTGTTTTTGTGACTGGAAGGCTGTTTCCAGTGGGGTTCTGCAGGCCTCAGTACTAGGTCCCTTGCTTTTTGTGGTATATATCAATGATCTAGACTTGAATATAGGGGGCATGATTAAGAAGTTTACAGATGATACTAAAATCGGCTGTGTGGTTGATACTGATGAAGGAGGCTGTAGACTGCAGGAAGATATCAATAAATTGGTCAGGTGGGCAGAACAGTGGCAAATAGAATTCAATCCGGAGAAGTGTGAGGTAATGCATTTGGGGAGGGCTAACAAGGAAAGGGAATACACATTAAATGATAGGACACTGAGTAGTGTAGAGGAACAAAGGGACCTTGGAGTGCATGTCCACAGATCCCTGAAGGTAGCAGGCCAGGTAGATAAGGTGGTTAAGAAGGCATACGGAATGCTTGCCTTTATTAGCCATGGCATAGAATACAAGAGCAGGGGGGTTATGCTTCAACTGTACAAAACACTAGTTAGGCCTCAGCTAGAGTACAGTTCTGGTCACCACATTACAGGAAAGATGTGATTGCACTAGCGAGGGTACAGAGGAGATTTACAAGGATGTTGCCGGGAGTAGAGAATTTTAGCTATGAGGAAAGACTGGATAGGCTGGGTCTGTGTTCCTTGGAACAGAGGAGGCTGAGGGGAGACCTTATGAGGGGCCTAGATAAGGTGGATAGAAAGGACCTATTTCCCTTAGCAGAGGGGTCAAAAACCAGGGGCCACAGATTTAAAGTAATTGGTGGAAGGTTTAGAGGGGATTTGAGGGGAAATTTCTTCACCCAGAGGGTTGTGGGGGTCTGGAACTCACTGCCTGAAAGGGTGGTAGAGGCAGAAACCCTAACCACATTTAAAAAGTACTTGGATGTGCACTTGGGATGCTGTAACCTGCAGGGCTACGGACCAAGAGCTGGGAAGTGGGATTAGGCTGGATAGCGCTTTGTTGGCCGGCGCGGACACAATGGGCCAAAATGTCCTCCTACCGTGCTGTAACTTTCTATGATTCTTTTGTAGGAACTGGGGTTCCTAGCCGAAGAATTGAGATCGACTCAGAAAATCAAAAACAATAAAATTTAATGAACAAACGAAGCTGTACAGGAAACTGTAGGATACAATGCAAATAGGTCTGGTCTACTTGAAAGCCTCTCTGGAAACTGCTAGAAGGTTCCGAGCTCAACTGCTAGCAGGTTCCGAGCTCAACTGCTAGCAGATTCCGAGCTCAACTGCTAGAAGGTTCCGAGCTCTACTGCTAGAAGGTTCCGAGCTCTGACGTCATGACATCATCACGTTCTTCCCGCCGTTGAGAGATCACGTGACGGACGGCATGACGTCATCACACGGCGTACAGGAAAGAAGCCCTAGTACAGTTAACAGATACATTAAAGGTGCAGCCCCTAGCTGTACTACATTGCTGTAAAGGGAATTATATACAATTGTCCGTAATCCTCTGGTGATTCCGCCACATGCGCCCCCCCAGAATTGCTTTTAACAGAGAAGGTAAGGCGAGAAGGGGGTCTGACAAGTCTGTCCGACCGACTGCGATACCCCGGCAGCTGGAACGGAGCACTAGAAGACGAACTGGCCATTGGCTGTGGTTGGGATGACGCCGCAGGCGGAGGAGAAGAAGAGGCCGGCTGTGGTCGACCTGGTGAGGCGGGCACTGGTGACTCGGCGGATGACTGTGGCTGTACTGGACCGGCAGTCAACGGTGGACGACCACGATGAGGCGGCTGAGCGGTGACGACTGGTTCGCTCAGATCCAGATGCGCCGGTTTCAACCAGTTGATGGAGATGTGGTCAGGCTTACCGCCGGCGTCGACTGTGAAGGACTTGTCACCTGATGAGATGACGTGGAACGGATCTGTGTAAGGCGGTTTGAGCGGGTTTTTGCGAGCATCCTGCCGAATGAACACGTATTCTGCGCTCTTAAGATCCACTGGGACATGGGAGCGCTGCAGGTCATGATGCGACGTAGGCACTGGGATGAAATTCCTAGCCGCTTCCTGGTGGCTGACGAGCTGCTGAGCTGGGGACCAGGGACCCGTGTGAGGAGGAAGAAAATTGCCAGGCACTCTGAGTGGTTGGTCGTAAACCAGCTCTGCTGAAGAAGAATGCAGGTCATCCTTAGGCGCCGTGCGAAGACCTAGCAGCACCCAAGGGAGCCTGTCCATCCAACTAGGCCCACGGAGCCTAGCACGCAGTGCGGCTTTAAGGGACCTGTGGAATCTTTCACACAGACCGTTCGCCTGTGGATGGTAGGCGGTGGTACTATGAAGCTTGGTGCCCAAACCTTGAGCTACGGCGTTCCAAAGCTCAGAGGTAAATTGAGGCCCCCGGTCGGAGGAGATGTCAGCCGGTACCCCGAACCGAGCTACCCACGACGAGATGAAGGCTCTGGAGACGTCTGCCGCTGTGGTGGCAACCAAAGGAATTGCCTCTGGCCACCTGGTGGTGCAGTCTCACGGTGAGGAGGTGAGTGTACCCGCGAGAGGAAGGGAGAGGACCAACCAGGTCCACGTGCACATGGTCGAATCGACGCTCCGGAACCGGAAAAGTGGCGACTGGGGCCTTAACATGGTGTTGTATCTTGGACTTCTGGCAACTCACGCAGGTATTGGTCCAGTCACGGACGTCGAGATGCATGCCCTTCAAGACAAATTTCTTTGCCATGAGTCGTTGTGACGTCCTCATGCCAGGGTGACAACCCGTGGATAGTGTCGAAAATTCTCCTGCGCCATTCGACTGGAACGATTGGACGTGGGACGCCCATCGAGATGTCACACAGGAGTGTGGTCCCTGCGGCCTGGAAACTGACATCAGCCACTTGTAAGCTGGAAGGTGCGGTCTGGTATGCCTGCACTTCAGGGTCTGCCTTCTGTTCTTTTGCCAAACCAACATAGTCGACTCCCAGGTGTGCTGCGTGGAGCTGGGCGCGGGAGAGACAATCCGCCACCAGGTTGTCTTTGCCCGAGACATGTTGTATGTCGGTTGTAAATTCAGATATGTACGTAAGATGACGTTGTTGCCGTGCCGACCATGGTTCCGCTGTCTTGGCCATCGCAAAAGTAAGTGGCTTGTGGTCTACAAAAGCCGTGAATGGGCGTCCTTCCAGTAGGAAGCGAAAATGGCGGATGGCCAGAAGCAATGCCAACAACTCCCTATCAAAAGTACTATACTTGCGTTCGTTCTTCCGCAATTGGTGGCTGAAGAAAGCCAGTGGTTGCCATGTGCCGTCGACCCACTGCTCCTGTACTGCCCCGATGGCATAATCAGATGCGTCGGTGGTAAGGGCAATGGTTGCGCCCGGAAGGGGATGTGCCAACATGGCCGCAGCAGCCAAAGCGTTCTTAGTGTCGAGGAAAGCCTGGTCCATCTGGGGTGTCCAATCGATCGGGTCTTTGCCCGATTTACCTCTGAGGTACAAAGGTTGCATCAACAATGCCGCCTTGGGGACGAACCGATGATAAAAATTGACCATTCCCAGAAATTCCTGGAGGGCCCTGATGGTCTGAGGAAGAGGGAACGAGGTGACTGCTTCCACCTTCGTGGCCAGCGGGACGGCGCCTTCTGAGGTGATTCTGTGTCCCAGGAAATCAATGCTGTGCAACCCAAACTGGCACTTGGCTGGGTTGATAATAAGGCCATGTTGGCTGAGACGGGTTGATAAGAAGGCCATGTTGGCTGAGACGAGGAAAAAGGGTACGCAAGTGCATAATGTGTTCTTTCGTGCTGTTACTGGCAATAAGGATGTCGCCTAGGTAGACGAAGATGAACGGCAGATCGCGCAACACGGAATCCATGAGACATTGGAAGGCTTGTGCTGCATTCTTCAGCCCAAACGGCATACGAAGGAACTCAAAGAGCCCGAAAGGTGTGATGACGGCAGTTTTGGGGACGTCCTGAGGATGCACGGGCACTTGATGATAGCCTCGGGCGAGGTCTACTTTGGAAAAGATGGAATTCCCTGCCAGATGGGCCGAAAAATCCTGAATGTGAGGAATTGGGTACCGATCCGGTGTGGTAGCCTCATTCAGGCGTCTGTAGTTGCCGCATGGTCGCCATCCGCCGCCCGGCTTAGGAACAATGTGTAATGGTGAGGACCAAGGACTATTCGAACGTCGAATAATACCCAGGCGTTCCATTGTATGGAACTCCGCCTTGGCGGCCGCGAGTTTACCAGGTTCCAGCCTTCGAGCTCTCGCATAAACGGGGGATCCTGTCGTGGTAATGTGGTGCCCCACACTGTGCCTCGCGACTGAAGAAGAAAATGTGGGCCTGGTGAGCTCAGGGAACTCACTGAGAAGGCGAGAGAACTCATTTGGAGATGGGACTGCACAGGCAACTGACCAAGACATCGCGGTGCTTCGGTGGCAGGGGACCGAGTGAAAAGTGGAGGCACTGATTAGCCGGCAGTGTCGGACGTCGACGAGAAACCCGTTTGCACAGAAGAAATCTGCCCACAGAATGGCCTGTGAGACTTTCGCCGTGATGAACTCCCAAACAAAACGCTGGCCGCCAAAACTCAACTGGACCCTACGCTTTCCGAACGTGCGAATGGCCGCACCATTGGCTGCCTCGAGGGGGGGACCTTGACCGCCGGATTGAAGATCTAGCTTCAACGCTGGTAGGATACTGCACTGGGAGCCAGTATCACAGAGAAAACATCGCCCTGACAGGGAGTCTGTAATGTATAGGAGTTTCCCTGTGGACCTGACGGCCATCGCAACTCCGGCGCGTCCCTTAGGCCTTATTGATCTTCTCAGAAACCACTGGTTTGAGGTAGGTTTTTTTTTTGGTGAGAAACTGCAGGGCGGACGGCAATTTCTGGCCTTCGCGCCGAAACGAGCGTGGTATGCACACCAGCCTGCAGGAGGAGGAATCGGATTCTCTCTTGTGGGGGATGGGCGCCTCGTGGCTGCACAAGATTGTTGTGAGACGGTGAATATTTTATCCGCTTCCGCGGCGAGTTCAGCACAATCCGTGATCGCGGAATTGGCCAAGGCCGTCTGTACTGGCTCTCGTAGTTGACAGAGGAACAGCTCGCGGAACAGAAAACATTGCGATTCCGAGCCCAAAAGCGTGAGCATTTGGCTCATTAGCTCTGAGGGTTTTGAGTCCCCGAGGCCGGGCATGAAGATAAGTCTGCGAGCGCGCTCCGACTTGGACAGACCGAAAATCTGCAGTAAACGTGCTTTTAAAGCTTCGTACTTACCATCGTTCGGTGGACTCTCGAGGAGGCTGACGACCCGCGAGGCCGTGGCGCTGTCGAGGGCGGAGACCACGTAATAATAACGGGTCGAATCCGCTGCTACTCCCCGGATTGCAAATTGGGCTTCCGCCTGGAAAAACCACGTGGCCGGTTGTTGCTCCCAAAATTGCGGCAGTTTGAGGGTGACTGCGTTCGTGTCCATGATGTAACTTCAACGAAAATTGTTCGAAGAAATCGGGGTCACCAATGTAGGAACTGGGGTTCCTAGCCGAAGAATTGAGATCGACTCAGAAAATCAAAAAAAAAAGTTTAATGAACAAACGAAGCTGTACAGGAAACTGTAGGATACAATGCAAATAGGTCTGGTCTGCTTGAAAGCCTCTCTGGAAACTGCTAGAAGGTTCCGAGCTCAACTGCTAGCAGGTTCCGAGCTCAACTGCTAGAAGGTTCCGAGCTCTACTGCTAGAAGGTTCCGAGCTCTGACGTCATGACATCATCACGTTCTTCCCGCCGTTGAGAGATCACGTGACGGACGGCATGACGTCATCACGCGGAGTACAGGAAAGAAGCCCTAGTACAGTTAACAGCTACATTAAAGGTGCAGCCCCCAGCTGTACTACATTGCTGTAAAAGGAATGATATACAATTGTCCGTAATCCTCTGGTGGTTCCGCCATACTATGATGATTTTAATTGCTTGTTGTACCTGCGCGCTAACTCTCTGTGTTTCCTGTATGAGGACACCAAAATCTCTCTGAACCCCAACATTTAATAGTTTCTCACCATTTAAAAAATATTCTGTTTTCCTATTCTTCCTACCAAAGTGAATAACCTCACATTTTCCCACATTATACTCCATCTGCCACCTTCTTGCCCACTCACTTAACCTGTCTATATCCCTTTGGAGGCTCTTTGTTTCCTCCTCACAGCTTACTGTCCCACCTAGCTTTGTATTGTCAGCAAACTTGGATACATTACATGCGATCTCTTCATCTAAGTCATTAATATAGATTGTAAATAGCTGAGGCCCAAGCACTGGTCCTTGTGGCATCCCACTAGTTACAGGCTGCCAACCTGAAAATGACCCGTTTATCCCTACTTTCTGTTTTCTATCCGTTAACCAATCCTCTATCCATGCTACTATATTACCCCCAACCCCATGAGCCCTTATCTTGTGTGACAACCTTTTACGTGGCACCTTATCGAATGCCTTTTGGAAATCCAAATATACTATATCGGCTGGTTCCCCTTTATCTACCATGCTAGTTACATCCTCAAAAAACTCTAATAAAATTGTCAAACATGATTTCCCTTTCATAAAACCATGTTGACTCTGCCTAATCATATTATGATTTTCTAAGTGCCCTGTTACCACTTCCTTAATAATGGATTCCAGCATTTTCCCGATGACTGATGTCAGTCTAACTTCTCTCTCCCTCCTTTCTTGAATAGCTTGGTTGCATTTTCTACCTTCCAATCCACTGGGACAGTTCCAGAATCTAGGGAATTTTGAAAGATCACAACCAATGCACCCACTATCTCTGCAGCCACCTCTTTAGAACCTTCGGATCTAGGCCATCAGGGCCAGGGGATTTGTTGGGTTTTAGTCCCATTAGTTTCTCAAGTACTTTTTCTCTACTGATATTAATTACTTTCCTCACTCTCGTAAGCCCCTTGGTTCCCCACTAATTTTGGTATGCTTTTTGTGTCTTCTACTGTGAACACATTTGTTTAAAGTCTCTGCCATTTCCTTGTTCCCCAATATAATTTCATAGAATCATATACATTTACGGAACAGAAGGAGGCCATTCGGCCCATTGTGTCTGTGGCAGCCAAAAAAGAACTATCCAGCCTAATCCCACTTTCCAACTCTTGGTCCGTAGCCCTGTAGGTTACAGCACTTCAAGTGCATATCCAAGTACTTTTTAAATGTGATGAGAGTTTCTGCCTCTACCACCCTTTCAGGCAGTGAGATCCAGACCCCCACCACCCTCTGGTGTTACACGAAAGTTCTCCTCAACTGTCCTCTAATCCTTCTACCAATTACTTTAAATCTATGCCCCCTGCTTATTGACCTCTCTGCTAAGGGAAATAGGTCCTTCCTATCCACTCTATCTAGGCCCCTCATAATTTTATATACTATACAATATACATTTCTCCTGTTTCAGCCTCGAAGGGACCATCGCTTACTTTTGCTACTCTTTTCTTTTTTACATACTTGTAGAAGCTCTTACAATATAGCACCTTTAACATCGTAAAACATCCCAAGGTGCTTTACAGGAAAGTTATCAAATAAAATTTGACACTGAGTCACATAAGAAGATATTAGGACAGGTGACCAAAAGCTTGGTCAAAGAGGTAGGTTTTAAGGAGTGTCTTAAAGGAGGAGAGGTGGAGAGGCGGAGAGGTTTAGGGAGGGAATTCCAGAGCCCAGGGTTTGAGTGGAAAACGCTGTTAAACACATCAACACAATGTGCAGTGGTGGTGGAAAAGGCAATGTATAGCTCAAGGAATAAAGCACCAGTCCCAGGGTGTGATAGATAGCTGTGCAAAGCACTGGCCCACACCCACCTTGATTATTGTGTACAGTTCTGGGCACCGAAGAGCAAATAAATTGTTAAATGCAATTGAATACCTGAGCTGTGAAAAGAGACTGAGGATACAAAGATGTTTATACTGGAAAAGAGGTAGTTTAGCGGTCACCTTATTGAGGTATCTGTCGTCTGAAAGAGAATAAATCAATTGGATCTCAGATTATGTTCAGTATTAACACAGGCTTTCAAATCTAACCTAAACAAGTGAATACACAATTAATATATAACTTCTTGGCCCAGAGGGTGGTTAGTGTGGAATAGCTGACCCATTGAGACAGTGGAAATGGACAATGTTCTAAATTTCAGGAGGGTGATGGATAAAGCTATTAAAGGTAAATGGGGGCAGGAAGTCTGTGACCTTTGGGACTGCCCCAGTGGTTGAAAAGGGTCTTTTCCAACTCTGTATAGTCCTATGTTCCTCAGGACATTTGCAATTGGGAAGATTAATTAATGACATGTAATGATGCATCATAGGTAACAATGGTCTACTGGAGCTTGCTTGTCAGGAAGGAATTCCCCCGGGTTTTTTTCCTGAAGTTTTTGCTTTGTGTTAACATTATTGATGAGTGAGAAAGTTACACTGTCAAGCAGATAGGGTGAACATTGATGGGCCCTGCAGTGTTTTCTCACCCTACTTTACTTATGTTCCTCTGAGCTCTGCTGGCTTTGCTCCCCCCTTGCCCAGCGCCGGCCAGTTGCAAAGGCCCAACCACTGCTCTGGCTGTGATCAGCGAACCCAGCACAGACTGGCGATTGAACCTGGGCCTTTCTGGTCTGAGTGGCTTCACTACCACACCGGGCAGTGAGTGCATTTATCAATAGAGCCACAGGGACTCTGATGGCACCTTTTCTAAAAGCAAAATGCTGTGGCAGATTCCAATCTTAGAAATCAGAGATGGGAGCACAGTGCACGAACAATGGCAGCGGGAGCACAATCTCTTCAAAATAATTGCAGAGGGAAAGTTTTGAGAGTTTCAAGAAGGTAATCTTCATATCATTTTCTGCGAGCCCCCAACCCCGAGAAAGAGAAGGTTGATTGTAAAGATTGTGGAACAGGAGTAGGAGGGCGGTGGGGGGGTTGGGGAAAGTCAGCCAGCGGCTCCCTACTGGAAGGTGCGAGTGTGTGACAGCCGGTAAGGACAGGGTCTGAATCAACTGTGATGATTTCCACAGGCGAATAGTCAGTGTTTAGGCTCCCACAAGAAGAATGACCATTTGGGGAAGGTGCAGGAGGGCAGCCGGTGCCCATGGAACTGTAACTCAGCATACATCAATACCTTCAGTAGAGGAGCGAAGAACACTGTCAGCTGTCTTGTGCCACTGCATATGGTTGCACCGAACTGCACGATTACCCTAAACCATTCTAAGCTGGTGTCTTCATAGAACTCAAATGTGGCAACTATACAGGGCCTGTCTTTCAGCTTACTGTGTTCCAACAGTGACCATGAGGAGCAAGTTGGGCAGCATGGTTATCCCATGTACATGAAACATGCCATGTTTACTGGATAGAAATGAGTTGTCAGCATTGTTTTGAGAGTGCAGGGACAGACTCTGTGTCCTTCACAATCCTCTGAGAGTGTCACATTGTCATCCTGAACTCAGCTGTGAGAGCGCGGAGGTTCTTCTTTGTTTCTTCTGCTGTCGCTAAAGAAACAGGAAAATCTAGGGGAGCAAAAGAGGGCAGATTAGGGCAGCAGGGAGCCGAGGCAGGGGGAAATGGGAGAAGAAAGGAGAGTGTATGGGAAAGAGAACATGAGAATAAGATAAAGGAGGTACGGAGAGGAATAAAGGAAAAAATAATCGTTAATCTCAAAAACAGCTGCAAGAATGAATCTTGGCGTGTGGAACCCTCAGCAAATTTACGGTGCATGAGAACTGGTGATTTATCAGTGCAGCCCTGGCTGAGAAGCAGATAAACTGACGTAAGCAAATCGACAGAATGAGGCCATGTCAAGAGCTGGAATCATGTTTCAGGGGCTCTGTAAAGGCTGCTCTTTAACACTGAATCCTCAAAACATCATGCTCCTGCCATAAAACTCCTGATGACATTTAACTGAATGCCATGTAATAATGAATCTACTTAATCCACTGCCGAGAATATTTGCAGAGGTAGTGTGTCTGCTGCCACTTGTGTTGTGCACTGTGATTGTGATGTGTGGATATCACTCTGGCTCGCTCCTGTTATCAGCTCATCTTCCATTCTGGTGATGTGGCACAGCTGAATGCTTCAGTGAGATATACTGGTCGCACTGCCACTTTCTGTTAGTGTGAGACACAATCCATTCGGTGGGGGAAACTCCACTACAGCCTCCATTACAAATATAGAGCTCACAGTTACAGGGAATTGTGAGCAAATGGATGATTATAAATGCTGAATGTAAGTGTGACTCAACAAACCTTGACAACATCAGCAGCTTCCCTCAATCTGAATAAAGACAGCACAGCTGGGGCCTTCCTGCTCAGTGAGGTACTGAGCCACACAGAGCAGGATGGTCCCAGCTTCCACCCTCTGTCTGTGCTCAGTTAGCTGATGTCAGTCAGGGGTTGGGGGCTCTACCATAGGCCCCAGTATCTCTGGGGTTATGGAGGGGAAAATCGGCCCATGTTCTCACTTCTGATCGTGGTCAGTGACTCCTGCCAGGAGCTCCATGTGTGGACACTGGGTGAAGACAGGTTCAGTCTCAGCTGTGAATACCCTGCTGAGACTTACACATAAATAATGGCCACTGGGTGAGGTACCTGTCACCCGTGGAACTGTACCCCAGCAACAGTCCATGTTTCAGGAGAGGCTGGGAGAAAATTGAAGAGAAGAAACGTTTGCAAAGAGGTTCCAGGTGTGTGACTTCTGTTCCAGGTGTGTGACTTCTGTTCCAGGTGTGTGGCGGCTGTTCCAGGTGTGCGGCGGCTGTTCCAGGTGTGTGGCGGCTGTTCCAGGTGTGTGGCGGCTGTTCCAGGTGTGTGGCGGCTGTTTCAGGTGTGTGGCTGCTGTTCCAGGTGTGTGGCTGCTGTTCCAGGTGTGTGACTTCTGTTCCAGGTGTGTGACAGCTGTGCCAGGTGTGTGGTGGCTGTTCCAGGTGTGTGGCTGCTGTTCCAGGTGTGTGGCTGCTGTTCCAGGTGTGTGACTGATGTTCTAGGTGTGTGACTGATGTTCCAGGTGTGTGACTCCTGTTCCAGGTGTGTGGCTGCTGTTCCAGGTGTGTGACTGCTGTTCCAGGTGTGTGACTTCCGTTCCAGGTGTGTGACAGCTGTGCCAGGTGTGTGGTGGCTGTTCCAGGTGTGTGGCTGCTGTTCCAGGTGTGTGGCTGCTGTTCTGCTACCTTTTTGTTGATGTAACATGGTGCAGAACCCACTCCCGACCTGTGTGGTTCACAACCAATAACATGGTCAAGCTAGCTGTTCATTTAAGCAAGCTTTGTGATGGAGGCAACTTTCAGTCAATCTGAGCCATCTCATCTATCTTTCCACATCAGGGACTGAGGTTTGAGTTAATCCCAGACAGACTGGGTAAATTCTTTTAAGGGTCACAGATGAAACTAGACTGGATTTGTCTTTGCAGTTGTTAAGAGTTCATTGCCAGTACAAGATGATTGAGCCTTCTAATTTGTTAAACCCTACCTTGCAAAAAATAGAATCAGCAGACACAGTAGGTACAGTATGTGGGTACAGGCATATGTGTGTTGCTAAGACCACCTTCAGAACAGCACACACAACTGAAACCTCCATCCACGCCTTCATAACTCCAGGATCGATTTCTTGAATGTGCTCGTCTCCATCTCCACCTTTCACAAACTTCAGTGATTCCCAGGACTCTGTGTGCCTAGTGCTGCACACCCATCAACCTTATCCTCACAAACAACTCCGTGTGTCCCAGCAAATCAGTTTAAAATATTTGCTTAAAAACCTGTTACATCTCCAACTTTTTCCAGTTCTGTCGAAGGGTCATCGACCTGAAACGTTAACTCTGTTTCTCTCTCTACAGATGCTGCCTGACCTGCTGAGTATTTCCAGCATTTTCTGTTTTTATTTCAGATTTCCAGCATCCACAGTATTTTGCTTTAAAATATTTGTCTTTGTTTTCAATACTTCCCACATCTGAGCCTCACCCTATTTAAGAACCCTTATGTTCAAGGCTGTACCCTCTGCTCCTCTGCCTCTGGATTACTGATCTTCCTCTGCTCTCTATGGCCCACATTTGGAGGCTGTTCTTTCACCTGTATGCCCCTCACTACTGGAATTCTTCAACCGCTCCATCAGTCTGTCCCCTAAGTTCTGTCATCTGTCTCTCTCCCCTGGTGAGATGTTCTTTTACATGAGGAGAGCTGTATAAATGTAGGTTGTTGTACATCTGAGGGAGTCTGTGAGTGTCAGAGACAGTGTGTGTGTGCGTGCATGTGAGAGACTGAGTGAGAGAGCAAGTATGAGCGTGATGGAGAGCCTATGGGAGTGTGGGCGTGTGGGTTTGTGTGGTTGTGTAGGTAGATGTAGTCAAGGGGGCGTTTGCCATTGCTGAGGGTGAGCTTCATTGTTGGTTTGATGCCAGGGGAGTTACCCATTGTACTTGACCTGACCTTGTACAGCAGCACACTAGCCCTCAGGGTGGATTATGTTCGCTTTCTGGTCACCACTATCCACCACACCCTTACCTTGATCAGTCCCATGTGCCAAATAACGAAATAAATCCTGAAAAATACATCGAGAAACCTCGCCCGACGTTGACAGGAACAGGGAACAAGGACTGAGGATCTTTATTGAATCTCTAAAAGCTGCTCTGTATTTCCTAAACAGTTCAGCTGCTGCCGATAAGGATGAGCTCTGACTGACACACAATCCTCACCAGCTTCTAGCGAATGAGTCTCATCCATTCATCCGTCTCCTGGGCAGACTTGGCATAGAGATAATAGGTTTGTTCTGGAGAAACTAGGCTGTTTGAGGAAGCAGAGAGCAGCAGCCGTCAAGACCCAGCACACACAGCTCTCTCTTTATAACACTTCCCTGGCCCATGATTACTCAGATTCATTTTATTGAGAACAGCGGTTGAAAGGTCAAAGTCTGTACTGCAGGACACGACTGAATTTGAAAAGAGTAGGAAAGGAGATGAGGTAATCAGTAAGTAGTGATTTCAAACTTGGGTTTTAAAGGCCTGTAAATTATGGGAGGGAGGGAATACTGAGGGACACAAAGAATTCCACAGTTTAAAGGTCCTGGGAAAGAATGTCTTAGAGTAGGAGATAGTGCAGTGAACTTGTTTCAATACAGTGAGGAAGTGGAGAGAGAATCCCCATAAAGGTCAGTCTCGATTAGGTGTGTGCTATGTCTAATGCATGTGAGGTCAAACCCCATTTTATAGCTGAACAGTCAGGAAACACAGTGGGCCCGATTATAACCCCGAGGTGGGTTCTGAGCGGGGGAGGTGGAGGTGGTGGGATAGCGGACGCCAAACCCGGAAGAAGTTTCAGTACATCAAAATGTCTAATTTCAACATGGATACCCAATTATCATTTTACTTACGATGAGCGTCAGTGGGCGTGATGCGCAACCTCATGACACAAGTTGGCTAAGGGATAGAAAAAGGAGAGTTGTGGTGAATGGCTGTTTTTCGGACTGGAGGGAGGTATACAGTGGTGTTCCTCCAGGTTCAGTACAAGTACTAGGACCACTGCTATTTTGGATACACATTAATGACTTGTTTGGGGCGGGGGGAGGGGGGGGTGGGCAGCGGGAGGTTGGTACAGGGCACAATTTCAAAATTTCCAGATGACACGAAGCTTAGAAGTGTGGTAAACAGTGAAGAAGATAGTAATGAACTTCAAGAGGACATAGATAGGCTGGTAGAATGGGCGGATACATGGCAGATTAAATTAACGCAGAAAATTTTGGTAGGAAGAATGAGGAGAGACTATACAAGCTAAATGGTATAAATTTAAAGGAGATGTAAGAACACGGGGGTGTTTGTGCACAAATCTTTGAAGGTGGCAGAAAAGGTTAACAAAGCAGTTATTGGCCCAGAAATTCAGGTCGGGGCTTCCCGCGGGTGTAAGCCCCCGACCTGCACTTACCTAGCGCGCCGGCCGTTGAGCTCTGGGCCCCCGTGGAATTCCGATCCTGGGCCTGCTCCAGCTGCCGGCGTGCAGTGCTTGCGTATCCCAGGGGCGCAGTTAGTTCGATGCGTCCCCTGGGATCACGTGGGCCATGGGGAGCCAATCGGAGCAGGGAATGCTCCATTCATAAGTCTGACAGGAAGTGCTGCCAAGACTTTTAAATACTACAGGCCCCAAAACATCACTAAATCTTCAAATAAATTTTTAAAAAACATACATTTTTTAAATAAACTATAAATTACATGAAATAACTATTTTAAACAATAATTTAAATTTTTGAAAAAAATAACTTTATTTTCTAACGGGGCTAAAAATAAACTTACCTTGCTTTAAAGTATTTAAAAATAATAAACCTGTGGAAAAAATGTTTTAATTTTAATTAATTCACCACTTACCTTGTAAAAAGCAGGCCTTACGCCTGCTTTTTACATTTCTAAATTCTGCAGGCTCACGTTCCTGGGTAAACCTGTAAAAAAGACCGAAGTTCGATGCGCACGTGCAGCCCCTCCTGCGCACACGTTCGACCTCTGAACCCCTTCGTTCAGAGGAACGGAAGTGCCGGTTTCCCGCACATGCGCAGTGCATGCAGGAAACCGGCTCTTCCATTGGGCCTACGGGTGAGTACCCCATGCGTACTCACCCGTGGAGACCCGACTTTCTGGGCCAATAAAGCAAATGGGATCCTGGGCTTTATGACTGGAGGCAGAGAGTACAAAAGCCAGGGAGTTCTGCTAAACCTAATTAAAACACTAGTTCGGCCCCAGCTGGAGTATTGGGTCCAATTCACTCTTTAGGAAGGATGTGAAGGATTTGGAGCGGGTACAGAGGAGATTTACTAGAATGGTTCCAGAGATGAGGGATTACAGTTATGTGGATAGACTGGAGAATTTGGGATTGTTCTCCTTGGAGCTGAGAAGTCTAAGAGGAGATTTGAAAGAGATGTTTAAAATCATGAAGGGTTTAGATAGAGTAAATAAAGAGAAACTGTTTCCAATGGCTGAAGGGTCGATAACCAGAGGGCACAGATTTAAGGTGATTGACAAAAAAACAGAGGTGACAACTCTTTTACGCAACGAGTGGTTAGGATTTGGAATGCACTGCCTGATAGGGTGTTGGAAGCAGATTCAATAGTAGCTTTTTCTCCTTCAATTAAGCGTTAGATACAGAGTAAAGCTCCCTCTTCACTGCCCCACCAAACATTCCCAGGGCAGGTACAGCACGGGTTAGATACAGAGTAAAGCTCCCTCTACACTGTCCCATCAAACACCCCCAGGGCAGGTACAGCACGGGTTAGATACAGAGTAAAGCTCCCTCTACACTGTCCCACCAAACACTCCCAGGGCAGGTACAGCACGGGTTAGATACAGAGTAAAGCTCCCTCTACACTGTCCTATCAAACATTCCCAGGGCAGATACAGCACGGGTTAGATACAGAGTAAAGCTCCCTCTACACTGCCCAATCAAAAACTCCCAGGGCAGGAACAGCATGGTTTAGATACAGAGTAAAGCTCCCTCTACACTGTCCCATCAAACACTCCCATGGTTGGTACAGCATGGGTCAGATACAGAGTAAAGCTCCCTCTACACTGCCCCATCAAACACTCCCAGGGCAGGACCAGCATGGCTTAGATACAGAGTAAAGCTCCCTCTACACTGTCCCATCAAACACTCCCAGGGCAGGTACAGCACGGGTTAGATACAGAGTAAAGCTCCCTCTACACTGTCCCATCAAACACTCCCGCGGTTGGTACAGCACGGGTTAGATACAGAGTAAAGCTCCCTCTACACTGCCCCATCAAACACTCCCAGGGCAGAAACAGCATGAGTTAGATACATAGTGAAGCTCCCTCTACACTGTCCCCATCAAACACTCCCAGGGCAGGTACAGCACGGGTTAGATACATAGTAAAGCTCCCTCTACACTGTCCCATCAAACACTCCCAGGGCAGAAACAGCACGGGTTAGATACATAGTGAAGCTCCCTCTACACTGTCCCATCAAACACTCCCAGGGCAGGTACAGCACGGGTTAGATACAGAGTAAAGCTCCCTCTACACTGTCCCATCAAACACTTCCAGGGCAGGTACAGCACGGGTTAGATACAGAGTAAAGCTCCCTCTACACTGTCCCATCAAACACTTCCAGGGCAGGTACAGCACGGGTTAGATAGAGTAAAGCTCCCTCAAATGTGCTCCACAAATGTATCTCAGCCTTTCCAATGTTTTTCCATTTCCCATTCCAGCCACCTTGTGAGTGAGATTGTCAATTAGTGCCGAATGTGGTGACATGCTATGTTGTGGCTCTGTGTGTGTAGTGTTCATTGCTGAAGGCTCACTTACCCTGACCTCTGCACTAGGACAAACTGCTTATCCATGCCCTTGTCCTTGTGGAGCAGGTATCTGCCGTGCTGTCCATGAGTACTGCCTCTGCAGCATGAGTTGAAATGCCACCATAGTACCAGCTTGGAGAGCACGAGGCAATCAGAGCATCGTCAGTCAGGTCTGAACGGACTTATTTCTGAGCTGCCTACCTCTCCTGTTACCGTGCTCTACAGCAGCCTGAATCTACCCCATCCCTTTAAGTGCACTCCCTAATGACTCAATGGGTAAAGGCACCGTATATTGTGATACTGAGCCATACAGAGATCATGAAAGGCGTTATATAATTGCATGTCCTTTCCAGCTCCTGATCACTATCTAGTAACATCTACTGGAAAAGTGTCTCTGTGTGTGGTTGTAGGATGAGGACAGGATCTGCTGCACTGTCGGAGGTGCCGTCTTTTGGATGAGACGTTAAACCAAGGCCCCGTCTGCTCTCTCAGGTGGAGGTAAAAGATCCCATGGTACTATTTCGAAGAAGAGCAGGAGAGTTCTCCCCGGTATCCTGGCCAATATTTATCACTCAATCAACATCACTAAAACAGATAATCTGGTCATTATCACATTGCTGTTTATGTGAGCTCGCTGTGCGCAAATTGGCTGCCGCATTTCCTACATTAAAAGAATGACTACACTTCAAAAGTACTTCATTGGCTGAAAAACGCTTTGGGATGTCCTGGGGTTGTGAAAGACGCTATATAAATACCTTTCAGCAAATGTCCCAAACTCCTCCATCACCATCCCTGGGCATGTCCTATCCCACCGGCAGGACAGACCAACCATGGATGATGGCACAGTGGTATACAGTCGGGAAGGAGTGGCCCTGGGAGTCCTCAACATTGACTCTGGACCCCATGAAGTCTCATGGCTTCTGGTCAAGCATGGGCAAGGAAACCTCCTGCTGATTACCACCTACCGTCCTCCCTCAGCTGATGAATCAGTACACCTCCATGTTGAACACCACTTGGAAGAAGCACTGAGAGTAGCAAGGGCACAGAATGTACTCTGGGTGGGGGACTTCAATGTCCATCACCAAGAGTGGCTCGGTAGCAACACTATTGACCGAGCTGGCTGAATCCTGAAGGACATATCTGCCAGTCTGGGCCTGCGACAGGTGGTGAGAGAACCAACACGAGGAAAAAACCTACTTGACCTCGTCCTCACCAATCTACCTGTCGCAGATGCATCTGTCCATGACAGCATTGGCAGCAGTGACCACCGCACAGTCATTGTGGAGACGGTCCTGTCTTCACACTGAGGACACCCTCCATCGTGTTGTGTGGCACTACCACCGTGCTAAATGGCATAGATTCAGAACAGCTCTAGCAGCTCAAAACTGGGCATCCATGAGGTGCTGTGGACCATCAGCAGCAGCAGAATTGTATTCCACCACAATCTGTAACCTCATGGCCCAGCATATCCCTCACTCTACCAAGCTAGGGCACCAACCGTGGTTCAATAAGGAGTGTAGATGAGCATGCCAGGAGCAGCACCAGGCGTAGCTAAAAATGAGGTGCCAACCTGGGGAAGCTGCAACACAGGACTACATGCATGCTAAAAAGCGGAAGCAGCATGCTATAGACAGAGCTAAGCGATCCCACAATCAACGGATCAGATCAAAGCTCTGCAGTCCTGCCACATCCAGTCGTGAATGGTGGTGGACCATTAAACAACTAATGGGAGGAGGAGGCTCCATGAATATTCCCATCCTCAATGATGGTGGAGCCCAGCACATGAGTGCAAAAGACATGGCTGAAGCGTGCAACCATCTTCAGCCAGAAGTGCCGAGTGGATGATCCATATCGGCCTCCTCCTGAAGTCCCCACCATCACAGAAGCCAGTCTTCAGCCAATTCGATTCACTGCACATGATATCAAGAAACGGCTGAGCACACTGGATACAGCAAAGGCTATGGGCCCCGACAACATCCTGGCTATCGTGCTGAAGACTTGTGCTCATGAACTAGATGTGCCTCTAGCCAAGCTATTCCAGTACAGCTGCAACACTTGAATCTATTCGACAATGTGGAAAACTGCCCAGGTATGTCCTGTCCGCAAAAAGCAGGACAAATCCAATCTGGCCAATTACCACCCCATCAGTCTACTCTCAATCATCAGCAAAGTGATGGAAGGTGTCGTCGACAGTGCTATCAAGCGGCACTTACTCACCAATAACCTGCTCACTGATGCCCAGTTTGGGTTCCGCCAGGACCACTCGGCTGCCGACCTCATTACAGCCTTGGTCCAAACATGGACAAAGGAGCTGAATTCCAGAGGTGAGGTGAGAGTGACTGCCCTTGACATCAAGGCAGCATTTGACCAAGTGTGGCATCAAGGAGCTCTAGTAAAACTGAAGTCAATGGGAATCGGGGGGGGCAAACTCTCCACTAGCTGGAGTCATACCGAGCACAAAGGAAGATGGTTGTGGTGGTTGAAGGTCAATCATCACAGCCCCAGGACATCGCGGCAGGAGTTCCTCAGGGCAGTGTCCTAGGCCCAACCATCTTCAGCTGCTTCATCAATGACCTTCCCTCCAACATAAGTTCAGAAATGGGGATGATCACTGATGACTGCACAGTGTTCAGTGCCATTCACAACTCCTCAGATAATGAAGCAGTCCATGCCCACATGCTGGATGACGTTCAGGCTTGGGCTGATAAGTGCCAGGTAACATTCATGCCACAGAAGTGCCAGGCAACGACTATCTCCAACAAGCGAGAGTCTAACCACCTCCCCTTGACATTCAACGGCATTACCATCGCTGAATCCACCACCTGGGGAATCACCATTGACCAGAAACTTAACTGGACCAGCCACATAAATACTGTGGCAACAAGAGCTAGGTATTCTGTGGCGAGTGTTTCACCTCCTGACTCGCCTTTCCACCATCTACAAGGCACAAGTAAGGAGTGTGATGGAATACTCTCCACTTGCCTGGATGAGTGCAGCTCCAACAACCCTCAAGAAGCTCGACACCATCCAGGACAAAGCAGCCCACTTGATTGGCAACATCTCCACCACCGGCGTGCTGTGGCTGCAGTGTGTACCATCTACAAGATGCACTGCAGCAACTCGCCAAGGCTTCTTCGGCAGCACCTCCCAAACCCGCGATCTCTTCCACCTAGAAGGACAAGGGCAGCAGGCACATGGGAACACCACCACCTCCAAGTTCTCCTCCAAGTCACACACCATCCTGACTTAGAAGTATATTGCCGTTCTTTCATTGTTGCTGGGTCAAAATCCTGGAACTCCCTCCCTAGCACTGTGGGAGGACCTTCACCACACGGACTGCAGCGGTTCAA
Organism: Somniosus microcephalus; assembly: GCF_052327205.1. Lineage (NCBI taxonomy): Eukaryota > Metazoa > Chordata > Chondrichthyes > Squaliformes > Somniosidae > Somniosus > Somniosus microcephalus. The sequence goes on along the minus strand of NC_141016.1, from coordinate 40,583,856 downwards.
GAAGGCGGCTCGCCACCACCTTCTCAAGGGCAATTAGGGTTGGGCAATAAACGAATAAAAAAAAATAACCATTCAGCCTTCAGGGCCAGTAACTGAGCTTTTAAATGGAAGGACTGTTTGGGTTCTCTAGAAATCTTGTGGGCAATTTCTTGTCTTATATTGTGGCAGAGGATTCAAAAATAAATACAAAACTAATTCAAGTTATAAGAAATCGCCAGCAGAATTAACAACCAAGGATTCGCTTCCCAGTAATGCAGGGGCCAATGATTATTGGACAGTGCATCATGTTCACAGTGTCGGGGGTGTGAACGTCGGTCTCTCAAACTTATTAGCACCCCTCCCTCCAACTCCTAGAGTTTTTGTGTTTCATCTGTTTTGATCTGAAAAATAGTAAGAGAAAAGGGGCAGCTGACCTAGAGTACAGAGTCCCACCAGTGCTCAGCCTCCTCCTTGCCCTCGTGACTGTTCTTCATGGCTGAGTGTAGGTAGTGAGTGTTAACAAGCTATTATCGGGAACGATAGCATGGTGGTTATGTTACTGGGCTAGTAATCCAGAGGCCTGGACTAATGATCTCCGAGACAGGAATTCAAATCTTACCACGGGCAGCTGGGGAATTTAAATTAATGATGAAACTACCGAATTGTCATAAAAACCCATCTGGTTCACTAATCAGCTGTCCTTACCTGGGTCTGGCCTATATGTGACTCCAAATCCACAGGAACATGGTTAACTCTTAACTGCCCTCTGAAATGGCCTAGCAAGCCACTCAGTTGTATTCAAGAAGGTGGCTCACCGCCACCTTCCCAAGGGCAATGAGGGATGGGCAATAAATGCTGGCCTTGCTGGTGATGTCCCCATCCCATGAATTAATTTTGTTTTAAACTGCAGTGGGCATCACCGCCAAGTCTGATCTCATCCGCACCAGTTGTCCACACAAGCCCATTTTCCAGCAAGGGTCACCGGATGGTGATTGGAAGCAGGAGCCCAGCCTGATTCCTGCCTCCCAGTTGCTCCTTGGTTAAGGGGGGGAATTGGGCTGGGCTTCCCATTCCTGATTGCAATCCAGAAACCGTGACAGGGAAGGGAAAGCGTGTGGAAATCAGGCATGGACCGGGTTGGGCTTGGTTGTGATACTTTGCCCGGTGGTGTAGCTGACTGGCGCGCATTGTCTAGGCTCACACGTGAAAAATGATCACTTGAGCGAGGTATTGGTTGGCACCCAGTGGTCCCAGAAGTGTGTCCAGCAAGAGTCAGGCCTTTAAACAGGAGTGAGGATAAAAATCTGACTGATAGGAGAGCACAGTCTCGCCTTACCTGTGTCACTAACACATGCACCACCCATTACACAGCTGATTCTATTTCAGGTTAAATAGTAGATGAATTTGATCTGTTAGCAGTTCCCTATTGTTTATATTTCCAAACTACTTTCTTTTTAATTTTCATCTTTTACAGAAACATTGAACATGTTTCCTGTTGAGGATAGGCCCCCAGAGCTTGTGCGGTGCATATCTGTGAGAGGGCCGATTGGTGACATTGAAGAGGTCGTGTTGTTGTGTGTGCATTATTACATTATTAATTAGACATCCTGCTCCCTGCTCCTCTATCATTATATCTGCAGCATCCATCTGCTGCCTCATTACCAGACAACGCAATCTGACCCTCAGGCCACTCCCCAACTAGGATTCAGGACCCACCAGTCAGTTCCACTTCCCCAGACTGGTGTGCTTATTAAAACAGGTTCAGAAAATGCTGAAATTGCACAGCAGGTCCATCAGCATTTGAAAGAAAAAAAACAGGTTATCACCTTGGATTGAGACCCTTCATTGGAACTCCTCCTGACAAACAGTCCCACCTGAAGTGTTAACAGCTCTCCGATGCTGACGGATCTGCTGTGTATTCACTCTTTCCCCAGCCTTTTTCCTGCAGTTTCCTGACCTGCAGGATCTGTTCCTCGCAGGCTATTTAATTCCCTGAAGCAGACCGGGAACTATGCTTCTTTACTTTGCTGCGAAGCATTGGGTTATCTTTATGTCGGAACTATCTTGTCTTCGACTGACTCCACAAGCAGTGTTCCGGGAAAGTGCCGTTGTGTGTAGGGGTGGAGGGAAAGGTTTGCTCCATCAGCTACTTTTCAAAAGCTTCTAACCCTGCAATAGGTAAAGGCCCTAGTCAGCTGTAGCACTCTTGCCTCTGAGTCAGAAGGTTGCGGGTTCAAGTCCCACTACAAAGACTTGAGCACAAAAATTTAGCCTAAGAATGCAGTGCAGTACTGAGGTGCTGTCTTTCAGATGAGACGTTAAACCGAGGCCCCATCTACTCACTAAGGTGGACGTAAAAGGCCCCATGGAACTATTCCGAAGAAGAGCGGGGGAGTTATCCCTGGTGCCCTGGCCAATATTATCCTTCAATCAACATCACAAAAAAAACAGATTATTTGGCCATTATTATATTATCTTAAAAAGTTGGCAGAGTACAGCTAGACTGCATATGCTGACTCAACAAAGACAAGAGATGCTACAATTGGTCTCAGCACTACTGGATAGGGGCTCTGCTCCTGATCTCATTCTAGTGACTCCTGTTAAAAACTGTGCCGCTGTGGACATTGGATGAAGGCAGGATCAGGCATAGCTGTGATACTCCCAACAACAACTTAGTAAAACGTCCCAAGGCCCTTCACAGGAACATAATCAGACAAAAAAATTGGCACTGAGACACGAGGACAGGCGACCAAAATCCTGGCCAAAGAGGTAGGTTTTAAGTAGTCTTAAAGGAGGAGGGAGAAGTGGAGAGGTTTAGGAAAATAATTCCAGAGCTTAGGGTGTGGACAGCTGAAGGCAAGGCCACCAATGGTGGGGTGAAGGAAGACGGGGATGTACAAGAGGCCAGAATGGGAGGAACATGGAGATCTCGGAGGGTTGTAGATCTGGAAAAGGTTACAGAGATTCAACACCTAAATACACTTGCAGGTGTCACTGGATAATGATCAGGGGCAAGAACCTGGGGATGATCTTTCCCATCGCAAACCCATGGAGCCTGGAACACCCCAACTGTTTCACTGAGCTAACCCAGCACAGGCCCAGGTATTGAAGCTTGCACCTTGCAGGTCTTTGTGGCTCAGTATCACGTGTTGCTGTACATTAGCCAGTGAGCTGGTGGGGTCGCTACATACAGATGGTTTTTGAATGGCTGTTCATTTTCACATTGTTATTATGTGGTTCCGTTGTGCACATCGTATGGTTGGCTATAAACCCTGCTGCAGCATTTGTGCTGGCTCTTTGGGAGTTCTGCTTTTTCCAGCAGATGTCACAAGCGCCTGTTTGGAGGAGCAGTCAATGGAGTAAGTCCCATTCTAACCGTCTCTCACAGGCACCTGTTCTATGGAGACTTCCCAAAACAAACATTTCCTTATATGGACTAACACACATTTGTTTCCTGATGGCAGATTAACCCCTTGAAAACGTTACTGAGAAGTATAAACTTTTTATATATTATTACACCAGAAAAATAGATTTTAAAGCTACAGGATTCCCAACAGCTGCTAACCAGAAAGCATGGAACATGGATGGAGAGTTTGAATCAATGCCCCCTCCTTTTCTTTGGTTTATCTTTAACGTATCTGAATTGTTTGTATTTGCCTCACTATCTGTCCAAAATGCTGATTTTATTTTGTTGATACCTTGATGTCTTTTGCTAATTGGTGTGGGAGCGATTTGTTCTGCACCGTTGTGGCCCATCTGATATTGAACTTTCTGCTTGAGGCTCCTGCCGATGACTCGGTAAAAGTCGCAGCTGGTTTGGTACTGAGCCACACAGAGCAGGAGAGGCCAGGATCAATCCTCGCTATGAGCTATTCGCTGATTATCAGCTGGGGCTCAGTGTTTGGCTTCAGCGCCCCGGGTTAGAGAGGGCAAAATCGGCCTGCTCCTGATCATTATCCAGTGACCCGGCGGTAAATGTTGGGTGAGCATAGGAGCAGGTTCGGTTGCCCTTCAGTGGCCCCAGGTTAGAACCTCCTGCCGACACTCTGGGCTCACACCTAAAGAATAGTCGCTTGGGTGAGGCACCAGAGGGTGACTGTGGAACCAAACGCATCAAGGAACCAGCAACCCTGGGAAAGGAGGAGAAAAAATACAACAACTTGCATTTATATAGCTCCTTTAATGTAGTAAAATGTCCCAAGGTGCTTCACAGGAGCATAACTAGACAAAAATTGATGCCACGTAAGGACAGGCAACCAAAAGCTTGGACAAAGAGGTGGGTTTTAAGGAGCATCTTAAAGGAGAAGAGGTGGAGAGGCAGAGAGGTTTAGGGAGGGAATTCCAGAGCTTAGGGCCTCGGCAGCTGAAGACACAGCCACCAATGGTGGAGCGCTGAAAATCAGGGATGCGCAAGGGGCCAGAATTGGAGGAGCGCAGAAATCTCGAATGGTTGTAGGGCTATAGGAGGTTACAGAGAGGGAGAGGTGAGACCTTGGAAGGATTTGAAAACAAGGATGAGAATTTTAATCTGAGGTCAGGGAGCAATGGGATGATGGGAGAATAGGACTTGGTGCGAGTTAGCAGAGAGTTTTGGATAAGAAAGCTGGGGGAAAAGAAAAATTGCTGCTTTATAACAGAATGGGCTCATAATAAAGAAAAAGGATACATGGGATTAAAAATGTAATTTCCTTTCTGTCGCTGTATCAACTGAGGATGTTGAACCCTTTGTGAATGATCCACCCCATTCCCAGAATTTAAACATGCCTGAGGGGGTTAAACACACAACCAATTCTTTGCATTAACGCTGACAGAATCTGTCAGCAATGAGCAGTGTGTGTTGGGTCAGATCCCATTATGGTCTGTGTGTCCTCTCACAATCCCTTGTTTGTGTGTGAGGCAACAGTGCCTCTCTGTGTACAGCAAGGTGCTTACTTCAAATCTAACCTCTCCTCCTGTGGATCAGGAGTGTTTAACAGGGCTGTTATAAATCTGCCTGAGTGTTACCTCTACAGGTAGTCACAATTCCTGTATTTCTCACTGAAATCTTGCCAGGAAATGCCACTGCCTAACTAGTAGAAGAGTAGGCAATACACTGATTGAATGGGAGTGGGCCTTTAGCATAGCGGTAGCATCCCCACCGCTGGGCCAGAAGGCGTAGGGTTTCGAACCCCGCTCCAGACAGTCCCGGCAAGTGGAGTCGGAGCTCCGGCTCTAAATTCTGGGTTGACATCCAGCGGGATACTTGCGTCCGTGGGTGTGGGTGGCCCCCTCGTATGGGTTGTGGGAGCCCGTAAAACCCTCCCGCCATAGGACTAACCACCCTAATGGCTGGTACGAAGATGGTTACGGTCACGGAAGGAGCGTTAATCGTGGCCAGAAATCCTTCCACCACTTCATACAGTTCTCCAAAGGGAACAGAGTGAAGACACGTACGACGACGACTGATTGAATTGTAACAGACTGGAGATCTGACCTGACCTTCCTTGTGGCCATTTGCTGCTGAGCCAGGCTTCTGCCTGCTGACCCACTCTAGCGCTGACCCACTCCAGCGCCGACCCACTCCAGCGCCGACCCACTCCAGCGCCGACCCACTCCAGCGCCGACCCACTCCAGCGCTGACCCCCACCATAAATTGCAGGGTGAGCGTACTTGCATCCCCACTGGCGTTGGCTGAATAAAGCTCCTGTGTAACAATGGAGTACTGCGCTGAGGAGAACGGGTTGGAAATTTAAAGTAGAGCCTTTAAACCATCTAGAATGGCTGAAGATTTCAGCAGCAAGCTGGGGGAGCACCAGGTAAGCAGTAAACTTTCTGCAAGCCTTGGTTGACTGTTAGGTAGCTGTGGGCAGATGGCCCATGTGAGGCTTTGAGGAACTTTTAAAGGGTGCCTACCACTGGAGGAGCAGGCAGAGGCACTCAAAGAAGGAATCAGGGCACTGGAAAGAGGCAGAAAAGAAGAGCCCAAGATTTTAATGAGGCCGAACTTTAGACATTCCTGGATGAGATGCGGTAAAGAATGCTGGGAGCCCAGGGGAGGGACCCTCGCAAGTGTGTCTCGTGGACCGTGTGGAGGGAGGTGGCAGTGACACTGAGTGGCAGCCCTCTCACCCCCAGAATTGCAGACGAGTACTGGAAAAGGCTCAGTGAACTGGCAAGGGCAGTCAAAGTCACACACCAGCCATTCTTCCTTTCATGTTTTGTGCACCGTGGACACCAGTACACTGTCCACCGTCTCAAGTGTATAGCTGAACAAGTCATCCTTCACACTGCACTGTTAAGAGGTTCACTAATTCTGTATCTACCGATTGCCAACACTCCTAACAGGAATTACTTGCCTGCAGAACCTTAAAACCCCTGCCTGCACTGTAACAGTGTGCTCCCAGCAGATCTATTACATCAGTTGCATGATGCCACTTGGGAGCCATCCCTTAAATGCTAACCTTAACCTAACTTATTACAACAGAAACTTGTGCACAATGCCCCTGATAGGCAGGGGACTTGAGGGGCTATACCAGGATTAGGCCATAGAGCTGGTGCAGAGGCAAAGTGGGGGCCATTTTTGATTAGCGCGTAGAGGGGAGATGTCCACTATGCCCGCTTGACGACATTGATGTGAGGCCCCAACTTTTTTCATGGCAAGGCCTTATTACAATAACAGTGAGCTGCCAGCGTTAAACCAGTGCTGACAGGACTCACTGATCGGGGCGGGGTCGGGAAATCCGGTGGCTCCAGTGTGGAGCTGAGCTGGAAGTGGAACATTAAATTGGAGGGGAGGGAATATGGTGGGTGGGGGGAGGGGGGCATGGAGGGACCAGCAGATGATGGGAAGGTTTTTGTGGGGCAGGAGATGCCCCTCCTGGCCTCACAAAAAGCATTGACAAAGCTTTTTTTATGAACAGCCTGCAGTGGTCCCTTTAAGGCCGCTCAACACTCAGTTCCACTGGGCAAAGCGTGTGGAACACGTCCAGAGGTAGACCAGAACTGCACTGGATTCTAAATACAGTGTCGGGTGCCAATTTACATATTGTAAGTAGGCTCTCGCCTCTTTTGGGCAGGAAACATAGAAACATAGAAGATAGGAGCAGGAGTAGGCCATTCGGCCCCTCGAGCCTGCTCCACCATTCAATGAGATCATGGCTGATCATCCAAATTCAGTACCCGGTCCCTGCCTTCTCCCCATATTCCTGGATCCCTTTAGCCTTAAGAAATATACCCAACTCCTTCTTGAATATATTTAATGAATTGGCCTCTACTGCCTTCTGTGGTAGAGAATTCCACAGGTTCACCACTCTCTGGGTGAAGAAATTCCTCCTCATTTCTGTCCTAAATGGCTTACCCCGTATCCTTAGACTGTGACCCCTGGTTCTGGACTCCCCGACCATCGGGAACATCCTTCCTGCATCTAGTCTGTCTAGTCCTGTCAGTATTTTATAAGTTTCAACATAAGGAATGCTGCTCGCCAGTTTTCCACCCGCTCCAAAATCATGGTGGGAAACGGGCGATCAGTGCTTCGCTGCAATCGCCCTAAAACGGGACTGAAAATCGTCCCAGTATGCTTCTAACTAATTATTTCTTGGGATGAGCTGTATGTTTGTTGGTGAGGGCAGCAATGCCTTGTAATGTATTGAACTCAGATTAGTGAAGAAATAGTTCAAAATAGGGCATTACATGTGGCCTCAGCATCCCCCTCCCCCACCACCCGGGTCAGAGAGGGAAATATTAACCAGGGTCCCTGCTCCACGGCCTCCAGTAATCTCTGTTGGAAAGTGCATATGTGAACATTGAGTGAGGACAGAATCAGTCGGATTCATTTGTGATGCCACCTATGAACGAATAGCCAGCCGACACTCACACATGAAGAAAGGGCATCTGGGCAAGGGACTGAGTATGGCCAGCACCTGTTGAGTTGTTACCTAAATAAGAATCGGCAGCTTTGAAAGAGGAAAGGATTGAAGGGAAACATGAACATGTAAAAGAAGGAATTTTTCCAGATGGGTTTGATTTGATTCAGAGGTCGAGGGTGGACAGAAACTGTGGAGTCTGTCAGGTACCCTGGGCCAGGTCTCCACAACGCCATCTCGACCTCCATTTTCTTGCCTAGCGATTTCCATTCAGTGTTCCTGTGGCAATGGCCAGTTGTTCGCAGCAGTGACACTCCCAGCTAATCTGTCTGGCGAGCTAGCAGCAGCCTGGGTCAGCCTGTGCTTTCAGGAACTGTCCACCGCAACCCTGTGTTTCCATGCCGTCTCTTAGCTTCACTGTCCAAGCGCTACTCAGACCTGTCTTATCCAGCAGCTGTGCACCGAGTTTTAGTTACATTCAAAATATGGGCAGGTGCTTGTTAATGTGGGTTTTTAATGTAGAACTTTAGCCAGTTGAAAGACAGTCTCGATAGCAATAGCTAATGTCCCAGAGCACAGATACGTGACAGTATTTCTTACAGTAAAAGGTTGATGTAAAAAAAAAACTCCTCCAGGTGTCAATAATGGCATACAGCAAGAGTAACTGGATTGTGATCAGGAGCCCAAAACTCTGCTTGATTTTCTCCTCACCAACAACCCAAGGGCAGTGAGGTCATTTGCTGTGCCTTTATTGTTGCCTTGGCTGAGATTATCTAACTCAGGGTTCCAATTTTGGAATGTCTGCTTTGTATGGCTCAGTATTATATTTAACCCACTAAGCCATCAAGGAGCCTCCGAGTTGTAAGGTTATGGGTTCGAGCCCAATTCCAGACAGTCCCGGCGAGCAGGAGACCAGAGCTCCAACCTCTGGGTACTGGGTTAACATCCAGCGGGATAAACATGTGCAATGGGAGTGGAGTGGTGACCCCATGAATCGCAATACTCTTGATGGGAGTTTTAAGTCAGAATAACAACCTGGGAACAACGGGGTGTTTAAAGTGATAAAAGGATTCGATAGGGGAGCTACAGAAAAAATATTTCCTCTGGGGGAATCCAGAACAAGGGGGCATAATCTTAAAATTAGATCCAGGCCATTCAGGACTGAAATAAAGAAGCACTTCTTCACCTTTTGTTGGATAAGGGTATAAAGGGATAGGGAGCAAAGGTGGGCAAATAGAGTTGAGGTGCAGATCAGCCTTGATCTCATTGAATGGTGGTCACTAATAAATCCAATAGGGAATTCAGGAGAAACTTCTTTATCCAGAGATACAAACAAGGTATACAAAGTGAAGAATGTACAGATTCCAGGAATGAAGGACTTCAGTTATGTTGATAGACTGGAGAAGCTGGGAGCACAGAAGATTGAGAGATTTGATAGAGGTGTTCAAAATCATGAGGGGTCTGGACAGAGTAGATAGAGAGAAACTGTTCCCATTGGCAGAAGGGTCGAGAACCAGAGGGCACAGACTTAAGGTGATTGTCAAAAGAACCAAAGGCGATGTAAGAAAAACTTTTTTACGCAGCGAGTGGCTAAGATCTGGAATGCACTGCCTGAAAGGGTGGTGGAGGCAGACTCAATCACGGCTTTGAAAAAGGAGTTGGGTAAGTATCTGAAGGAAAGAATTTTGCAGGGCTACGGGGAAAGGGCGGGGGAGTGGGACTAGCTGAAGTGCTCTTGCAGAGAGCCGGCACGGGCTCGACGGGCCGAATGGCCTTCTTCCATGCTGTAACCATTCTATGATTCTAATGAAAATGACAGCAAAGCATCATGCATAAAATCAAGTGTAAACATGTCAGGAAGCTCATCACTCTTTGCCTTTGGAAATGGTGTGGATGTGACGTATCTTGAAGTCCATAAACCCTCTTACTTATTCTTTATGCACAGCTCCCAACTGGGAGGAGCGTATGGTGCAACCTGTTTAAAGACCACCTGTTGAGGGACCACCTGTTTACTCTGCGGCCACGAAGTTAATGCAAATACCCACAAAGGCACATGAATACCACACACTTAAACCTGTAATTCATTGCCTTGCACTGATTTAATAATCAACCATTGCAAGGTGGTATTTATAAACTGCTATATATCAAGCAATGGATAGGCGCTTATCCTGCAGAACGGACAAGAACAAATTTGAGAGCAAATTGTAAAAGTTGCATATACAGGATGCAAATGTAAGCAAACATACGCTGTTGTTTTTCAAAATGAGCTTCAAACTGTGTTTAAGCTGCCATTCCCTTTGTGAATTGGTTCCTGCCGCTGTCAATCACTGCCCGTTGCCATCTCCCGTTGCTAACGGAAGGCGCGGCGTTGACCGGGGGCTCCGCCTACTGATTGGTTGCTGGAGCTGTCAATTAAACGCTGCGCAGCCTGAGTGGTCAGTTCCGCCGTCAATCACACGACGACTGCCCACCTCCTTGACCAAACCCTGCTCACTAAAGTAGCTTCGCTGTTTTCAGCTTCATCAGAAGCAGGCGAAAAAATAATAATGTATTAACCAGTGTGTTTAAATAAATATAATACAATCATTTTATCGACAAGTATATAATACCATGGGGTGGGCGGGACACTGGAAGCTCCAGTCCGATTGGTCATGCTTCATATGTCAAATAAAGGCTTTTCTCTTTTTGGTTGCATCCCACAGTTAGATTGCTGTCGAGCGAAATAAGCACATTTGAATTTACAAGCAAGAAAAATAATCCTTTATCAAACGAATTCCTGTCAAAACCGCCGCGTGAAAAAAAAAGCCGTTGACAAGGGGGAAAAGGACGTTAAAAGAAGAGTGGCGGCGATTGGCCGGCTGGCGGGTTTGAATGAGTATGCGGGGCGGCGATTGGCCGGGGGCTTGGCGGGGCAGCGGGGCCCCGGATGTGGGCGGGACGGCGGGCAGTGTCGGTTATTGTTTGAGGGAAGAGTGGGCGCGAGGAGCGAGCCTGACAGGAGCGAAAGATGGTGAGGCCGGGGGAGAGAGGGACTGGGGAGAGTGAGAGGCTGGGGAGCGAAAGATGGTGAGGCCGGAGGAGAGAGGGAATGGGGAGAGGGAGCGAGCCTGACAGGAGCGAAAGATGGTGAGCGGCGGGGGGGACTGGAGGGAGAGCGGGAGGACAGGGGTGAGCGGATAGCGGCTGTGCTGCTCCGGCTCGGCGCGGCTCTCCACATTATCACCTCACCGGCGGGCGGGCGGTTCAGGACATTTTTATCCCCACCCCCGGGCAGCAGCTCGCGCCTTTTTGACAGACGCCGAGTGAGCGCGCGTCACCCCGCCTCCCGGCCCCGCTCGATCTCCGATTCCCGAATCCCGCCCGATCTGCGCTTTCCCGGCCCCGATCCCGCCCGATCTCCGATTCCCCCGCGCCCGAATCCCGCCCAGTCTCAGTCTGCGCTGCCCGCCCAGTCTGGGTCTGGGTGCCGGGCCCGGGCTCTCGCTCTATACACGGGGATGTCTGGCTCCGGGTGCGTGCTCTGCTGGCCCTTTTATTTATTGCCGTCTGCTTTAGATTTCAGAAACACTCGGGAAAATTCCAAAATCGTCTTCTCTCTCTCTCTCTCTCTTGCACTTCACCCACTTAAAAGTATATTTTTCACTCAACTATATAAGATTGTGTGTGTATTTGATTTTCTGTGTGTAAGCTGAGACGGGGTGTGTTTAAAAGCGTCCTGTGGTCATTGGTTTATTTGCATGAATGAATTGTAGGGAGTTACTTTCCCTCCTTTTTCTCCCACTCCTGACGGGAGTGAGTGATGGAAGCTGGATTACCCGGCGCCTGGCCCGGGTATTGTGACCCGGCGCCTGGCCCGGGTATTGTGACCGGGCGCCTGGCCCGGGTATTGTGACCCGGCGCCTGGCCCGGGTACCCATTACCCGGCGCCTGGCCCGGGTACCCATTACCGGGCGCCTGGCCCGGGTACCCATTACCGGACGCCTGGCCCGGGTGCCCATTACCGGGCGCCTGGCCCGGGTGCCCATTACCGGGCGCCTGGCCCGGGTGCCCATTACCGGGCGCCTGGCCCGGGTGCCCATTACCGGGCGCCTGGCCCGGGTGCCCATTACCGGGCGCCTGGCCCGGGTGCCCATTACCGGGCGCCTGGCCCGGGTGCCCATTACCGGGCGCCTGGCCCGGGTGCCCATTACCGGGCGCCTGGCCCGGGTGCCCATTACCGGGCGCCTGGCCCGGGTACCCATTACCGGGCGCCTGGCCCGGGTACCGATTACCGGGTGCCCATTACCGGGCGCCTGGCCCGGTTACCCGTGACCCGGCGCCTGGCCCGGTTACCCGTGACCCGGCGCCTGGCCCGGGTACCCATTACCGGGCGCCTGGCCCGGGTACCCATTACCGGGCGCCTGGCCCGGGTGCCCATTACCGGGCGCCTGGCCCGGGTGCCCATTACCGGGCGCCTGGCCCGGGTACCCATTACCGGGCGCCTGGCCCGGGTACCCATTACCGGGCGCCTGGCCCGGGTACCCATTACCGGGCGCCTGGCCCGGGTACCGATTACCGGGTGCCCATTACCGGGCGCCTGGCCCGGGTACCCGTGACCCGGCGCCTGGCCCGGGTACCCATTACCGGGCGCCTGGCCCGGGTACCCATTACCGGGCGCCTGGCCCGGGTACCCATTACCGGGCGCCTGGCCCGGGTGCCCATTACCGGGCGCCTGGCCCGGGTGCCCATTACCGGGCGCCTGGCCCGGGTACCCATTACCGGGCGCCTGGCCCGGGTACCCATTACCGGGCGCCTGGCCCGGGTATGGTTTCCCCGTGCCTTTCTTCTCTGCCAGTTCTGGCTCTCGCTCTGTTGCTGTATGGTGTGTGAGTGAAGGTGAGCTGGCGGGAAGCGCTGTCCTTCCTTGCTCAGTGAGGCTGGCCTCTGGGTGCAAGAGGCTTGGGCTTGTCACTGAGCGCAGCTTTCATTGCCTATCCTTAATTTGACATTTTGTAGATACCCGATATATGATGTGATTTTTTTTTAGTGCTGACCCCATTTGGTGACCATATTTATTGCAAGCAACTATTCAAATTGAACAGTTCCACTAACTGAAATTGCAGTCGCTAAAAATTCAGACTTGATTAACTTACAGATAATTTATAATTATCGGACAAAGACTGTATGAAGTTACCTGTCTTATTCACTCAAGTACTTTCTCGATTTTTTTGAACACCAGTGCAACTCTTTAAAAAAAAAATAACACACAATTCCAGACTGGTTTAATTGCAAAAGTACCTTATTCTGATCCATTTGATTTAATGTTTAGCAAAATATTTGGCAGAGCTACTAAAAAATTACAAATGGGGAGATTTTGTTGATGAAGCTTACAAGGTGATAACCAAACCTTCATTTTTACAAGGATTGGGTTGACATTTTTGTTTTGGGTGTCAGCCCAGTTTCAAGTGTATAGAGTATTTTCAATTTTTTTTTTTTTTTTTTTTTAAACAGTCTACGCCTGATGAGTTGAAGTGTTAACGTGCGTAAACTTTTTTGAAATACACAGTAACTTAAACCAAGCAATATCATAAAACAGGAATAAACATTTGAATTGTCAGATAATTCAAATGAAGTGTCAACAGTGCACTGTATTTGAGAGGGTGGGAATCTTCTGCAACTTCAATTATTCTAATATGCCTAAAGGGTTCATGTGAGGGAATTTATCGCTATCGAGCTATTTGTATTTGTCACAAGTTTTTATATAATATTTAAAGCTACATTCACTTGGATTAAGGATGTGTTCTTTGGTAGAGTCACTAATGGCAGTTGTGTCCAAGCAGATGGATTCTTGGCCACCTGCATTGTCCAGTTTCCAGACTAGTAGACACGTGGATGATTTAGACTTGCGTTTGTGACTGATCTAGAGGAAGGTTGGCATTGACTGGCTGAAGATGCATTAGTCTGGTTTTATGCTAAATGACTGATTAAAAACATTGAACTGCAGTACATTTATTTGGCATTATTTAACTTGCAGATGCTGCTACCGTAAGTGGTGCCGGCTAATCAAAAAATGAAGATCTAATTGTGGTATTTGAACTGGATAACTCCAGCCACTGAACAAACTACCTAGCTATAACTATTTCTGGTGTACAACAATTTATTGCTGCCTTTTGGCAATCAACGGTAGATTCAAAACCAATGTGTGACTTGCTTAGGGTTGGATGCTGGTTTATGTTCAAAATCCCATTTCAGATGTTAGTTACTTGCATCCCAAACACATGTTGAGAGTAGTATATAATTGTTCATAGGCCAGACAATACTCGGATCAGTAAATCCAAGTTTCGATTGCTGGTTTTTGAGGCAGAAGTGCACTTGAGAACCAAAGTTTTGGTTAATCTTGTGAACGTACATCGTTACAGAAGTAGTATTAAAAGTGTGTTGAAAGTAGGCTCATTGTCTTAAAAGTTCGTTACACGTTTTTTGTTTCCTAAATTTCTTGAATACTTTATTAAATTTGGAAGACTGGACCAGTATGTCACATGTCTCTTCAGTTGTGAAGTACCAGCAGTTGCATAATTAAACGGCGTTCTGTCTACCTTGAATGGGGGGTTTGAATAACTAACTTTTCTCCGTTTGTTAAATTCTTGCTTAGCCCAATAAAGAGGTTGCTCTGAGTTTATAAAATTGTTTCGAGTGTTCAATGCAGTTGCTTTCCAGCTTAGTTCTGGAGTACTGCCTGCTACTTCAACTGGAAATGTTGAATTTGCATCATGTGATGTCTCAAGTGAGAATTAAAATGGATCTTGTGTCTTTCTAAAGCACTAACATGTTTTTTTTTTTTAATTGTCTATACTGATCAACACTAAATATAAATGCTCCTACTTTCAGATTATACAAATTTATAGTCATTGGGCATTTGTAATATTAATGTGGGTCTCGCTGATCTAACGTGAAGCCAGAATACATTATCATGAGACAATTTGATGATTTTGCTGATGATCAACTGCATACAAGAGAAATTCTGTATTAAAAGTTTTTTTTAGCAGCCCCATTGCATCCCTGTAAACTAAAAATGTTCAATAGTAGAGCTGTCCTTTATTTGTGCAAGTGTTGGAGGCTTTTCTAGATCTGTCGAAGTTTAATTTGTGTTGATGGTCTATTTATCTTTCTCTCTCTCTCTCTCTGACAGGCTGGTGGGAAAGCTGGGAAGGACTCGGGAAAGGCCAAGGCTAAAGCAGTTTCCCGCTCTCAGAGAGCAGGATTACAGGTAGGCTTTGTGTTCAGAATGGATTTGACAAGAGTACAGATATGGGTGTGTTTTCAGAATTGGGACTCTGCCTCCAAATAATTGAGATGCTACTTCTAAAAAGGCAAATGAATGCGTTCTCTACACCAGCAACTTGCATTTAATAAGCACATTTAACGTTTTTTAAAAATGCCCTCAGGGTTTCACTGGAATCATCAGCAAACAGCTCTACACCTTTATGATGTAACAACTGAAGATAATTTGGGCTGAGGGCATTTCCCTGAAGAACTTGCAGCAATGATTGGCCTCCAGCAAATAATGATCTTCCCAACATGTCGGGTACTACACCAACCACTCGACGGTTTTCCCATTGACCTCCGTTTTGTTGGGGCTCCTTGATGCCATACTAGTTAAGATGCTGCATGTCGAGGATGGTTATTCCTGCCTCCCCTCTGGCATTCAGCTCTTGTATCCATGTCTGTTTCAAGGCTGCAATGAGTTCCGGAGCAGCGTGTTTCTAGAAGAAGTTGAACTGAGCATCAGTGAGGTTATTGACAATTAGGTGTTGCTTAATGGCACTACTAATGCTCCTACCTATTGCTTTACTGATGACTGCAAAAGGGCTGATGCAGCAGCAGCTGGTTTGATTAGATTTATCCTGTTTTTGGTGGTTAATGTTCCTCTTTGTTGGGCAGATACCAGCGACACTGGAATAGCTTTGCTAGTGGGGCAGCTAATTCTAGTGCACAGGTCTTCATTCCATTTGGGATGTTGTCAGAGCCCAAAGCCTTCACTGTCCAGAACGCTAAGCTGCTTAATGTCAGTCAACTGAATTGGCTGGACACTGGCATCTATGACGATAGGGATCTAGGGGAAAAAGATCAAGTGGCGTCGTCCACTTAGCACTTTTGGCTAAAGATATTTGCAAACACTTCGGCCTAGAAATTCAATTGGCTGCGCCACCCGTTAGCGCCTTAAGAGGGCGCTAAGTGGGTCGCACGCCACTGTCCGTGCCTCCCGCTAAATTCAGCGGGACGCTAGTGGTGGCGCTAGCCGTTAGCATGGCGCCGCTACCGATGACGTAATCGGTGTGCGCAGCGCCCCGCTGACGCCCCGGCCGTGATATTTGGAAGCGCCCCCTGATTTACCGCCGGATGCTATGTGCGACCGGTTCAGGGTGGCCTACCTGCGGCGGTAGAGACGCTAATTAAAGGAGAGGTGCGGGGCGGCCATTTTTGTTGTTGGCCGCCTGCCAGCACATCTCTGCGCTCCTGTCCCCAGCCTCCTGAACCGCCCCCCACCCCCCCGCGGAGTGCTGGCTGCGTTCCAAGAGCCCGGCACTTCTCGGTGCCGGCACTTGCGATCCTCGGGGCCCAGCTGGGCCCCAGATCGCGCTGAACAAGGCCCCTCCCCTTTAAGAAGGGGAGGAAGGCCTGCAGTACCGCAGCGCGACGTGCCGCAGCGTGTGGCGCGTTGCGCAACGATATTCAGTCGCAGCGCCCCAAGAGGGATGCGGGCCGCCTCCAGTAGCGCCGCGCTTCCCTTTGGGGCGCTCCAACTGAATTTCCGGCGGGCGGCCGCGAATGCTTCCGGGGCGCTACTTTTAGCACCCTGGCGAGGCTGGCGCCCCAAACGGGGCTATAGTCAATTTCTAGGCCTTCGGCTTTATCTGCTTAGCACTATCTCTAGCCTGTTGCTTTTTAGAGTTTTAGCATGCAGGTAGTCCTGTGTTTTAACTTCACTAGGTTGGTACCTAATTCAGAGGTGTGCCTGGTGCTGCTTTTGGCACATCCTTCTACCCTCCCCATTGATGAGGGGGGGGCTCTGCCAAGCCATGAGTTAGATTGTGGTGGTATACATTTCTGGTGGTCCATAGTGCCACACGGCTATCCAGTCTTGGGCTTCTAGATCAGTCCTTTGTCTGTTCCACTTAGCACAGTAGTAGTGCCACTCTACCCAATGGAGAATACCTTTACTGTGGAGAAGAGACCACCAGCACAAGACGTACCCTCATCACCTGACAATCCCAATCTGGCAGCTTTGCCCTTCAGGACATGACCAGCTCAGGCAGCAGGACAACAAAGCCATTCAAAGTACATCTGTGTTTTTGCTTCCTCCAGGTAATGTTCAGTATGGAGGAATGGGGGAGCAGCGCGTAAAGTAATCAGGTTTCCATGACTTTATTTGACCAGAAGCCATAAGACTTTCTGGAGTCAATGTTGAGAACTCCCTGGGCCACTCCCACCCAGCTGTATACCACTGTGCCTGCTGCAAAGTTCAAGGCGAAGTCCAGTCACCACATTCTCATGCAGCCTTGCCATTGCTGCCCACATCCAGATAACCAATTATATATTTTTTTTAAATAGCTGGATAATGATAAGCTTCCTGATCACTATCTAGAAATTGGTGAGTAATTGCCACTGTCAAGGTCCTGAAGGGTGCCAATTGATCCATACATAAGTAGTCCAACACCTCGAGGGAGAGAGAAGAGGAAAAACCCAGAGAGTTTGTCACTCCCTGTTGCCTTGCTGGGCTGTGCAACATTAGTGATTCTCACCCTTCTGTCACCATTATCCTGGCAACATAGTGTTGATGAGTAGCCACAAAACTGTCTCGTTTCCCCCCTTCCTACGGTCAGTTGTAGAACACCTGCTGTCTCGGCTGAGATCAGCTAACTCGCATCAGAAGTGGGATGTTTGCGGTTTCTGCCGCTCGGCTGCTTACTCGCCAACCTTGTGTTACTGAGGGCGGAGAATTCTGTGCACTAACTGTAAAATGTTGCATGAATGAAAGTTGACATGGGCTTATGTTGGTGCTTTTGTTGGATTGTTTTTCTTCAGCAAACATTCATATTTGGCTCAAGTACTTTGGGTAGCGTTGTTTGTTTTGTATATAGTTCCTGAAGCTTTGTAAAGTTTGGAGAGGGGAGACAGAAGGTAGCATATTATAGGCTGCAGAACTCTTGCGATTCCTCCCTCCCCCGGCCCTGACTCTGGGATGTGGCTAATGAATTGTCAGCTAATCTGAAAATAGGGTTGAAAGAAGGTATTGTAGAAGTCATCTAGAGCTGATTGAAATTTGGCATCATCCTATGGGCTTCCATTTTCAAATAATTTTACCAGTCTTCATCATCTGTTCAGTAATGAACAAGTGTGGATCTGATATCTTGGCATGAGCTAAAATTGATGTATTAAGTAATCGTTGTTATTAGAAATCGTTTCTTAAACCTAGTACAGATTTAAAAAACGTACAGATTAAAAAAACAATCTACAGGAAACTTTGTGCTATCCGGCACCGACGGGACCGAGCTGTTGCCGTTCCCTCAAAACTGCCGGACACACCAGCGTTAATGTTGAAGCATACGGAGCTTTTCATCTCC
Source organism: Somniosus microcephalus (assembly GCF_052327205.1). Classification (NCBI taxonomy): domain Eukaryota; kingdom Metazoa; phylum Chordata; class Chondrichthyes; order Squaliformes; family Somniosidae; genus Somniosus; species Somniosus microcephalus. The sequence continues at coordinate 40,565,432 of NC_141016.1, read as the reverse complement.
GTATCTGACAACAAACACTGTTGCTTAGCAACAGCTTCTAAACAGTCAGCCCGTACCTTGGAAGCGCCTCTCTGAAGCTGTTGCTAAGCTACAGAGACTTTGCAGAGCCTGACTGTTGGGGGGGGTGGGGGGGAAAGCCACGAGAAGGAAAAAAACCTAACAAAACGGCTCCTGATTTTTGCCGGTGGCTCGAGCTTGTCGGACATTTAGCCTCCGGATAACGCACAGTTTCCTGTAGTAACTTGTCATAATGCACAAAGTTGTCCACATATAAACTCGGGCTGTTCAGTCATGGTTGAACATGACTGATTCGCCCTTTTTGGTCAGTGAATTTATCCAGTGAGTAGCTAAACCATGTAGATGAATAGCAAATTGCATTTAACATAGTAAAACGCCTCAACGGTGCTTCACGGGAGCATTATCAAACAATTGACAGCGAGCCGCATCGGAAAGCTTCCCGGTTTGATTCCCAGTCTGTGCTGGGTTAGTTGATCTCGCCCAAGATGACGATAGGTCTGTTATAATTGGTCTCCTGGCCCCTGGGCACAAGAAAGTGAAAGGGGCTAGGATTTTTCCTCCCCTTTCCACCCCCTCTGTGAATGTTGGATGATGCCCTTGCAGCCATGTATCCTTCTAGGGCTTTTGCAGGAGGAATGCCCAGTTGAATGAGTTACTGAAGTCTACTGGGGAATCACACCCCAGAGTGAAGGCAATGCCTTCAGGAAGAGAGTTGGGGGGGAAGGGGGGGGATTTAATTTTGTTGAATTGCTTGTTTATTGTTTAAGTGTAGAATTACTTATAAATCTTCAGTGGGCATCCCGTGGATAGCCATGAGGTTCCTGTGCTTATTTTTAGTGTTCGTTTCTGAAATTGAGGTGATGCAGGATTTAGCACAAGGTGTAATAAAATAATATATGGATGTACTTTCTACCAGGATGCAGTGCGCTTTAATGTCTGTTAATTTCAGTGTTTAAATGGGGAATGTTAGGCACTCCATCTAACGCTCCCACTGTGTTATAAGGCACTTTTGATTCACTTTTTTAGTTGGTATGAGTGACATCTGTGCACCTGCTGCCCTTTAAATGGTTAAAATTGGTTTACTTTGCTCATTTTTTCTGTGTCCAGAGAAGCTCCCAGTAGTTTGAACTCGGTGAATGTTGGGAATCTGGGCAGGAAGTATTGTCAAGTATTTATCCAATTCCCTTAGGTTATTATTGAAACTGCTTCCACCACCCTTTCCGGCAGTACATTCCAGATCATAACTCATTTCATCATAACATTTCACCTCATCTCCCCTCTGGTTCTTTTGACAATTACTTTAAATCTATGTCCTCTGATTGGTTACTGACCCTCCTGTCAGTTTTTCCCTATGTGTTATGTTTCCACTATCAAAAACCCTCCTAACCCATCCCCTTAATCTTCTCTGCTCTTTGGAGAATAATCCCAGTTTCTTAGTCTCGCCACATAATTAATCCCTCATCCCTGGTACCATTCTAGTAAATCTCCTCTGCACCCTCTCCAATGTCTTGATATCCTTCCTAAAGTGTGGTGCTCAGAATTGGACACAATACTCCAGCTAACCAGTGTTTTTATAAAGGTAACCCATCTTCAGTGTCGTGAAATGGTGCAGAAATACAAGGGGTTTTGCATAGAAGGAATGACCATTGGAAGGTAGTTAAGCATTTGAACATTAACAGTAAATGTTGTTTAACAAAATGATTAGGGTTTTTTGTGCGCCTTCCTTTTGGATTACTCAAAGCAGTGAAAGTGGCAAACCTTTGAAACCGAATTTTGTGAAATGTTTAAACATGAGGTTAAAATAATGCAACAGCAGTCCAAATCAATTACAAAGCCTGCAGAAATTAATTTGCATTTGTGACTTGGGTTTGAGGAGGAACCATCATTAGATGAAATAGCAGAGGCAATTAGCCAGGATTTCTGTTAACAGTCCAAAAGCTTTGGATGAGATTCATTGTCACCACCTGTGGAACAATTACTCCAGCAAGAGTTATCTTCAGGAGAGAAACTTGGGCTCGAGATTTGAGGGTGAGGCAGTTGGAGAAACTAGAAGTGACATTTAGCAGCCAATTTTTGAAGAAAAATAGACTTCTCATGCTTAAATACCTCTGGTTTGCATATTAAGCTATGGGTCTAATCATATATTTTATTAGGACTGGAAGAACTGTGTAGCAATGGATGATGTATAAATGGGTTTTATTCCTTGCATAGGATGTATACACTCTTGTGCCTTTTGACTAGGCTGACAGGTTTCACTTGGTATTCTTTCTTTTAGTTTCCTGTAGGTCGTATTCATAGGCATTTGAAGACTCGTACCACTAGCCATGGACGGGTGGGTGCTACAGCTGCAGTGTACAGTGCAGCTATCCTTGAGTATCTCACTGCTGAGGTAGGTGATGATGGAGTTGACCTGTATTTCAAACACTGGACACAATCTTTTTGGTTTAGGATGAGAAGAGTGTGACTAAAATCAAGGCTACAAATGACCTGCCTGTGTTGCTGATTTTGGTTTGGTGACGTTCCTGACTACCTTAATGTAAACTACTCCAAGTGATATTTACACAAACTTGCCTTTCTATAGCATTCTTCATCTGCAAGAAGACTTAAAGCAGCTTAGTGAGGAACAACAAAGTGTATCCCAAGGAGCAGAGAGAATGGATCCAGTTGAGGCAAGAGAATCAAAGGCTCTAGGAGAGATTTTCAACAACTGGGTAGGATATTACAAGACAGAAATAACTCGGCAGGAAATTCCAGAAGCATAAGCTTAGTGACTGGCCACCAATGGTGGTGCGGGCGATGAGGAGAAGCTTGTTAGGAGCAGAGTGCTTGTGCAAATATACGGCGGGGTGAGGCCATGGAGGGTTTTGAAAGTGCGTACAGTAACTTGCATAGTGATCCTCACATACAGGAGGACGAAAGGGATACAGTGGACTTCAGCATAAGGGGCAGCAGATGGACACAGCAAAGCTAGGATGGGGAGCCAAAGGGGGAGTTTCTGAATGCAGGGAGGGAGTTGACCATGTGGAGGGAACTCCTGAAACTTGGAAATCTGGGAACCTTGGCCTGCTTCGAATCTTGTGTTACTCGCAACAAACCCTGTGTTGCCAAAACAAATACTTAATGCTCTTGGAATTCGTATTTTAGTATATAGATGCTGCAATTTTAGCTTTAATCTATTTAGAAGCTGTAAACAAAAGAACTATTAAAACTATCTTGCTAACTTGATATCCCATAGGTGTTGGAGTTGGCAGGAAATGCGTCCAAGGACCTGAAAGTAAAGCGCATCACGCCACGTCACTTGCAGTTGGCCATCCGAGGTGATGAGGAGCTGGATTCGTTGATCAAGGCAACCATTGCTGGCGGAGGTACGTGTTAACCTGCTACAGAAGTAGTGGTTTCAGAGGAGCTGCTGATGTGCATGAATAGAGCTGAGATGGACATTTGATTTGCATAAGACATGCTACAGCCAAGATATATTTTTCATAAAGGAGCAAAACTTAATGAGCTGTTGTAGTTTTGGGGTATTGTTTTGAGCTTTTTTCTGAATTACAGTTCAAGTATTCAATATAATTATGTAGCTGAAACTGAGCAATTTAAGGGAAGGTTCTATCGCTAAGATCTGCTGTAAACTTTCTGGAGGGGGGAACACAGTTAAGGTGATGCAGGCACTTTGGAGTCTTAAGTTACTTCAGAACTTTTAGTTAACTTGCATTACCTTCAGAACTTTTAGTTATCTTGCATTACCTAACGCTTCATCTCTATTCTGCCATTGACGGTGGATGTTAATTGTGCTGATTTTTTTTTTACTTCATTAACTACATTGTTGGGATTATACAGTCAACACATATGGGGTGGGGGGGGGGGGGATTTTTTAATGGAGAATTTCTGAATTCGATCTTAATGTTGGTCTAAATTATTGACTGACTAAATTGTAGAACGTTCTTAAAAACTCATTGCACTTTCTGCATTGATGAGCTGCTTTGTTGTATATTCTTGAGTATTGCACACTGTTCCACAAAAAGGTGGGTAGCCATCCTGTTGCTCTTGAGCTGGCCTTTGACATGTTGGTGGTGGGTGCATTGTCTGCTAGTTTTTAATAACACCAAATAGGGTGTCAAATAGATGTTCTCTTAGATCAGAATCTTGCTGATGGTTATGCATGCTATTCACTCTACTTTGGGTACATCAGCGTGTTTAGAATGGCTCTTTTGCATTGGTCACAGCACATTAATGCTTTCACATCACCTGAATGGTCCTGTATTCGAAGAGCAATAACAATTCAGTGAAGTTTCAGATGTCTGTCTTAGTGTGAAAAAACAGAAACTTAGTGATTAGTTCAGGTTAGTTTTTTTTATAAAAGTGTGCACACTGTAGCTGCTGAGTGATAATTCAGTGTAGTGGTATTGGTTTTTTCTTCCTATATCCCTTCTCTAAGTTGACTTGCATTGGATATGATTTTAATAAGCACTGGATCTCCAATATCTAACCAGGTGCTTACACTTGGTGAATGTCAGTGAGTGCCATGGATGGTGAGGAGGGCATTATGGTTCAGCTTGATCTGTACTTGTTCAACATCCATACACCTATGTCTCTAGCAGGGAGTTACTTTACCTAAAGGAATGGCCACCCTGACTAATGGATTCGACCTGGAGCTTTGTCTGCTCGGTGCTGTGTGCTTACCCAATCTTTCATTTGGTGTATATAGTAACTTAATTATAATGAAACATATAGCACAATATTGAAGGGACACATTCACTTAAGGAAGGGAAGTGGCGCAAACCTTTTGTTCATTTTGCCCATTGTGGAACAGAACTATGAAGACCAGGCAGATCCCTCGTCTATGCCATTAGCTGATTTCTGCACTGGTTGCTGGTGGGAAGGCTCATTTTGTAATGGAGGGAAATCATCAGAATCCCTACTTCTGGTTGCTATCCCTTATGAAAAATATACTCCTGAATGTCCAGTGAGGACAAAATGAGGCTCTGCTTTAATGCCCATTCTAATTGAATAGCTTGTCAATAAGTACATTCTCTAAGCTCCTTATGTGAAGTGTGATTGCTTGGGTTAGGTACTGGAGGGTGGCAGGCGGCTTTGGAACTGTACCTCAGCAAGTTGGTATCTTGAGGGGCGAAGCTTTGAAAGATATTTTTCTGAAGAATTAACTTTTTCTAGGTGCACAAAGATTTATTCAGGTTTCTTTACTCTGCTTTCTCTTTCCTGTCCCCTCCCCACAGTGGCGTATCACAGGAAAAGTTTGCTCATGTAGTAGAGCAGCTCCATCAGTTCCTGGGCAGGCTAGTCTGCAATGGCCTTCCTATGGTATGCAGGAGGCCCTTCCCTGTAAAATAAGTCATGGAGGGGCTTCAACCTGAAGTTCTCAACATAGATGTTTCAAATAATCTATGGGAGATGCTTGATTTTCACTAACAGAAATACCGATGGGGCAGTAGGGGGGCTCATGTATATAAAATATTAGACCATGGTTGTAATTTTTTTTAGCTTGTATCTGATTTTGTTCCCATAATAGCTGCTTATTGTCCATAGTGTTCAGTTTTAACTGCCACATGTTGGCCTACTTTTAAAGCTATGGAGGGAGACATTCCCATCTCCCAGAATGATCATTTTGAGAAGGGGATCGTGGAGGTGGGCAGTCTCAGGCTGTGGGGGGGGATGAATACAGGAAACTCTCGTTTAAACGGCACCTAAATATCCGGAATTCTCTATTAACTGGCAAAATGCTCACTCCGAAAACAACACCTCAATAACCGGCAATGTTGCAGAGTCCGAGTCTCCCGCGGTGGTCGAGATAGTCAGTGGGGGTAGTTCTCCAAACTGCCACTATTCGGCTTCCTGGTGCTGTCGGAAGTCGGAACACCTCAATAACAGGAGTCTGACTCTCCCGCGCTGCCAGTAGTCTCTTCTGATCCGCCATTTTACAGGGGTACTGGGTGTCTCCCACGCTGCTGGTAGTCATTGCATTGCATTACCCTCAACTGGCAGTACTGTACTTAATCAAGCATCTTCCACCATCCATTTAACACAACATTCTGTAGGTGAGTACCCAATTACTGTATATTGCACATTTCTTGATTTAAAAAAAAATTTCTTTGTTAAAAATAGCCTCGGTAGATAACCCTCTCCGTCATCCAGAATTTTTGATCAACCGGCAACATGCCGGTGTGCCGGATACCAAAGAGTTTCCTGTACTGTGCATAAACTTGCTGAAGCTATACTCAGTTATTGGAGTTGTACATTTTATTTTGCTTTCTCTTACAGGTGTGATCCCCCACATCCACAAGTCTCTGATTGGGAAGAAGGGACAGCAGAAAACTGCATAAAACCCAGTTTTGAACCTACCCTCTTCCTCCCTACTGTCGTACTGTAATTTGGACAGAAGAAACCTGGGGATACTTGGCATATTTTTTTTAAAAAGAGTAGTTAAAATAAAATGGAAGAGTTTTAGGAGATGACTTTAGTGTTCAATATAATCTGAGACCCGTTTGTATGTCTTACAGTTTAGATTTGAAGTTGTATGAAAATATAACTAGAAAATACAGCAGTTTGTCAACTACTAGCTTACACAAGTGTGTTTTATACAATAAAACAATTCATAAAACCATTTTTTAAAAATCTTGTGTTTACCGTGTGTCCTTTCAAAAGTTTATTGAAGTAATTACCAGGGAAGGTTGGAAGCAATTGGGCAAGTAGTGTTGTCCTTCAAAGTAATCATTTTATACAATTGGCTTTTCAATACTTAAGAGTAGTTAAATTGCAAAAAAATTCTTTAACTGAATTAAATGACTAAAGGCTGGTGGGTTTGGGCGATAAATTTATCTGTGGTTTTAATGTCGATACATTTTGAAGCCTGTACTTGATTTCACCACTTACTCGGTCTGTCAGTAGCAACAAATCTCATGGTTTTGCTTCTGCATTGTGTGGTAAGGCCAAGATTCTTCTCAGATAATTTCTTTGCTGTGCCACATACCAGATGAATTAACTTGTTCCATGTCTCTCATCAGTACTATTATGGTTAGTGCTCTGATCTTTGCAGTAATGAGAAGAAATACCAGCTTACATGTACTTTAGCAATGAGTCAAGACCCAGATTTCCCAAGACTTCAAATCTATAGAACTCTTTAGCTCAGCCGTCTATAATCTGTAGCTTTTTAAAACCCCAAACCTGGCACCATCTAATCATTACTTAATTATCATTGTCTTCTATTCCTTTTGATTTTAGTGTCCTACACAATGGACTTTGTCTCTACCTTGTAAGCGTCAGCCTGCATTTAACTGCTCTGTGATGCAGCACCCCCTGTGCAGTGCAAAATTTCCACTACTTGAGAATTTATATATAATTGTGTCTTTACGCTGAATGCTTGGCTTGGTTCTGAGATTGGGGGGTGGGGGTGGGGGGGTTACTACCCTTGTCCTTCGAATGAGCCCACAGAAAACTGTTATTCGGGATTACATTCTCCATGATTTAATTACTGTAGCTCGTGCTGTATTTTCTCGAGTCACGGAACAGCCATGATCTTATTGAATGGCGGAGCAGGCTCGAGGGGCTGTATGGCCTATTCCTGCTCTTACTTATGGAACAGAGGTGGGACTGCCAGTTTGTTCGGGCTTTATAGAAGTGTAGCTCTGGGGGCTATGCTGCCCAGCAATGTGATTTTCATATTTGTCCTATTTGAGTTGAGTGCCTTGAGTAGGGTGCGCTATTGTTTTCCTAATGTGAAAGCTATTGTAACTGAGAATGTTTTGCTGTAACAGTGCTGCACTGATAACCAGTACATACTTTGTATAATTTGTGTACATTCTGCAGTTATTAAATAACTGATTTGGAAAAGGTGACTTAAAACTGAACGTAGGCAAATGTGCATTGGTCATTTCCTTTTTAAGGCAAAAACTTGAGTTGAAGAGGAGTTTGAAATTATTGCCTAGAATTCCAGCACAGAAACAGGCCATTTGGCCCAACTAGTCTGTGCTGGTGTTTATACTTCACACGGGTCTCCTCCCATTCCACTTCTCTCAGCCTTTCAGCATATCTTTCTATTCCAAATCATTAATAATTTTTAAAACTTGTAGCAGGTCTCCTTTAAGTGTTCTCTTTTGTAAAGAAAAATGTCCCAACTTGTTCAGTCTTTGGTAATTGTAATCTCTCACTTCTGATACCATCCTTGAAATCGTTTTTGCACTTTCTCCAGCGCTTTTAAGTCCTTTTTTATAGTATGGAACCCAGAACTGCGTACAGTAGGCATGACTAGTGATGGGTTTCTATGAAAGGTTAGTTAGAAGGACAAATGGCTTCCCTCATCTGTACTTTGCCTAGCAAGCGTGTTTCTTTTTAAGGCTTTTTAAAATTGGGTTGGACTTGCTTTCTCCTCGTCAAAATCCCTCTTCAAGTTATCTCGGCCATTATATTGCTTGCTTCGGTAGTTCTGTGAGTGATGTTCAATTTTGTCTTCGCATGGAATAGTTCTGCCTAAATTTTCAATTTGCTTCTAATTTTTGAAAAATGGCTGCAAACCATTTGTCTTATCAATTGGTACTTTTTTATAATTGTTGATGCATAGTGTATAGTGCTAATGTCAAGAATGTCCTAGAGTACTTTACAGACTGGAGAATTAAATGGGTCCTGAATTAGAAATAAGTTAAATGCAGTTGAACTTGAGGTGACTGAAGCATGTTTTAAAATAAGTTTGGCTTCTGAAAGCAGGCGCGCAGGAAAGTGTTCTGAGGATAAAGGCATAACGTGTTGGCGAATGATGAATGTCAGGAGAGATAAGTCATGAGGGGATAATAGGGTTAGGATGTGAGGCTGTGGAGGATTTGAAAGTGAGTGTAAGGATCTTGAATTGGTTCGTAAGTGCCAGTAGCGTCTAGTGAGCATGGGGGCATAGGACTGCAGTATTCTGTGAGTTGCAGTTTGAAAGTGGAAGTTGGGTGGCTGGCTAGCGAACATTGCTTGAGGCAATAAAGATATGGATTAGTTAATGGCAATGGAGGTTTCGCAAAGTTAAGATGATTGGTGGGAGTGATAATGGGATTGAGCAGCATGCCCAGGTTTTGTACCACTTGAAATTAGCTTGCAGCTTCAGTTTTGTCTACATTTAAGCTGGAGAAAATTTTCACTCATCTGAGACTTGATGGTTTATTCTCTCCTTCGACATGTGTGGGCCTTCTAGGGGAAGTGGATAGGAGATTGTTCAAACTTTGGATCCTGAGCATAAGTTTGGACAGCTACAACCTGGTGGATATGGTTTGTAGCACAAAATAGCTTTTAATTCAGCACTGACTTGGCATTAAGTGGATGGGAAATGGAAATATTGGACTGATATAGAGAGCACTATTCTGGAAATTGACAGATGGGAAGAGGTGAAAAGAAAAGCTGAAAACCTGTAATAAAAATAGAAAATATTAGAAGTACAGAGCAAGTCTGTCAGCACTGACTATAGAAGGCTGGTTAATGTTTCTGGTTTGAGACCTTTGTCAGAACTCTTGGGAAGTGTGGAGGCATATTATTTTCCATGCTTGTGTTTGATTGGATAGCAAAATCTTTCCCAGCATTGATTGTGTGGGAACAAGGGTTTGCACTACTTGGGTACCTCGCTATTTTTTCTGTGCAGTTTGAAATCAGCACTCCCAACAACTGGTAAATTGAAACGGCAACTGTTGGAGATTTTGTAGATTCTGATTATCGTCACTTGTGTACAATTTATTTCCTAAATCTGCATTTTTGAATCCCTATTTGTTACTTAAATCTGTGCTCTTCTGTTCCTGTGTAGTAGAAATTGTCAACTCTTTGACATACCAGTCAGGTGTAATTATTTGTACTTTCCCAATGTAATTGAATCCATTATATAGCTAAAGCAGCAATTGGTGCAAAACCTTGTCTTTGTGATTTAATTGCTAAATCTAGTTCATCCTGAATGTTTCCTGATGTGCGGATAGTGCTATTTCTCTCTCTGCCTCTCCTGTTGGCTTTTTTGTGACTAGGAATCCAACAGTTTACACAGGATTGCCTGATTCAGTCCAAATAATTGAACCAAACATTGATCAGAATGTTCAAACTTGACCTGTTCTCCGAACAATGACCTGGCTGGCACAGTATCAAACTACCATCCAATACACTTGTTGGTCAGTGCTGTGTCAAGTAGTGAATGGGTTTCAGTTAACCTCTACTGAACTTAAATCAATTAGTTTGGACGTGGCCCGGTGACTTCCATTATAAGGAAAAGAATACCAAACTTATTTCTTGGGTACAGAAAAAACTCCCTTGCAAATTATAAATGGAGTATTTTCTTTAAAGAAAAAAATCTTGCTTTAAAATATTGGCCCAGAAATTCGGGTCTCCACGGGTGAGAACGCACGGGGTACTCGCCCGTAAGCCCAATGGAAGTGCCGGTTTCTTGCATGCACTGCGCATGCGCGGGAAACCGGCACTTCTGTTCCCCTAAAAGAAGGGGTTCAGAAGTCGAACGTGTGCGCAGGAGAGGTTGCGCGTGCGCATCGAACTTACGTTTTTTTTGCAGGTTTTCCCGGGAGGGGAAGTCTCCACAAGTTACACATAAAAAGCAGTCGCAAGGCCTGCTTTTTACAAGGTAAGTGGAGAAGTAATTAAAATTAAAACATTTTTTCCACAGGTTTATTATTTTTAAATACTTTAAAGAAAGGTAAGTTTATTTTTTAGCCCTGTTAGAAAATAAAATTATTTTTTTCAAAAATTTAAATTATTGTTTAAAATAGTTATTTCATGTAATTTATAGTTTAAAAAGTGATTTTTAAAAATTTATTTGAGGATTGTGATGTTTTGGGGCTTATAGTATTTATAAGTTTGACAGCCCTTCCTGTCAAACTTATGAATGAAGCATTCCCTGCTACCATTGGCTCTCCGTGGCCCATGTGATCCCAGGGGATGCATCGAACTAACTGCGCCCCTGGGATACGCAAGCACTGCGCGCTGGCAGTTGGAGGAGGCCCAGGATCGGAATTCCACAGGGGCCCAAAGCACAACAGCCGGCGCGCAAGGTAAGTGCAGGTCGGGGGCTTACACCCATGGGAAGCTCCCGACCCGAATTTCTGGGCCATTGTCTCTGAACCTAACTAATAGTAAAGCATCAGCAATAACTTCACTTAGCTGGGGTAAAGTGAGCGGTAGCTTTGTTACTGAAACTTCTTTACCTCCACAAATGCTGAATTTAAGAGCACAAAAACACACCTCCATTACGCTGCAAATATATGGGCTGTAATGGCTCAGTAGGTAAAGTCACTATATGTACTAAGCTATGTAGACCAGGTGATTCCGCTAGCGAGGGCAGCAGTTAATTACAATTAACCGTGGTGAACACTACTAGGCTAAGGAAGGGAAAAATCAGCTAGGATTTCCACCAGATAAGAGAATTCTCTGCCTTTTGTATATCTCAGTCAAGCAAAGTTTACAGTTTAAAAACTTCCAAAACAAAAGAATGCGATCTAGGATCTTCTGTGCACTGACACTAAATGGCATGGATTTTGTGGTGGTAATGATGCCGAAACTCTGTTCGCTGTCATTACTCCTCTGAAACTGACCATAACTTAAGGATTTAGTGTATGTGTGGAAATCCTGAAGTTGCGGTCAGTAATTCCCTGCTCCCCCACAAGCTGCGATGTGGAACTCCCCACAACCGGCAATCAGTGAAATAAGTTGAATTGATGAAAATGGGAGCTTTTCTAATCTAATATCGCTGTTAAACACACCATAAACAGTTAAGCCTTGTTGGGATAGGTGTAACTGGAGTTTTAATGGCATATTGACTGCTGAACAACCGTTCTGGTCCCGAAAAATTAATTTTATATTTGTGGAATGTCCAATTTCTCCATTCTGATAATTACAAGATTTTTAAAGTAAATGTTTGATATTTCAGCTTCTACTGTAGCCTCGTTGTTTTGCTCTCTGTTAAGAAATTTTTTTTTAAAGTGAAGGAAAATCAGTGCTTTTTATTTCCTGGTTTGCTGCCTGAGAATTCTTCAATGTGATTGGCTGTTTAGACAAGGTAAAGTCTAATCTTCACAAGAAGTGGGATTAGAGAGCAAGGAATGATTCGACCAGGGTGTAATGTAATGTAATTCAGAACCCATTTTAAAATTAAACGCCTTGGCCTAGAAATTCGGTATAGCCGCGTTTGGGGCGCTAGTCCTGGTGATGCGCAAAGTTTAGCGCCACCTAGCGCGATATTGGGTTGCAGCGCCCCTAAAGGTGATTGCGGCGCTAAATCAGGCGCTGCGCGCTACTCTTAAGGCGCTAAACCGGCGGCGCAACCCAATTTCGCGGCAGCGAGGGTGCTGTCAATCACTTTCCCTGAGAGACACTGGCGCCGGCCAGCTCTTAAAGGGGCAGGTCAATTGGCATCACCAGACACTCTGCCTTGTAGGCCTTCAAAGCAGTGGGAGCCTACCTGTGGCGCACCAGCCTAGCAAGAAATGGAAAGGGTGAGGCAGAGGGCGGAACGCCTCACTGATGGGGCATTGAATGCTTTGGTTGGCGCAGTGGAATCAAGGCCAAGGAAGATGGTCAGAATGTGATTTATGTTTTGGACAGTCTCCCGGGTGTGAGAAGCAGTTATGTGTCTGTATTAGTTTTGTTTCTGTTGCCATAGCTTTCTCATGTTTGAAGGAACCACATTTTGTGTAATGAAACACTTTCTTCATTTACAATGGCCATGCCTGCTATTTACATGCATCCATCTTGCCCTTCACAGGCTTGGGGGTATCGGACCGGTTCTATTCCTGTTTTTGGAATGGCAGCAAGCATTCTGTGAGAGGGGCCTAGAAGCTACTTCTGATCAGCCTCTGACACGCAGCCTGAGAAGAGCCGCTCGTGTAGAAGTTCAGGCCAGCAGGCATCTTCTCAGCCACCGACAGAGATGTCCTGCACCTTATCTGAGGCTGCAGATCTGGCTGAAGCAGCTGGCACAGCTCAGTCACCACCTCCTTTCTAAATCGCAGCCTTCTGACACTGCTCCTCCGGCATGTTCATGTAGGAAAACTGCTGTCGGAAAACCCTGCCAGCGTAAAGTCTGCTGTGGTGACGTCTGTTGGCCCTCCTCCGTCTGGCCATGCCTGCCCCCCTCCCAGCGTCTCAGTGCCCTTTCCAGATGATTTAGCAGCAGGACGTTCCCTTCCAATGCAGCCCCCATAATAAGTGCCCACAGGAAGGTTCCCCGTTGTCAAGGCTCACCAACAGCAAGGTGATGGTCAGAAGGCTGAAGATCGTCTGCCTGCGCTGGCTCAGTGGTCAAATGGCTCTGTGTGCAGCTCAGCAACTCTTTGTAGCTGTCGAAGTTGTGCTCCAAAAATGGCTGCTGCTTTTAAACTACACCAGTCCCCTTTAAATAACGCTCCTCCAGCCCGAGAGCGACTTGGTAAGGTTCCAGGTAAGCTGTCACTATTAGCGCCAGGCGCTACGGAGGGGGGCGCCACTGAATTTCCGGTCCAGGGCGCCCAAAAGGCGTTGCACACTCAAATGACATCATAATCAGCCTGCGCCCATGAGCGGGCGCTAAGATTTAGCGCCAGCGCTAAATGCATGCTCAATATGGGGCAAGGCGCTAAGCGCCCGCCCGGAAATTGGCTAGCACCCCACTTCTCGGCCTCTTTAGGCGTTAATCAGTGGCGCTATCAACCGAATTTTTCCCCTTGTGTTTAGTTTGTGCTTCCAGTGTGAATTCCTATGTCCGCATTTACAATGGAAACTGCCTTTTATAAACTTGACAGCCTGCAATTAGCACCTCCTGCTAGTGGTAGCACTTTCCATTATAAGTGGGGACATAGGAACTTATGATGGGAAAAGTTGACAGGAAGTGCATGCACAAGATTATATATATTTTCTTTCTCGCTCATTAATGGAACCTGGAGGATACTAGACTTGTCACTTGGGGCTGGATTTCTCCCACTTGACTCCAGATAATCTTGGGGGATATTTTCCATTTTTAGATACCATGGTGTTAATCTTGTCATTTTTTTTGAAACAAAGAACAAACCTGCATTTATATAGCACCTTTTGCAACCTTCGGATATTTTTAAGCACTTCACAACCTGTTGGGTGCCAAGTGATCCCACCTCTGATAGTCCCTCCCTGTGAGTCGGTATTTGTCCTCTCCTTGCTAGCTCCCTGGAAGTGGTGTGGCTGAGTTTGGTAACTCACATTACAGTGCTGCTTCCTCTGTATCATAAAACATGTAACAAACGGTCCCCCCCCCCCCCCCCCCCAATGGCTTAGTTAATTAAGGCAGTGAGTAGTTAAGCCATACAGACCAGGAAGGTTTCTGGTTTGATCCTCGGTCTGTGGTGTGGTAGCTGATCTCCGTCAGCTGTAGTTGGTGTACTTATCATTGGCTGAATGGGTGAAGCAGAAAAATCAGCGAGGCGTTTTGCTTTTGATTGCTATCCAGCATCCACAATGCTTGTGTGTGAACGGTGGGTGAGGAAAAGATCAGCCGTGACCTCATTGAATGGCGGAACAGGCGCAAGGGGCTAAATGGCCTCCTCCTGTTCCTATGTTCCTAAAGAAACAGGATCTGCTGTTATATTTGGTGTCCATGGGGTTGAAGCTCCATTATAGGAATTAAATAGGATAAATGAATTAATGAATTGGGGTTTGTGAGCTCATATCTGATGTTTACTCGGAGATCTATTGGGTATCTGACTAGAGATTGTGGGTTTAGAATTGGATTGAGGTGCTTGAAGTAATGATGGGAATTAAGATAAATAGGGAGTGGCTCGTCCCTCGCGTTGGGGAATTCAGAACAAGGAGACATTCTTTCAACATTAGAACAATGTTAGTTTAAGGTAAATCCAGGGAGAATGTCTACACTTTTTTTTGAGAACATGGAATGCACTGCCCCAGAAAGCCACGGTTGCAGCGTTAATTGAGTTGCTTAAAAGGGAAGCAAATACTTATTTGGAAAGTAAAGATATAGAGATGGCAGAACATTGGGATTAATCGCGATAGAACTGCCATGGCTAACAAAATAGTGTAGAGTAGAGAATAGGGGTAAAGGGTGGTTATTCTGTAGGGTTCTCAAAATTCCCACATTCCCTGAAAAGTTATGGATAAAGGGGCCCTGTATGGACAAGTTATTAAAAGGGGTACCCAAAATGGCCTCTGAAACCTCGTGACCAAAACCGACAGGATTTTAAAAGCAAGGCCCTGCAAAAAGGCAGGCCCTGAAATGAAACCTAACATGCATGAATCTGTGAAAAGACTTTGTAAAGCCAGACAGCTAGGTAAACACAGAATATGCATTCTTCACTTTGGAACAGATCAAGCCAGGGTGGCTCTAATCTGAAAGCCATCAACTCTTCGCATAAATAATCGGTAACAGCTCACAGGTAGCTGCCAAGCCAGGAAACCCGATTAAGTTTCATAAATGACAAACAGCCAGGATATCGAAGCCATTATATCAGGAGACAACTGCCCCAGAAGTCGTTAAAGTAAATGGCTGTAATCATTTTAAATGAGCCCGCCAAAAGTTAAGACAAAGGACTGACCTGATTTGCCGCGCAGATGAGTGAAGAACCGCGTATAATTGTAGGCCCACCAGTAGTGATCGGTCTCTTAGTGCTTGCCCCGGGCTCCTGCCTCTCGCGCCGTTCGACACCAAGGACGCCCATTGCTACACCGGGGCCAAACGCAGGAGGAGAACGAGACCCGAATTCGAAGACACACAGGGCCACAAACGGACGAGACGAGAAAAACGGTAAAACCAGTAAAGGCAGAGAAGGGCAGCGGAAAGACGCGTTGGGGGACAAACAGCCTAGTTATAAGCTGGCGTTTGATGCATGGACAGTAAAGCCCAATTAAGAATAAGCTGGTTGAAGCTTGGGTAGGAAAATCTTAACAGTGAAAACCGCCAACCGAACCCCAACCGCAGTAATACCGTTGGCGACTGCCCGAAGAAGACCCATCGCGACAAAGTATCCAACGAAGACGTTAACGGAGGAAAAGGAGGGTGCTTCACACAAACCACTCCATCGCCGCGCCCTGTGACCACGTGATGACGACGAACCCCAAAGGACAACAAGAGTGAACTTCAAATCCCCCAACCAGTTATATCAACAGGTTCCGAATTGGTGAGCATGAATTCCTGACCCCTCGTAGCTTAATCTAGTTGGATATTGGGGGTGGGATAAGGATAAGGGGATTTTTAATTTATTTGTTTCCCTCGATGTGCTATGTGTTCCCCCATTCCCATATAAGTGTAATTGTTTATGCCTGTAACTATATCAGTAATTCTCAGTAAGATTGTGTTTTATTGTGCCTTTAATAAAATTTGCGGTTTTCTTGCACCAAACCACTTGTCTACTCGATTTTCTGTATCGCCGCCTGTACCTAAGTCCAGTGTCGAGAACCCAGGGGTGTGGGAGCGATTCGAACCGCTCAGTCAGAGGTGAAGCTGGCTGGGCACACACCACCCACCCCCTACAATTCAGATTGGAGGAAGGTAGAAAGCAGTGATCCACAAGGATCTGTGCTGGGATAACATTCATCATTTACATTAATAATTTGGACTTGGAAATAAGTAACTCGTTATCAAAATTTGCAGATGATGCCAAACTGAGGAAGAATGCAACATAATACAAGATATTCGAAAACTTGCAGACTGGGCAGTTAAGTGGCAAACTAACTTTAACATAAATGTGAGGCGATGCACTTTGGTAGGGAAAAATAGAAACATGGAACTAAATGGGGTAGAAGAGCAAAAGGATCTAGGGATACAGGTAACCAAATCATTAAAAGCAGCATCGCAGGTCAGCAAAGCAATTAAAAATGCGAACAGCACTAGGATTTATTTCTAGGAGTATAAATTTAAAAGGACTGAAGTGAAGGGAAAATCTGTCTTAAACATCCCTAACAACAAGAAGAACTTTAATGAAGGCTAAACCACATTAACTGCAAGCTGAGGAACATTTAACAAACATTATCTGTCAGACAAAGGCAGCTGGTAACCAAGGGCAAATCTTGGGTTGCTACAGGATCAGTCGAACAGTCTTGAGATAAGACACCACTAAACAGCAGCAGGTAACATGCATTATGAGGTAACTCCACTAAACTTTGAACCAACCATGAACAACAAGGGATATAGGCACGCCTGAAGGAACCAATCATTGAGATGTGTGTGAGAATCACAGGACGTGTGGACACAAAGAATGTAAGAACTAATACAATATTGAGCTTTTTTACTGCAGTCGGCTAGGACAGACACGTCCTGGTTTAACAGAAAGAAGACGTCGAAAGATTCAACAGACTGCAAGTGATCGTCGGTTTGTCCACCGGGCGCTTGGAAAACTGCAGGACAGGTCTAGTTGTGTTTCTTATTTAATCTGTGTATTAGTGGTTAAATAAAAGATCTCTCCGAGATAGTGTATCCGTGTGTTTCTGTTGAGGTGGGTTCAAGTCCACGAACCGCACTCTAACACATAATGTGGGAGGTGTAAAAGTCATAAATAATTCCCACAGTAATTGGTGCCCGAAAAGGGACCTGAGCACTAAGACAGACCACCGGAATAGATTTGTAGACTAGGTTGGTTGTACCAGCTACTATGGAAGACCTAACGAAGTACCTGGAGAAAGAGCTGTGTGCTCAGTGTGAGGCCATGTGCTGAAGCATAATGCCACTATTCAAGAGAGGAGGGAGACAGAAAGCAGGAAACTATAGCCCAGTTAGCCTAGCATCTGTCATTGGGAAAATGGTGGAATCCATTATTAAGGAGGTAATAGCAGGATATTTAGAAAATCATTAAGACAATCAAGCAGAGTCAACATGGTTTTATGAAAGGGAAATCGTGTTTGACAAATTTGCTAGAGTTCTTTGAGGATGTAGCAAACAGGGTGGATAAAGGGGAACCAGTAGATGTGGTGTATTTGGATTTCCAGAAGGCATTCGATAAGATGCCACATAAAAGGTTACCCCACAAGATAAGAGAGCACGGGGTTGGGGGGTAATATATTAGCATGGATAGAGGATTGGCTAACTAACAGAAAACAGAGAGTCGGGATAAATGGGTCATTTTCCAGTTGGCAATCAGTAACTAGTGGGGTGCCACAGGGATCAGTGCTGGGGCCTCAACTATCTACAATCTATATTAATGACTTGGATGAAGGGACCGAGTGTACTGTAGCCAAGTTTGCTGATGATACAAAGATAGGTGGGAAAGCAAGTTGTGAGGAGGACACAAAGAGTCTGCAAAGGGAGATAGATAGGTTAAGTGAATGGGCAAAAATTTGGCAGATGGAATATAATGTGGGAAAATGTGAGGTTATCCACTTTGGAAGGAAGAATGAAAAAGCAAATTATTATTTAAATGGAGTGAGACTACAAAATGCTGCGGTACAAAGGGATCGGGGGGTCCTCGTACAGGAAACACAAAACGTTAGCATCCAGGTACAGCAAGTAATTAGGAAGGCTAATGGAATGTTGGCCTTTATTGCAAGGGGTATGGAGTATAAAAGTAGGGAAGTTTTGATGCAACTTTACAGGGCGCTGGTGAGATCGCACCTGGAGTACTGCGTACCATTTTGGTTTCCTTATTTAAGGAGGGATATACTTGCATTGGAGGCAGTGCAGAGAAGGTTCACTAGGTTGATTCCTGGGATGAAGGGGTTGACGTATGATGAAAGGTTGAGCAGGTTGGGCCTATACTCATTGGAGTTTAGAAGAATGAGAGGTGATCTTATTATAACACATGGGCCTAGAAATTCAGTTGTTAGCACCAGCCGCTAGCGCCTTAGGAGGAGAAGTGGGGCGCTAAGTGGCTAGCGCCCGGGCGCGACGCGATCTGCGCCTCTCGCGAACTTCACTCAAGATTTAGCGGCGGCGCAAAACCGCAGCGCCCGCTCAGCTGCACGCGCAGATCCTGATGTCATTTCATGGTGCAACGCCCTTGGTGCGCCCCGAACCGGGATTTCAGTGGCGCCGCCCTTCTGTGCGCCTGGCGCCCCCAGCGACTGGTAGAGGGGAATGGTTCCCAGTCGCTGCGGGGGGGCGCTCTTTAAAGGGGACTCCTCCTGCATTATAAGTGGCAGCCACTTTGTGGCAATCCTTCTGTGTGAGAGACGGATATTTGGAGAGAGACAAAGGGAGAGAGCTTTCTGCTTTGACTCAGCGCTCGCTGGTTTCAGGCCAGAGCTTTGCACTTGGATTTAACTTTCAGTGTCATAGCCTTGAGTCGCCACATATAATGGGGGCTGCAATGGGTGGAAACGTTGGCTTACTGCATTGCATTCAAAGGGCTCAGACGCCGTGAGAGAGTGCCAGTCATGGCCAGACAGAGAAGGGCCAACAGGTGTCGGCACAGGAGGCCTTACCCACCCAGGGTATACCGCCAGCAGTTCTCATATCTGAACATGTCTGAGGAGCAGTGTGTTCGGAGGCTGCGATTCAGAAGGGAGGTGATCACTGAGATCTGCCACCTGCTTTGCAGAGATCTGCAGCCACAGCTGAGGAGCAGGACGTCTCTGTCGGTGGCAGTGAAGGTGACGGTGGCTCTCAACTTCTATGCCACCGTTAAACAATTAAACAAAAATGACCATGATCCTCGGCCTTCATATAAAAAAACAAACACAACGGTCTCGGCCTTCATATATAAAAAAAAATATTCTCGGCCTTCATATATAAACACAACATTTGGCCACAGTTTCTACTTTTTCCCCTGAGGGTTATCCGCCTCGCTTCCGCGAATGGCCCCTTCCCGCCCTGCAGCTCCTCCTCAATGGGACCCCAGTGGCTGCAGCAAGGCTGCTGACGGTCAGATGGTGAGACGCCAGATGCCCTTGGGGGACGGCTTGGACCAGCTCTGGGCCTGGAGGGCCCGGCTGCTGACTGCTCCAACTCTGTTTGGGCGGCAGCAGTCTGTCCTACGGGTGGTGGCAGCTGCAGTGGAGGAGTGACAGTGTTGGCTGCAGGAATGCTGCCAACCTGACAGAGCACAGGCACTCCCTGGTCGGCTGATACACTGGCACTCGCACGGGCCAGCACTGCAGCATGCGCAGCAATCTGCTGAATCACAGCCTGCTGGGCTGCTGCGGCGCGGCGAGGGCCCCGGCGATGCCTGGCCGATCCAGCGAGGGTGGCAGCAGTTAGTGCCCGTGTGGCCCTGATCTGTGTCTGCATCAGACCAGCCAGTGAATGCACGGCACGACTGAGCACTTGGCAGGAAGCCGCCTGTGATGCAGCGAAGTCCTGCTGACTCCTAGCCTGTGCTGCCGTGAAGTCCTGCAGACTCCTGGCCTGTGCTGCACTGAATTCTTGCAGACTCCTGGCCTGTGCTGCCCCAAATTCCTGAGCACTCCTTGCCAGTGACTCTATGGAGTCAGGCATCCTTGCCACTGCAGTGTGCTTCTGCTCAGCCTTGGCGCCCATTTCACCAAGGAGCCGCACCTCCTCTGCGCTCACCGCAACAGGACTGGAGGCCACACTCACCCTCTGGGGAGAAGGCCGCCGAGCTTCCCCACCCCTCCCGCGTTGCTACAGCCCGCTGGGCCCCGGAGCTTCACTCTCCTCAGACCCTTCCCCCCTGCTCCCCTCCAGGGAAGACGTGTCCCCATCATGGCCATGGGCAGCCTCGGCTGAGGGTGGCACTGATGGGCCGGCTTCCTCTTCCTCCTCCTCGAATTCAGAATCACTGACAGTGGCAGCTTGAGGGCCCGCCTCCTCACCTGGCGAATCAGCATCTGGAAGCAGGGAGGCACAAGAGTTGCTTTAGAGTGAGGACAGGGCGGCAGCGAGGGAGGCATGAGTGCTGCTATGCACTGTATTGGTTCGATAGTGGCAACGGATGCCGATGTGAGGCACAAGTGGAAAGAGAGAGGTCAAAAAGGTGATGACCTTACCATTGCTGTCCAGAACAGGGTCGGCATCTCCACTGGCGACGGGGCCAATCAGCCAGCCTGCCATAATGCGCTCCACACGCTGCTCCAGGTCGCTGAGTTCTTTGAGGTCAGGACGGCCTCCCTCGGTCCGTCGCTGCTGCCTGTGATTGTGGGCCAGCTTGCCCTGCAAGAGAAAGGATGGCCTCTAAGTACAGTGTCAAGCCCTGATCTTGCCTGCACTGCCTCCCATGGTGGAATAGCCCTGACAGTGTCAAGCCCTGATCTTGCCTGCACTGCCTCCCATGGTGGAATAGCCCCAACAGTGTCAAGCCCTCATCTTGCCTCCCATGGTGGAATAGCCCTGACAGTGTGTAAAGTGCTGAATGTGCAAGTGGTTTTCATGAGAGTCCCATAGCTCTTGGATGAGGGCTGGGCATTGGGGCTTTCAGGTCCCTTTGGCCATAAAGTGAGGTGCACATACAGAGATGAACAGGATAGTGGAAAGGGTACTCACCCTGACAACCCGAGTGAGGTCGTTGAACTTTTTCCTGCATTGAAGTGGAGTCCTGGCAACTCTGTTTGCCACCTCCCTCCAGGCTTTTCGGTATTCACTGGGAAGCGACCTCCTCCCACTGTCAGGGAAGAGGACAGGTCACCTGCGCTCTACTGCGCCAACCAGTAGCCTCAGGGCACCCTCGCTGAAGCGCTCCGCTCGCTCCCTAGCCTTCTGCATGGTCCTGGGCATAGAAATGATGATCCAGCAATGGTCAGGCCTTGCTTCAGGGCTGCAGTGTGCAGGGCGTGGCAGCTAAACAAGTCCACCCTCCCCCTTTAAGAGCTGACCGGCGCCAGCGTGTCTGCCTTCAATCAGCAACTCGCCGCATCTGCGCTGCGCCCGCCCTCAGTGTTAGCGCCTTATGATGGTCGTGCATCACCTGCTTTAGCGCAGCAGCAACCTCTTGGTGCGATGCAACTCAATTTCGGCGAAGGTGGCGCTAAGTTGCGCCGGGCGCTAAATTTAGCGAACGCCCAGCTGTAGCGTCCCAAATGTGGCGATACTGAATTTCTAGGCCTTAGATTCTGAGGGGGCTTGACAGGGTGGATGCTGAGAGAATGTTTCATAGAAACATAGAAGATAGGAGCAGGAGTAGGCCATTTGGCCCCTCGAGCCTGCTCCGCCATTTAATGAGATCATGGCTGATCATCCAAATTCAGTACCCTGTCCCTGCTTTCTCCCCATATCCCTTGATCCCTTTAGCCTTAAGAAATATATCTAATTCCTTCTTGAATATATTTAATGAATTGGCCTCAACTGCCTTGTGTGGTAGAGAATTCCACAGGTTCACCACTCTCTGGGTGAAGAAATTCCTCCTCCTCTCAGTCCTAAATGGCTTACCCCTTATCCTTAGACTGTGACCCCTGGTCCTGGACTCCCCCATCATTGGGAACATCCTTCCTGCATCTAGTCTGTTTCCCCTAGTGGGGGAATCTAGAACTAGGGGGCATAGTTTCAGAATAAGGGGTCACCCAGGTATCATTCTGGTAAATCTACCCTGCACTCCCTCCAAGGCCTATATATCCTTCCTAAGGTCTGGTGCCCAGAAACATTCACACAGGCTAAGATGAGGAGGAATTTCTTCTCTGAGGGTCGTGAATCTTTGGAAGTCTCTACCCCAGAGAGCTGTGGAGGCGGAGTCATTGAATATATTCAAGGCGGAGATTGACAGACATTTGAACTACAAGGGAGTCAAGGGGTATGGGGAGAGAGCGGGAAAGTGGCCAAGATTGGATCCGCCATGATCTTATTGATTGGCCTACTCCAGCTCCTGTTTCTTATGTTCTCAAATAGCGGCGAGAGAGAAGCCGTGGCAAGTGGTGTGCACCGTGTGTGATAATGATCGTTCGAGCCAGAAGAACAGGAGGCTTTCTGATAACTAGCTCTCAAAGAGGAGTGGCAGAAAGCACAACAAGTAGTGAAGGGTGCTGGAATGAGGGGTGAAGAGTTGAGGCATTGCATCACAGAAGAGGTTGTGCAGGAGGACGGGGGAGTTAGTATCAACAGATTTAAGATCAGGCCTTTCACAGCATGCACATGTTGTAAAATGAAAGTTCCATAAAAAGCCCTGGGTTAAACAACTGAGGTGTAACGCAAGGGTTCGGGAAAAAGAGAAAGACATTTCAGCAAAAGTTAAAGTTGCTGTGAGAAAGAAATAGGAAAGTGTTTTCAGCATGTTCTGTTTTTATTTTAAAGGAGAAAGTTTCCGAAAGTATGTGTGAATGTGTGGAGGTTTCCTGACCTGCGAATGACAGACTGTCGTAAAAGAAAGTGTCTGTGCTGTGTTAGTGTTTGGTGTCTGCACCACCTACCCTTCTGTTCACAGAGCTAAAAGCTGTTTAACCCACTGCAGTCTTGTCTTTGATGTAGGAAGTATTAAGCATTTTTAATTGATATCTTTTCTGCAGACATGTGCTGTTTAAGTTTGTTAATTGTCTGCTCTGTGTATGTATACACGTGTGTATTATTTGTGAGATATTTGAGTCATGTTTTTGGTTTTAAACTGATTTACACTGTGAATATTCTTGGGCTCGCGACCTGGGAATATCACATAAAATCTGGCGCTTTGAGTTCATTACCCATTACAGGGATCAATATTTCTAAGTTGCATGTAAGTATGAAAGAGTGACTATAGTTGACTGTGTAGGTTCACTTCAATTTAAGATTGTGCACCCAGAATTGGGAAAAACTTTGAATTACATTTTTAAGTTAAAGATGTTGGTGTGGATTTATTTTGATTAAAGCTTGCTTGTGCAACTGTGAAAAGCAATGTGTTAGATCAATCTGAACTTTACAAAGCACTTTGTTTTAATTGGATTACAGCAAAAAAAAATGCTATTGCTTTATGCAGTTTAAATTAAAAATGCCTGGTTTGGTTTTAAATCAGTATTTACAAAGCACTGTTACTGCAAATCCGAGACCTGCTATTGTGATTGACCTCTCCCCGCCCCCTAAGGTTTTGACAAGTAAAAAGTCATCAGAAATTGTAAATTGGGATGAGAGAAAGTAACCTAAATTAATCTATGATTGAATAAAGAAGGAGAAAAGGGAAACATTTGGTCCCTTTTCTACTGTCATAAGTTGGAAGAGTTCTGTTGTTTTCAACCTAAGGCTCTTTAAAAAGCCTGTGTGAATGTTTCTGGGCACCAGACCTTAGGAAGGATATATCGGCCTTGGAGGGAGTGCAGGGTAGATTTACCAGAATGATACCTGGGCTCCAGGGGTTAAATTACGAGGAGAGATTACACAAACTAGGGTTGCATTCCCTGGAATTTGGAAGGTTAAGGGGTGTTTTGATCGAAGTTTTCAGGATATTAAGGGGAACAGCTAGGGTAGATAGAGAGAAACTATTTCCGCTAGTTGGGGATTCTAGGACTGGGGGCAGAGTCTAAAAATTAGAGCCAGACCTTTCAGAAGTGAAATTAGGAAACACGTCTACACACAAAGGGTGGTAGAAGTTTGGAACTTTCTTCCGCGAACGGCAATTGATGCTAGATCAGTTGTTCATTTTAAATCTGAGATTGATAGATTTTTGTTAACCAGAGGTATTAAGCGATATGGGGCAAAGGCGGGTATAATGGAGTTAGGCCGCAGATCAGTCATGATCTCATTGAATGGCGGAACAGGCTCGAGGGGCTCAGTGGCCTCCTCCTGTTCCTATGTTGCTGTGATTCAGAGCATGCAAGCTGTGGGAAGCTCCTCACCCTTTTTCTCTTTTGTGTAAGAATGTTGAAGGTTTTATTTCACTGTGAAAGCTAACCTTTTCTTCAGTTATATTCAGTATTTTTACAGTCATTTGGAAAGCCACTTGAAGAAAAGGATGGCACAATTTACTGGGTTTTTGTAAGCACGCGTTATTTTGATTTATTTTATCTGGACTGTATTGTGTTTAGTTACTAAAATATTGGTCTGAATTAAATTGGAACCATTGAGGTTAACTAATTGTGGAAACCCAACCTCCATTGTGACCACAGTGAAATTCTGGTTGTTGTAAATTGTGTCTTTAGTTCAGTTCATGAGACATCCACGTAAATAATTGGCACTTTTGAGTTTCTGACCAATGTCAAGGACTCAATGATTTGAGGTGATTCTGATTGTTTAATTATCTTGGTGGCACTGGAATGTGTGTGGGGGGCTGCGGGAAGGGAATGTTACTGCTATCGAGCAGTATGATAACCATCTGTAGACATCTTGTAGTTCGATTGTTTCACAGAATGTTTAAAGTTAATAGTGGGGTTATTAACAATTTCTGCTGTCTTTAACTGATTTTTAATTCCCGGGGATGGATAAAAATTCGGTAACATTTTTGTGCCTTCATGGCTCACGTTTTGACAAATTGAAAGTAAAGGAGAAGCTGAAATTTATTTCTGAATTTAATTGTATCAGGAAATTTTGTGCAAGTTTTAAAAGTTACAAAGACTTGGGGGGTTGCTGGGTGGAAGTGATAAATAGTGTTTTTTAGATGGGAAAGTTTTCTTTATATTTACGTGAAATGACGCAATGGCATCTGACAATGTTTCGCTCCGCCTTATAAACCTACAAAGGAGTTAACCCTTTCCACTGACAGTTTAAAAAAAAATCAGCAAGCAACATCTTTTGTTTTGCTGAATGCAAATTTATATATTGGGCATTATTAAGTTTCTTAATTTTAAGTGAATATTTCCCCACAGTGACGGAAGGTAATTATGAATTGACAAATTTTGAATTGACAAATTAACCCCTTGGGCTCTTAAGCAGAGCCACAATGGATTCTCTGTTCTTTTAGACGGGGACCATGGCTTTTCGGACGGTATGAATATTGATGGCATAGCAAGAAATCCATAGCAAGAGTTTAAGAACTTACCTGCAGACATCAAATGCCACAGCATGGTGACGATATGGACTTAAGATTTTTGCCTTTCAAGGGCTTGGACTTAACCCATTCAGGGTCATTTGTTATCTTCCAAGACAGGGGCAGGAATTTTAATTTGGAGGTGGGTAGAGAACAGGGGGGACGGATTGGAAAATGTCGGGAAACCCGGGAGAACGGGTTTCTCGCAGGCTCTACTGAATTTAACGGCAGGGCCTGATTAGCATTTAGAATCACTGTTTCCTGCCCGCAGCCAGCCAGATGGCAAGCACTTCTGTCTCTAATGTAAAACCACAAAGCCTGGGCATCATTTGATTCTGAAATTGGAATTAATAAGATAAATTGATATGATTTGCTGTTTCAAGCACTCAAGAAGGGAAAATTTACCTGAAGTTTAAGGGAGTAATCAAGTTTTTCATTAAAAGGAAAGCGAGGGGTGCAGTCTAGGGGGTCCCAGGAAGAAAGTTAATCTTTGGGGTGGGGAAATAAAATTGAACATTGAAAAGACCTGTCAGTCCAACAATACTGCTGTTTGGATTTGGAATCATTTTGAAATGATAAAACAGACTCTCGCACAATACAGCAGGTTATTTTGTGAAGTAAAAGATCCAAGAAGAGGTTCAGTCAAGTAAAACTAAACAAAATGGGGAGAGATTACAAAATGCTGAGGTACAGAGGGATCTGGGGGTCCTTGTACATGAATCACAAAAAGTTAGTATGCAGGTACAGCAAGTAATTAGGAAGGCAAATGGAGTGTTGGCCTTTATTGCAAAGGGAATGGAGTATAAAAGTAGGTTAGTCCTATTATAACTGTACAGGGCGTTGGTGAGACCACTCCTGGAGTACTGCGTACAGTTTTGGTCTCCTTATTTAAGGAAGGATATACTTGCTTTGGAGGCAGTTCAGAGAAGGTTCACTCGGTTGATTCCGGAGATGAAGGGGTTGTCTTATGAAGAAAGGTTGAGCAGGTTGGGCCTATACTCATTGGAGTTTAGAAGAATGAGAGGGGATCTTATTGAAACAAAAGATTCTGAGGGGGCTTGACAGGGTAGATGCAGAGAGGATGTTTCCCCTCGTGGGGAAATCTAGAACTAGGGGGCATAATTTCAGAATAAGGGGGCACCCATTTAAATTGGAAATGAGGAGGAATTTCTTGAGGCCAAGATCAGATCAGCCATTGAATGGCGGAGCAGGCGCGAGGGGCCAAATGACCGACTCCTGCTCCTACGTCTTATGTTCCTATAAAATGTGTTAAAACTTGGACCAAGTGGGAACGTTTGATCCATGTTTTAAAGATATTATGAGAATATTGTATTGGACAGTAAAGTTCCTTCAGGGCTCATGAATGAGCATAGAATAGTAATTACTGTGTAAAATTGACTGAGAGGAAGTGATTGAGGATATAAGATAGAAATTGGAAAATTACACCACCAAATGGGAATTTTTTCTAATATCATTTTTTTCTTGGGTGAATTGGAATAAATTACCTGGGTGCAATTCACTAAAATAGATCAATCTGGTATTAACGTACATTCTAGTGAAAGTCAGGAAAGTGTAGTTAAGAATAGTTAATTGATAGTTTCCTTTTGGAGATGTTTGTGTCCTTGCCTATGAACATTTTTTTTACGAAAACCGCTTTTGATAGCCTGGCCACTATCTGAGACATCAGGACCATGGTGGGGGGAGATGAGCAAAGATCTCCAGGCACCTCTGAACTTTTGATAACATCACCTGAAAGCCCAAGAATGGCTTGCATCTGATGTCACATGTGGGTTGATATTGGGATACCGGTGTGTGTGTGCAAATGTGATTTGTTACAGGTGAAGCAACTCGCATGCCGAAATGCATGATGAATTTGCACTGAAGAATGGGTCTCAGACACGCTCAGTTATTGATAACAGCACGATATGAAGTGGTTAATGTGGCTCAGGAGAGTGAGACAACTTTTTAAATCATCAAGGCACTGACACATAGAGAACCCAACTTTGAAACAACAAAGATAGAGTTAAACACACTGGTACCTGTCAGAGGGATTAAACTTTAAGTAAAGAGCCATAAAGAATTTGGATTGGAACCATTGAGGGCTAGGGAGAAATAATACTTAGCAAGGATTATTCACAAGATGGATACGGGTAAAGGAAGAGCTGGAGAATCTTTTAAGTCCATGATTTATTGATGATGGCACGCTGTAGCTTTCTGCACAATGTATTATGATTTTCTTTGTCTGTATCATGATGTGTTGCTTGAGACGTATGCTGAGAAGACTTGGCCGACGTACTAATAACCTAGAATTAGGGGGCCTCCTGCAGAAGGATAAGAAATATGATTGAGTGAGGGGACGGAGGTAGATCCTCCGCCTTAAGGAAGGGACTGTAAGAATATAAGCTTAGGAGGGTGTTTAGAGGGACTAGGCTTGAAGGGGTTAAATAACTAAAGCTTTGGCTGGAATTACTGTTCTGCAGAAAAAAATGAACTGCTTTTTGGCTTTTAAATCAACTGGTGGCAGGCGGAGGATGTCCGATTTACACACGAGTGTTATCGCAGGCTAAGAAAGGCAGGACCAGTTTGAGACATGAAGCCACCTGTACTGTTACCTCTTATCACTCCTAGATGTAGTCATGTGTACTAAATAACTCCCAAATATAACATTCCCTTTTATCATTTTTCAGTACTAAAACTTTGCTAGGTTGCAGTTTAATATTAAGTTTGCTAGACTACAGCTTTATTTTCTCCTTTATTAGAATTAGTAAAGAGAATGCTGTTTAAGTTAGAATTTCCTTACAGCTAGAATGGTCATTAGTTTCAAGGCCTCCAGTAACATTCGCACCACACAAATAGCCGTGTCTATTTGCAACACCAAGGGCTGGATTTTCATTCAGCAGTCGGGAAGGAGGCGGGACTACAACTTTCGAGTTGTAGTCCCGCCTCCATCGCCGTCCGGCCAATCCACGCGATTTTCCCTTGGTTGACCTTGTCGAGCCCGCCCAGCGTGCTCAGCAGGCCAATTAAGGGCCACCCGGCAACAGGTGACGTCACAGACTGAAATTTCATCTGTCAAGAGGTGTTGACAGATGAAATATCAGTGTTTCACAGCTGTTTGAAGCTGTCAAACACTGACAGTCTGACTTCTAACCTGAGTCCTTCTCCACAGACTCAGTTAGAACTCTCACCGGCAATGTAAGCTGAAGGCTGTCACTTTTGACAGATCGCAGCCATTCTGCTTTCAGTGCCGGCTGGGTGATGGACTCCCGATGCCTAGAGGAAGGAAGGCTGTTAAGGTAAGTACAGGTAATTTAAACTTCTTTACACACTTTAGACACACCAAACACACTTACCTTTGCACTCATGCACCCATCACTCACCTGAACACTGACATCTCGACCCCTCCAAGTCCTTAAACCCGACAGCCCGCCTGCTCTAACCTGGCGTGGTTTGGAGCCGTTGGGAATCCCACACGACACCCTTCAAAATAGGGATTAGGCTAAAAACTGCCTGTTAACTACCTGTTATCAGGCAGTTAATTGGCACTAATCCCTTCCCGCCTCGGGTCGGCGGGGTCCCAGTGCGGGGCGGGTATCGCCTCCTCTGAAACTTACGTGGAGGCGGGTTTTGGGCGGGATGGTGTCGGGACCCACCCCTGAATTCGTGATTTTTGCCCCCTGCACGCCTAAAAGCCCGCCTCGCGGCACACTGAAAATCTAAACGCAAATTTCTGATTTGTCCCCATGGAGGACCAGACCAGACCAGATTTCTGATTGGTCACTTGGAGGGCAAGACACACCAAACAGTTTGTCTGGAATGTGTAATTTGATATTGCCTGCTGGAGAGTAATCAAGATCGTTGCAATGTGTAATTTCACAGTAAGTTCGCAGATGACACGAAAATTGGTGGGGTGGTAAATAGCGAGGCGGGAAGCCTCAGGCTACAGGACGATATAGATGGGTTGGTCAGATGGGCGGAACAGTGGCAAATGGAATTTAACCCTGAAAAGTGTGAGGTGATGCATTTTGGACGGACTAACAAGGCAAGGGAATACACAATGAATGGTAAGACCCTACGAAAGGCAGGATCAGAGGGACCTTGGTGTGCATGTACATAGATCCCTGAAGGCAGCACAACAGGTGGATAAGGTGGTTAAAAAGGCATATGGGATACTTGCCTTCATTAGCCGAGGCATAGAAGAGCAGGGAGGTTATGATGGAGCTGTACAAAACGCTGGTAAGGCCACAGCTGGAGCACTGTGTGCAGTTCTGGTCGCCACACTATAGGAAGGATGTGATGGCTTTGGAGAGGGTGCAGAGGAGATTTACCAGGATGTTACCTGGGCTGGAGCGCTTCAGCTATGAAGAGAGACTGGACAGGCTGGGGTTGTTTTCCTTGGAGCAGAGAAGGCTGAGGGGGGACCTGATTGAGGTATATAAAATTATGAGGGGCATAGATAGGGTGGATAGAAAGGAACTTTTCCCCTTAGTAGAGGGGTCAATAACAAGGGGGCATAGATTCAAGGTAAGGGACAGGAGGTTTAGAGGGGATTTGAGGAAAAACTTTTTCACCCAGAGGGTGGTTGGAATCTGGAACTCACTGCCCGAAAGGGTGGTAGAGGCAGGAACCCTCACAACATTCAAGAAGCATTTGGATGAGCACTTGAAATGCCATAGCATACAAGGCTATGGACCAAGTGCTGGAAAATGGGATTAGATTAGACAGGGCTTGATGGCCGGCGCGGACAGGAACTAGTTGAGGCTTGTAATAAGGGAACATCTATAATTATGGGGGATTTTAACTATCATATTAATTGGACAAATCAAATTGGGCAGGGCAGCCTTGAGGATGAGTTCATTGAGTCTATTAGGGATGGGTTTCTTGAGCAGTATGTAACTGAACCGACCAGGGGGCAAGCAACCTTAGATCTGGTCCTGTGTAACGAGACGGGATTAATTAAAAATGTCCTAGTAAAGGATCCCCTTGGAATGAGTGACCATAACATGGTTGAATTCCATATTCAATTAGAGGGTGAGAAGGTTGGATCTCAAACAAGCGTGCTAAGCTTGAATAAAGGAGACTATGAAGGTATGAGAGCGGAATTGAGTAGAGTGGATTGGGAAAATAGATTAAAGGGTAAGACGATACATGATCAGTGGTGTACATTTAAGGAGTTATTTTACAACTTCCAAAAAATATATATTCCACTGAGAAGAAATGGGTGTAAAAGAAAAGACAGCCATCCGTGGCTAAGTAAAGAAATTAAGGATAGTATTCGACTAAAAACAAGGGCATATAAGGTAGGCAAATCTAGTGGGAGGATAGAGGATTGGGAAGTCTTTAAAAGACAGCAAAAAATAACTAAAAGATTGATTAAGAAAGGGAAGATAGATTATGAAAGTAAATTAGCAAAAAATATAAAAACAGATAGTAAGAGTTTTTATAGTTATATAAAAAGAAAAAGGGTGGCTAAAGTAAATGTTGGTCCCTTAGAGGATGAGACCGGGAAATTAATGGTGGGAAATATGGAGATGGCAAAAACACTGAATGAATATTTTACATCAGTCTTTACAGTAGAAGACACTAAGAATATCCCAACACTGGACAAACAGGGGGCTAAAGGGGGGGAGGAGCTAAACACAATCAAAATCACTAAGGAAATGGTACTCGGTAAAATAATGGGACTCAAGGCGGATAAATCACCTGGACCTGATGGCTTACATCCTAGGGTCTTAAGGGAAGTGGCGGTAGGGATTGTGGATGCATTGGTAATAATTTTCCAAAACTCCCTGGACTCGGCAAAGGTCCCGGCAGACTGGAAAACTGCTAATGTAACACCCTTATTTAAAAAGGGCAGTAGACAGAAGGCTGGAAACTATAGACCGGTTAGCCTAACATCTGTGGCAGGTAAAATTTTGGAGTCCATTATTAAGGAGACAGTAACAGGACATTTGGATAAACATAATTTAATAGGACAAAGTCAGCATGGTTTTATGAAGGGGAAGTCATGTTTGACAAATTTGCTGGAGTTCTTTGAGGAAGTAACGTATAGGGTGGATAAAGGGGAACCAGTGGACGTAGTGTATTTAGACGTCCAAAAGGCATTTGACAAGGTGCCACACAAAAGATTATTGCTTAAGATAAAAAATCACGGGATTGGGGGTAATATTCTGGCATGGATAGAGGATTGGCTATCTAACAGAAGGCAGAGAGTTGGGATAAATGGTTCATTCTCAGACTGGCAATCAGTAACTAGTGGTGTTTGCAGGGGTCAGTGCTGGGTCCTCAACTCTTTACAATCTATATTAACGATTTGGAGGAGGGGACCGAGTGTAACATATCAAAGTTTGCAGATGATACTAAGATGGGAGGGAAAGTAGTGAGTGAGGAGGACATAAAAAACCTGCAAGGGGACATAGACAGGCTAAGTGAGTGGGCAGAGATTTGGCAGATGGAATACAATACAGCCAGGCTCCAGAGCTCACAGTGTGAACACTACTGCTTTCAGAGTACAGACAGGGTTCACCCTCCTGGGTTAGGAGCACTCACAGTGCTCACACTGCAGAGTTCAGATAGGACGGGGTGAGGCCATGGAGCAATTTTAACATGAGGATAAGAATTTTAAAATCAAGCCGTTAGTGGACAATGTTCTCCCTATTTTCTTTTGGGTGCGTGGTCCCTTTAACGGGCTGTGTGGCCCATTCAAAATTTCGCACATGCGCAAAATCTCCCATTCAAAAGCCGGTAAGCAGCCTGTGTGGGACCTCCAGACAGCTGCGCGGCCGCACAGCTTAGTGGGAACGTTGCTGGTGGATCATGAGCCAATGTAGGTCAACGAGCACAGGGGTGATGGATGAACGGGACTTGCTGTGTGTAAGGATACGTGCAGCAGTGTTTTGGATGAACTCAAGGTACATTGAGGGTGGAAGATGGGCTGGCCAGGAGAACATTGCATTAGTCGAGTCTGGCAAATAACACATAAATGTAAGACTCTGCTTGTTGTAGGACCAACACAGAATCAATGTTCCCTCTAATTTTGTTTGGCTCTGCGTGGCCCCTTTAAGAGACTGCACGGGCCATTCAGAATACCAAGCATGCACTGTTATTGTATTGAAAAGCCGGCTGCGCGGGTTTCCTGGCCCCCTTCAATCCCCCTTCGATCTCCTCTCCTCTCCCCCTTCGATCCCCTCTCCTCTCCCCCTTCGATCTCCTCTCCTCTCCCCCTTCAATCCCCCTTCGATCCCCTCTCCTCTCCCCCATCGATCTCCTCTCCTCTCCCCCTTCGATCCCCTCTCCTCTCCCCCTTCGATCCCCTCTCCTCTCCCCCTTCGATCCCCTCTCCTCTCCTCCTTCAATCCCCCTCTCCTCTCCCCCTTCGATCCCCTCTCCTCTCCCCCTTCAATCCCCCTCTCCTCTCCCCCTTCGATCCCCTCTCCTCTCCTCCTTCAATCCCCCTCTCCTCTCCCCCTTCGATCCCCTCTCCTCTCCTCCTTCAATCCCCCTCTCCTCTCCCCCTTCAATCCCCCTCTCCTCTCCCCCTTCGATCCCCTCTCCTCTCCCCCTTCGATCCCCTCTCCTCTCCTCCTTCGATCCCCCTTCGATCCCCTCTCCTCTCCCCCTTCGATCCCCTCTCCTCTCCCCCTTCGATCCCCCTCTCCTCTCCCCCTTCGATCCCCTCTCCTCTCCCCCTTCAATCCCCCTCTCCTCTCCCCCTTCGATCCCCTCTCCTCCTTCAATCCCCCTCTCCTCTCCCCCTTCAATCCCCCTCTCCTCTCCCCCTTCGATCCCCTCTCCTCTCCCCCTTCGATCCCCTCTCCTCTCCCCCTTCGATCCCCTCTCCTCTCCTCCTTCGATCCCCCTTCAATCCCCCTTCGATCCCCTCTCCTCTCCCCCTTCGATCCCCTCTCCTCTCCCCCTTCAATCCCCCTTCGATCCCCTCTCCTCTCCCCCTTCGATCCCCTCTCCTCTCCCCCTTCGATCCCCTCTCCTCTCCCCCTTCGATCTCCTCTCCTACCCCCTTCGATCCCCTCCTCTCCCCCTTCGATCCCCTCTCCTACCCCCTTCGATCCCCTCTCCTACCCCCTTCGATCCCCTCTCCTACCCCCTTCGATCCCCTCTCCTACCCCCTTCGATCCCCTCTCCTACCCCCTTCGATCCCCTCCTCTCCCCCTTCGATCCCCTCCTCTCCCCCTTCGATCCCCTCCTCTCCCCCTTCGATCCCCTCACCTACCCCCTTCGATCCCCTCTCCTACCCCCTTCGATCCCCTCTCCTCTCCCCCTTCGATCCCCTCTCCTCTCCCCCTTCGATCCCCTCCTCTCCTCTCCCCCTTCGATCCCCTCTCCTCTCCCCCTTCGATCCCCTCTCCTCTCCCCCTTCGATCCCCTCTCCTCTCCCCCTTCGATCCCCTCTCCTCTCCCCCTTCGATCCCCTCTCCTCTCCCCCTTCGATCCCCTCTCCTCTCCCCCTTCGATCCCCTCTCCTCTCCCCCTTCGATCCCCTCTCCTCTCCCCCTTCGATCCCCTCTCCTCTCCCCCTTCGATCCCCTCTCCTCTCCCCCTTCGATCCCCTCTCCTCTCCCCCTTCGATCCCCTCCTCTCCTCTCCCCCTTCGATCCTCTCCTCTCCCCCTTCGATCCCCTCTCCTCTCCCCCTTCGACCCCCTCCTCTCCTCTCCCCCTTCGATCCCCTCCTCTCCCCCTTCGATCCCCTCTCCTACCCCCTTCGATCCCCTCTCCTACCCCCTTCGATCCCCTCCTCTCCCCCTTCGATCCCCTCTCCTCTCCCCCTTCGATCCCCTCTCCTCTCCCCCTTCGATCCCCTCTCCTCTCCCCCTTCGATCCCCTCTCCTCTCCCCCTTCGATCCCCTCTCCTCTCCCCCTTCGATCCCCTCTCCTCTCCCCCTTCGATCCCCTCTCCTCTCCCCCTTCGATCCCCTCTCCTCTCCCCCTTCGATCCACTCTCCTCTCCCCCTTCGATTCCCTCTCCTCTCCCCCTTCGATCCCCTCTCCTCTCCCCCTTCGATCCCCTCTCCTCTCCCCCTTCGATCTCCTCTCCTACCCCCTTCGATCCCCTCTCCTCTCCCCCTTCGATCCCCTCTCCTCTCCCCCTTCGATCCCCTCTCCTCTCCCCCTTCGATCCCCTCTCCTCTCCCCCTTCGATCCCCTCCTCTCCCCCTTCGATCCCCTCTCCTCTCCCCCTTCGATCTCCTCTCCTACCCCCTTCGATCCCCTCTCCTCTCCCCCTTCGATCCCCTCTCCTCTCCCCCTTCGATCCCCTCTCCTCTCCCCCTTCGATCCCCTCCTCTCCCCCCTTCGATCCCCTCTCCTCTCCCCCTTCGATCCCCTCTCCTCTCCCCCTTCGATCCCCTCTCCTCTCCCCCTTCGATCCCCTCTCCTCTCCCCCTTCGATCTCCTCTCCTCTCCCCCTTCGATCCCCTCTCCTCTCCCCCTTCGATCCCCTCTCCTCTCCCCCTTCGATCCCCTCTCCTCTCCCCCTTCGATCCCCTCTCCTCTCCCCCTTCGATCCCCTCTCCTCTCCCCCTTCGATCCCCTCTCCTCTCCCCCTTCGATCCCCTCTCCTCTCCCCCTTCGATCCCCTCTCCTCTCCCCCTTCGATCCCCTCTCCTCTCCCCCTTCGATCCCCTCTCCTCTCCCCCTTCGATCCCCTCTCCTCTCCCCCTTCGATCCCCTCTCCTCTCCCCCTTCTATCCCCTCTCCTCTCCCCCTTCGATCCCCTCTCCTCTCCCCCTTCGATCCCCTCTCCTCTCCCCCTTCGATCCCCTCTCCTCTCCCCCTTCGATCCTCTCCTCTCCCCCCTTCGATCCCCCTTCCTCTCCCCCTTCGATCCCCCTTCCTCTCCCCCTTCGATCCCCCTTCCTCTCCCCCTTCGATCCCCCTTCCTCTCCCCCTTCGATCCCCTCTCCTCTCCCCCTTCGATCCCCTCTCCTCTCCCCCTTCGATCCCCTCTCCTCTCCCCCTTCGATCCCCTCTCCTCTCCCCCTTCGATCCCCTCTCCTCTCCCCCTTCGATCCCCTCTCCTCTCCCCCTTCGATCCCCTCTCCTCTCCCCCTTCGATCCCCTCTCCTCTCCCCCTTCGATCCCCTCTCCTCTCCCCCTTCGATCCCCTCTCCTCTCCCCCTTCGATCCCCTCTCCTCTCCCCCTTCGATCCCCTCTCCTCTCCCCCTTCGATCCCCTCTCCTCTCCCCCTTCGATCCCCTCTCCTCTCCCCCTTCGATCCCCTCTCCTCTCCCCCTTCGATCCCCTCTCCTCTCCCCCTTCGATCCCCTCTCCTCTCCCCCTTCGATCCCCTCTCCTCTCCCCCTTCGATCCCCTCTCCTCTCCCCCTTCGATCCCCTCCTCTCCCCCCTTCGATCCCCCTTCCTCTCCCCCTTCGATCCCCTCTCCTCTCCCCCATCGATCCCCTCTCCTCTCCCCCCTTCGATCCCCTCTCCTCTCCCCCCACTCACCCCCACATCTGATCCCCTGTCCTCAGCACAGAGCCGAGGAAAGCATGGCGGTGCAGGCCACAGCCACTGCACCATTTGCTACTGCGCACGCGAGACCAGATCGAGTGTGCATGTGCAATAACAAACGGGCCACGTACACGGAGGGAGTCAAAAATGCCGTGCAAATAATCACTCTGCACACAAGTGACAGGCAATGACTATCTCTAACAAGTGAGAGTCTAACCACCTCCCCTTGGCATTCAATGGCATTGCTGACATGAATCTTGTCATTCATGTGGAAATGACTTATGAAGTAATACTGGGCGGCCTGCTGGTGGCGCTGTCCAGGGAGAGTATAAATACTCAGGCATGGGCCCAGCTTGCTCAGGACATTCTTTAACAGGAACTAGTGAAGGACAGAACAAGATCTCCATGTTGAAAAACAGTTGATTAAAGCCTTGTTTAATACTCAGACCAAGTGCCTCGTAGTTTTCTTACATCAATTACCATCGCCGAATCCCCCACCATCAACATCCTGGGGGTGTTACCATTGACCAGAAACTTAACTGGACCAGCCACACAAATACTGTGGCAACAAGAGCAGGTCAGAGGCTGGGTATTCTGCGGCGAGTGTCTCACCTCCTGACTCCCCAAAGCCTTTCCACCATCTACAAGGCACAAGTCAGGAGTGTGATGGAATACTCTCCACTTGCCTGGATGAGTGCAGCTCTAACAATACTCAAGAAGCTCGACACCATCCAGGACAAAGCAGTCCGCTTAATCAGCACCCCATCCACCACCTTAAACATTCACTCCCTCCACCACCGGCGTACCGTGGCTGCAGTGTGTACCATCTACAAGATGCACTGCAGCAACTCACCAAGGCTACTTCGACAGCCCCTCCCAAACCCGCAACCTCTTCTACCTAGAAGGACAAGGGCAGCAGGCGCATGGGAACACCACCACCTCCAAGTTCCCCTCCAAGTCACACAACATCCTGACTTGGAAATATATTGCCGTTCCTTCATCGTCGCTGGGTCAAAATCCTGGAACTCTTTCCCTAACAGTACTGTGGGAGTACCTTCGCAATTAGGGACGGGCAATAAATGCTGGCCTTACCAGCGACGCCCACATCCCAGGAACAAATAAAAAAACCTGCTGAACAAAGAAAGTTTGTAGGGAGGCTAAAAGCAATGATAAAGGAGGGCCTTGTCTGGACAAGGGGGCCATGGTTGTCTACTACTATAAGCTGAAGATAGGAGACAAGGAGACAATACCGTACAGGTTCCATAACAAAACATGGATCCAAGTGAGAAGCAACCTCCCTGAGGAAGCAGAGGACCTCAGAAAGGTTAGGTTTGGACACACAATCTGTC
Source organism: Somniosus microcephalus (assembly GCF_052327205.1). NCBI lineage: Eukaryota > Metazoa > Chordata > Chondrichthyes > Squaliformes > Somniosidae > Somniosus > Somniosus microcephalus. The sequence goes on along the minus strand of NC_141016.1, from coordinate 40,527,860 downwards.
ATTTAGTCTCAAAACAGTGATAAACCAAGGCATAACCTCCTGCAGCTCGGAACAGAGTGTAAAGCTGTGAGTTTGGTGAGTGAGGAAATGAATCTTAAAGGTTAATCTCTTTTTTTTAATAATATCTAGCCTTGTGTGCTTGCAATTAGCATTTAACTTAAATTTAAATTTACTGTTTTAAGTTTCGTCCAGGCTTGGGCAGGGCGAAGCAAGCTCTCTGCTGGAGAGCAGGTGAGAGTAGTTAATTAATTAACTGGCCTAATCTGGTTCTGTAACTGCCAGAGAGCTCACTGATTTAAATCTCAGCAGCATAAATAAGGGAGGCTAGAGTGCAGTTTCTCAGAGTACAGCTCGGAACCTAGTGTAAAGCTGCGAGTTTGGTGAGTGAGTGAGTTCGGAGAGGGAGGTGTTCCTTTCTTTTTCTATCTGTCAGCTTCCAGGAGACCAGGAGTTATGAAGCTGCACGGGAGGGGGGACAGAGAACCAGCGGGAGTTCGGCTCTGTGACACCCCCCAACCGCATTTGGAGAAAAATAAAAGGTGACATCACGGGGAAAAGGGTAAGTGATTGGTTGGTGAGTATTTTGCTCACTTCCCTTATCTTTTAAAGCCCAGGAAATGTATCAGTAATTGTAAAGTTTAATTAGTACTAGTTTACTAGCAGTAATAAATCTTATTAGGTGTAGTATACTTTATTAATTAATAAAAATAAATAATTTAAGACTCAATAAAGATGGCAGGGCAGGTGATGTGTTGCGACTGCAGTATGTGGGAACTCCTGGACGCCAGTGTGAGCCAGGATGAACACGTCTGTGATAAGTGTCTGCGGCTCGAGGAGCTTCAGCTCAGAGTTGATGAGCTGGAGGCCGAGCTGTGGACTCTGCGATGCATCAGGCAGGGGGAAAGTTACCTGGACACTTTATTCCAGGAGGCAGTCACACCCCTTAGGATAGGGTCTTCTGATTTGGTCAGTGGTCAGGGACAGGAGGATGTGACTGCGAGTGAGGCAGGTATGGGGACCCAGGAGGTGGAGGAGCCTCAGCCTTTGCAATTGTCCAACAGGTTTGAGGTTCTTGCGGCCTGTATGGATGAAAGCGGTGGCTGCAGGGTGGATGAGCAAACTGACCATGGCACCGAGGTACAGGAAGCCATCAAGCGGGGGGAGTTAATAGGAATGTAGTGGTAATTGGGGACAGCATAGTCAGGGGGATAGATACAGTTCTCTGCGGCCAAGAGCGAGAGTCCAGACGGCTGTGTTGCCTGCCCGGTGCCAGGGTTCGGGACATCTGCTCTGGGCTGGAGAGGAACTTGCAGTGGGAGGGGGAGGAGCCAGTGGTCGTGGTCCATGTAGGTACCAACAACATAGGTATAACTAGGAAAGAGGTTCTGCTGAGAGAGTATGAGCAGCTAGGGGCTAAATTAAAAAGCAGAACCTCAAGAGTAATAATGTCTGCATTATTACCTGAGCCACGAGCAAATTGGCATAGGGTAAATAAAATTAGAGAGATGAATGCGTGGCTCAAAGACTGGTGTGGGAGAAATGGGTTTCGATTCCTGGGGTATTGGCACCAGTACTGGGGAAAGTGGGATCTGTATTGTTGGGATGCTGTTCACTTGGACCGTGCTGGGACCAGTGTTTTGGCGAGTCGTATACCTCGGGCAGTAGATAGAGCTTTAAACTAAATATTGGGGGCATGGGATCAAATTTGGGAAGATGTGGTAATTCAAAGATTAGAGACAAGGCAATAGAGAAAGGTATTAATCTGGGAAATGATAAACAGACCGTGACAGGAAGGGATAGTGAGTACAAATCTAAGAGTTAATCAACAGATAAGGCTAGAGGTTACAAAAATAATAGAAGGACAAAACTAAAGGCTCTGCATCTGAATGCACGTAGCATTCGAAACAAAGCAGTTGAACTGATAGCACAAATAGAAATAAATAAATATGATCTGATAGCCATTACAGAAACATGGCTGCAGGATGACATAGATTGGGACCTGAATATTGAAGGGTACGTGACATTTAGGAAGGACAGGAAGGTGGAGGGGTGGCTCTGTTAATTAATGATGGTATTAGCACAATAGAGAGGCATGACCGAAGTTCAGGAAACCAGGATGTAGAAGCGGTTTGGGTAGAGATGAGAAATAATAAAGGCAAGAAGTCACTTGTGGGAGTGATGTACAGGCCCCCTAACAGTAACCACATGGTAGGATGGAGCTTGTCAGAAGGGTACAGCAATAATCATGGGGGATTTTAATCTGCATATAGACTGGAAAAATCAGATGGGCATAGATGAGTTCATGGAATGTTTTTGGGATAGTTTCTTACAACAGCACGTTCTGGAGCCAACCAGAGAGCAGGCTATACTAGACCTGGTATTGTGCAATGAGATAGGATTAATTAATTACCTCATAGTGAAGGCACCCCTAGGTAGCAGCGCTCATAATATGATTGTATTTTACATTCAGTTTGAGAGAGAGAAGAGTGGGTCCAAGACTAGTATTTTAAACTTAAATAAGGGCAATTATGAGGGCATGAAAGCAGAGCTAGCTAAAGTGAACTGGCAAATTAGGGTAAGGGATAGGCCAATAGAGTTGCAGTGGCAGACATTTAAGAGGATATTTCAAAATACACAGAATATATACATTCCAACAAGAAAGAAAAATTCCTGCTCCTATTTTGTAAAACCTCTCAAAAGCATTTGGTACATATGCAACAGAACAACCGGGAGATTGAGAGGAATATACAGGAATTGGGAAAACACAAATGGCGGGAAGTCATTTATAATGCAGGAGAAACCCTCTGGGTCCATCTAGTGTCATATGCTTTTATTTTTGTTCAAGAGTTTTGTTGACTATTGTTCTGATTATATAACCTTG
>NC_141016.1:40396854-40524479 GCF_052327205.1 Somniosus microcephalus | reverse complement strand
CAGGATAAACCCCTGTAATTCCTGTACCTCGGGGATGTTTCCCTGTAATCGCTGTATCTGCAGGATGTATCCCTGTAATTCCTGTATCTGCAGGATGTACCCCTGTAATTCCTGTATCTGCGGGATGTATCCCTGTAATTCCTGTAACTGCGGGAGGGATCCCTGTAATTCCAGTAGCTGCTGCATGTATCCTGTAATAATTCCTGCATCTGCTGGATGTATCCCTGTAATTCCTGTATCTGCGGGAAGTTCCACTGTAATTCCTGTATCTGTGGGATGTATCCCTGTCATTCCTTTATCTGGGGGATTTACCCCTATAATTCCTGTATCTGGGGGATTTACGCCTGTAATTGCTGTATCTGAGGGATGTATCCCTGTAATTCCTGTATTTGCTGGCTGTCTCCCTGTAATTCCTGTATCGGCGGGATGTATCCCTGTAATTTCTGTATCTGCGGGATGTATCCCTGTAATTCCTGTGTCTGCTGGATGTATCCCTGTTATTCCTGTATCTGCAGAATGTATCCTGTAATTTCTGTATATGCGGTGTGTATCCCCGTAATTCCTGTATCTGCAGGATGTACCCCTGAAATTCCTGTATCTGGGGGATGTATCCCTGTAATTCCTGTATCTGTGGGATGTATCCCTGTAAAGCCTGTATCTGCGGGATGTATCCCTGTAATTCCTGTATCTGCAGGATGTATCCTGTTAATTCCTGTATCTGCAGGATGTACCCCTGTAATTCCTGTATCTGCTGGATGTACCCCTGTAATTCCTGTATATGCGGTGTGTATCCCTGTAATTCCTGTATCTGCAGGATGTATCCCTGTAATTCCTGTATCTGCGGGAAGTTCCACTGTAATTCCTGTATCTGTGGGATGTATCCCTGTCATTCCTTTATCTGGGGGATTTACCCCTATAATTCCTGTATCTGGGGGATTTACGCCTGTAATTGCTGTATCTGAGGGATGTATCCCTGTAATTCCTGTATTTGCTGGCTGTCTCCCTGTAATTCCTGTATCGGCGGGATGTATCCCTGTAATTTCTGTATCTGCGGGATGTATCCCTGTAATTCCTGTGTCTGCTGGATGTATCCCTGTTATTCCTGTATCTGCAGAATGTATCCCTGTAATTTCTGTATATGCGGTGTGTATCCCCGTAATTCCTGTATCTGCAGGATGTACCCCTGAAATTCCTGTATCTGGGGGATGTATCCCTGTAATTCCTGTATCTGTGGGATGTATCCCTGTAAAGCCTGTATCTGCGGGATGTATCCCTGTAATTCCTGTATCTGCAGGATGTATCCTGTTAATTCCTGTATCTGCAGGATGTACCCCTGTAATTCCTGTATCTGCTGGATGTACCCCTGTAATTCCTGTATATGCGGTGTGTATCCCTGTAATTCCTGTATCTGCAGGATGTACCCCTCTAATTCATGTATCTGGGGGCTGTATCCCTGTAATTCCTGTATCTGCGGGATATGTCCCTGTAATTCCTGTATCTGCAGGATGTATCCCTGTAATTCCTGTATCTGCAGTATGTATCTCTGTAATTCCTGTATCTGCGGCATGTATCCCTGTAATTCCTGTATCTGCTGGATGTACCCCTGTAATTCCTGTTTTTGGGAATGTACCCCTGCAATTCCTGTATCTGCTGGATGTATCCCTGTAATTCCTCTAACTGTGTGATGTATCCCTTTAATTCCTGTATCGGCGGGATGTACCCCTGTCATTCTTGTATCTGCTGGATGTATCCCTCTAATTCCTGTATCTGCTGGATGTACCCCTGTAATTCCTGTACCTGCGGGATGTATCCCTGTAATTCCTGTATCTGCAGGATGTATCCCTGTAATTCCTGTACCTGCGGGATGTATCCCTGTAATTCCTGTATCTGCGGGAGGTATCCCTGTAATTCCTGTATCTGCTGGATGTATCCATGTAATTCCTGTATCTGCAGGATGTACCCCTGTAATTCCTGTATCTGCTGGATGTATCCCTGTAATTCATGCGTCTGCTGGATATATCCCTTAATTACTGTATCTTCTGGACGTATCCCTGAAATTCCTGTATCTGCTGGATGTATCCTGTAATTCCTGTATCTGCGGGATGTATCCCTTTACTTCCTGTATGTGCTGGATGTATCCTGGTAATTCCTGTATCTGAAGGATAGACCCCTGTAATTCCTGTATCTGCGGGATTTATCGCTGTAATTCCTGTATCTGCGGGATCTTTTCCTGTAATTTTTGTATCTGCGGTCGTACCCATATAATTCCTGTAACTGCAGGATGTATCCCTGTAATTCCTGTATCTGCAGGATGTATCACTGTAACTCCTGTATCTGCGGGATGTATCCCTGTAATTCCTTTATCTGCAGGATGTACCCATGTAATTCCTATATCTGCTGGATGTACCCCTGTAATTCCTGTATCTGCGGGATGTATCCCTGTTATTCCTGCACCTGCGGGATGGAGCCCTGTAATCCCTGTATCTGCGGGATGTAACCGTGTAATTCCTGTATCTCCAGGATGTCCCCCTGTAATTCCTGTATCTGGGTGATATTTCCCTGTAATTCCTATATCTGCAGGAGGTATCCCTGTAATTCCTGTATCTGCGGCATGCACCCCTGTAATTCCTGTATCTGCTGGATGTATCCCTGTAATTCCTGTATCTGCTGGATGTATCCTGCAATAATTCCTGTATCTGCTGGATGTATCCCTGTAATTCCTGTATCTGTGGGATGTACCCTGTAATTCCTGTATCTGCTGGATGTTCCCCTGTAATTCCTGTATCTGCGAGATGTATCCCTGTAATTCCAGTATCTGGGGGATGTTACCGTGTAATTCCTGTATCTGCAGGATGTATCTCTGTAACTCCTGTATCTGTGGGATGTATCGCTGTAATTCCTGTATCTGTGGGATGTATCCCTGTAATTCGTGTATCTGCGGGATGTATCTGTGTAATTCCTGTATCTGCGGGATGTATCGCTGTAATTCCTGTATCTGCGGGATCTTTTCCTGTAATTTTTTTATCTGCGGGACGTACCCATATAATTCCTGTATCTGCAGGATGTATCCCTGTAATGCCTGTATCTGCAGGATGTATCACTGTAACTCCTGTATCTGCGGGATGTATCCCTGTAGTTCCTGTATCGGTGGGATGTACCCCTATAATTCCTTTATCTGCAGGATGTACCCCTGTAATTCCGATATCTGCTGGATGTACCCCTGTAATTCCTGTATCTGCGGGATGTATCCCTGTTATTCCTGCACCTGCGGGATGTATCCCTGTAACTCCTGTATCTGCGGGATGTATTCCTGTAATTCCTGTATCTGTGGGATGTACCCCTGTAATTCCTGCACCTGCGGATGTATCCCTGTAACTCCTGTATCTGCGGGATGTATTCCTGTAATTCCTGTATCTGGTGGATGTACCCTGTAATTCCTGTATCTGCTGGATATACCCCTGTAATTCCTGTACCTACGGGATGAATCCCTGTAATTCCTGTATCTGCAGGATGTATCCCTGTAATTCCTGTACCTGCGGGGTGTATCCCTGATATTCCTGTATCTGCGGGATTGTCCCTGTAATTCCTGTATCTGATCCCTGCAATTCCTGTATCTGCAGGATGTATCCCTGTAATTCCTGTATCTGCTGGATGTATCCTGTAATTCCTGTATCTGAGGAATGTATCCCTGTATCTGCAGGATGTATCCCCTGTAATTCCTATATATGCGGGAAGTACCCCTGTAATTCCTGTATCTGCTGGATGTACCCCTGTAATTCCTGTATATGCGGTGTGTATCCCTGTAATTCCTGTATCTGCAGGATGTACCCCTCTAATTCATGTATCTGGGGGCTGTATCCCTGTAATTCCTGTATCTGTGGGATATGTCCCTGTAATTCCTGTATCTGCAGGATGTATCCCTGTAATTCCTGTATCTGCAGTATGTATCTCTGTAATTCCTGTATCTGCGGCATGTATCCCTGTAATTCCTGTATCTGCTGGATGTACCCCTGTAATTCCTGTTTTTGGGAATGTACCCTGCAATTCCTGTATCTGCTGGATGTATCCCTGTAATTCCTCTAACTGTGTGATGTATCCCTTTAATTCCTGTATCGGCGGGATGTACCCCTGTCATTCTTGTATCTGCTGGATGTATCCCTCTAATTCCTGTATCTGCTGGATGTACCCCTGTAATTCCTGTACCTGCGGGATGTATCCCTGTAATTCCTGTATCTGCAGGATGTATCCCTGTAATTCCTGTACCTGCGGGATGTATCCCTGTAATTCCTGTATCTGCGGGAGGTATCCCTGTAATTCCTGTATCTGCTGGATGTATCCATGTAATTCCTGTATCTGCAGGATGTACCCCTGTAATTCCTGTATCTGCTGGATGTATCCCTGTAATTCATGCGTCTGCTGGATATATCCCTTAATTACTGTATCTTCTGGATGTATCCCTGAAATTCCTGTATCTGCTGGATGTATCCTGTAATTCCTGTATCTGCGGGATGTATCCCTTTACTTCCTGTATGTGCTGGATGTATCCTGGTAATTCCTGTATCTGAAGGATAGACCCCTGTAATTCCTGTATCTGCGGGATTTATCGCTGTAATTCCTGTATCTGCGGATCTTTTCCTGTAATTTTTGTATCTGCGGTCGTACCCATATAATTCCTGTAACTGCAGGATGTATCCCTGTAATTCCTGTATCTGCAGGATGTATCACTGTAACTCCTGTATCTGCGGGATGTATCCCTGTAATTCCTTTATTTGCAGGATGTACCCATGTAATTCCTGTATCTGCGGGATGTATCCCTGTTATTCCTGCACCTGCGGGATGGAGCCCTGTAATCCCTGTATCTGCGGGATGTAACCGTGTAATTCCTGTATCTCCAGGATGTCCCCCTGTAATTCCTGTATCTGGGTGATATTTCCCTGTAATTCCTATATCTGCAGGAGGTATCCCTGTAATTCCTGTATCTGCGGCATGCACCCCTGTAATTCCTGTATCTGCTGGATGTATCCCTGTAATTCCTGTATCTGCTGGATGTATCCTGCAATAATTCCTGTATCTGCTGGATGTACCCCTGTAATTCCTGTATCTGCTGGATGTTCCCCTGTAATTCCTGTATCTGCGAGATGTATCCCTGTAATTCCAGTATCTGGGGGATGTTACCGTGTAATTCCTGTATCTGCAGGATGTATCTCTGTAACTCCTGTATCTGTGGGATGTATCGCTGTAATTCCTGTATCTGTGGGATGTATCCCTGTAATTTGTGTATCTGCGGGATGTATCTGTGTAATTCCTGTATCTGCGGGATGTATCGCTGTAATTCCTGTATCTGCGGGATCTTTTCCTGTAATTTTTTTATCTGCGGGACGTACCCATATAATTCCTGTATCTGCAGGATGTATCCCTGTAATGCCTGTATCTGCAGGATGTATCACTGTAACTCCTGTATCTGCGGGATGTATCCCTGTAGTTCCTGTATCGGTGGGATGTACCCCTATAATTCCTTTATCTGCAGGATGTACCCCTGTAATTCCGATATCTGCTGGATGTACCCCTGTAATTCCTGTATCTGCGGGATGTATCCCTGTTATTCCTGCACCTGCGGGATGTATCCCTGTAACTCCTGTATCTGCGGGATCTATTCCTGTAATTCCTGTATCTGTGGGATGTACCCCTGTAATTCCTGCACCTGCGGGATGTATCCCTGTAACTCCTGTATCTGCGGGATGTATTCCTGTAATTCCTGTATCTGGTGGATGTACCCTGTAATTCCTGTATCTGCTGGATATACCCCTGTAATTCCTATACCTACGGGATGAATCCCTGTAATTCCTGTATCTGCAGGATGTATCCCTGTAATTCCTGTACCTGCGGGGTGTATCCCTGATATTCCTGTATCTGCGGGATTGTCCCTGTAATTCCTGTATCTGATCCCTGCAATTCCTGTATCTGCAGGATGTATCCCTGTAATTCCAGTATCTGCAGGATGTATCCCTGTAATTCCTGTATCTGCTGGATGTATCCTGTAATTCCTGTATCTGAGGAATGTATCCCTGTATCTGCAGGATGTATCCCTGTAATTCCTATATATGCGGGAAGTACCCCTGTAATTCCTGTATCTGCGGGATGTATCCCTGTAATTCCTGTATCTGCGGGAGGTATCCCTGTAATTCCTTTAGCTGCTAGATGTATCCTGTAATAATTCTGTATCTGCTGGATGTATCCCTGTAATTCCTTTATCTGCGGGATATATTCCTGTAATTCCTGTATCTGGGGGATGTACTCCTGAAATTCCTGTATCTGAGGGATGTATCCCTGTAATTCCTGTATCTGCTGGATGTACCCCTGTAATTCCTGTATCTACTGGATGTACCCCTGTAATTCCTGTATCTGCTGGCTGTGTCCCTGTAATTCCTGTATCGGCGGGATGTATCCCTATAATTCCTCAATCTGCAGGATGTATCCCTCTAATTCCTGTATCTGCGGGATGTATCCCTGTAATTCCTGTGTCTGCTGAATGTATCCCTGTTATTCCTGTATCTGCAGGATGTATCCCTGTAATTACTGTACATGCGATGTTTATCCCTGTAACTCCTGTATCTGCAGGATGTACCCCTATAATTCTTGTATCTGGGGGATGTATCCCTGTAATTCCTGTATCTGCAGGATGTACCCCTGCAATTCCTGTATCTGCTGGATGTATCCCTGTAATTCCTGTATCTGCGGGATGTATCCCTGTAATTCCTGTATCTGATCCCTGTAATTCCTGTATCTGCAGGATGTATCCCTGTAATTCCAGTATCTGCAAGATGTATCCCTGTAATTCCTGTATCTGCGGGATGTATCCCTGTAATTCCTGTATCTGATCCCTGTAATTCCTGTATCTGCGGGATGTATCCCTGTAATTCCTGTATCTGATCCCTGTAATTCCTGTATCTGCAGGATGTATCCTGTAATTCCAGTATCTGCAAGATGTATCCCTGTAATTCCTGTATCTGCAGGATGTACCCCTGTAATTCCTGTATCTGCTGGATGTATCCCTGTAATTCCTTTATCTGCGGGATGTATTCCTGTAATTCCTGTATCTGGGGGATGTACCCCTGTAATTCCTGTGTCTGAGGGATATATCCCTGTAATTCTTGTATCTGCTGGATGTATCCCTCTAATTCCTGTATCTGCTGGACATACCCCTGTAATTTCTGTATCTGCTGGCTGTATCCCTGTAATTCCTGTATCGGTGGGATGTATCCCTGTAATTCCTCAATCTGCAGGATGTATCCCTCTAATTCCTGTATCTGCAGGATGTATCCCTGTAATTCCTGTGTCTGCTGGATGTATCCCTGTTATTCCTGTATCTGCAGGATGTACCCCTTTAATTCCTGTATCTGGGGGATGTATCCCTGTAATTCCTGTAACTGTGGGATGTATCCCTGTAATTCCTGTATCTGCAGGATGTATCCCTGTAATTCCTGTATTTGCAGAATGTATCCTGGTAATTCCTGTATCTGCAGGATGTCATAGAGTCATAGGCCTAGAAATTCAGCTGTTTGCGCCAGACGTTAGTGCCAGATTTCCGGCGCTATCCACTTAGCGCCCGGGCACCGCCGGATCTGCGCCTACGCCGAAATTCAGCTGGGCTTTAGCGCCGGCGCAAAGTGTTAGCGCCCGGTCAGCTGCGCGCGCATCTTATGACGTCATTCCGTCGTGCAACGCCGTTTGTGCGCCCCAAACCGGAAATTCAGTGGCGCCCGGCCGATGTTGGCGTGGCGCTACTAAGAACTGTGAAATGGAACTCAACAGAGGCCCTGTGGGATTCGGGGAGCGCTAATTAAAGGGCACATCCACTCACCCATAAAAGCTAGCCATTTCGCTGCAATGACTTGACTGGTTTGGATTTCTGCACAGAGAGCAAGGCACAGAGATTACTGATTTCGGACACCATAGGAGAGGTCTTTTTGGCTTCTAGCCAGTGCTTTGACATTTGCATCCTTGTGATTTTGCTGGTTGGAACTTTGTAATGGGGGCTGCATGGGGGGCCAACCCTCAGTTGCGACATTTTGTGCGAAGGGCTGGCATACGCTTTGAGACAGGCCCAGGCATGGCTAGACGCAGAGGGGCCATTAGGCGTCACCAACGTAGGCCTTACCCAGTCAGGCAATACCGGGAGCAGGTCTCATATCTCACCATGACTGCGGCGCATTGTGTTAAGAGGCTGCGCTTCAGAAGGGAGGTGGTTGAAGAGATCTGCCAGCGGCTTCATGCAGATTTGCAGCCACAGCTCATGTCCAGGGCGTCTCTCTCGGTGGAAGTGAAGGTCACGGTGGCTCTCAGCTTTAATGCAAGCGGCTCCTTCCAAGCCGCTGCTGGGGACATCGTGACCATCTCCCAGTTCGCCGCGCATCGCTGCATCCGACAGGTCACCGAAGCACTTTTCGCGAGGAGCCACCAATTCATCTCCTTCCCCATGACCCAACACAAGCAGGAGCAGCGTGCATTCAGATTTGCCAGGATCGCGGCCTTCCCCATGGTGCAGGGCGCCATTGACTGCACGCATGTGGCTATGCGGCCACCTATCCGCAATGCCGAGCAAGACTGCAACCGGAAGGGCTACCATTCCCTAAATGTGCAGCTGGTGTGTGACCACAGGCAGCGCATCCTAGCTGTCAATGCCCGCTTCCCAGGAAGCATCCACGATGCCTTTATCCTGCGACAGACTACTGTGGCTGACATGTTCCAGGCACAGCCTCAACCAAGGGGATGGCTTCTCGGGGACAAGAGCACCCTTTGTGCACATGGCTCATGACCCCGCTCCGCGCGCCCAGGACCCCAGCGGAGCTGGCATACAACGAAAGCCATCAAGCCACAAGGAACCTAATAGAGCAAATGATAGGCGTCCTCAAGCAACGGTTCCGTTGCCTGGATCGTTCGGGCGGGTCTCTTCAGTATTCGCCGGATAGAGTCTCCCAGTTCGTCGTGGTCTGCTGCATGCTCCACAACCTGGCTATCCGCAGGACTCAGGCACTGCCACCTGACATTGGGCCACCACCTCAGGAGGACGAGCAGGAGGACCCTGAGGAGGAGCAGCACCAGGCCAGGAGGGAGCGACAAGGTCCAAGGGCCGTCCGCCGGGGGCTTATTGCTCGACACTTCTAGGCCCCCTGTCAGGGAATGGCCTGGCCCACTGAACGCAGCCGCTTCGCAAGCCCTCAGCCGGTTAACCCAACAACCACTTGAAACATGACACCTGCACATGGTGAATAAATAAACATCTTTATTTGAAAACCTCAGGGCCCTTCCCACATGGAAGAGCAAAACAGAGAAGACCCCCAAAAAACAGTAACAAACTTCTGTCACTCCAAAAACCTGGGGAGGACTAACATAACATCAGCATCCAAATGGCCTCGTCACTGGCCTAACAAAAACAAGCCCCCCCAACAACACAAAGACCCCCATAAAACAAAAACACATAATGCCCCCCAGAACAGAAGCCCCCGCATCACCCAAACCCTCGGTGAACACACTCTATTGGGTGTGGCGAGAGGGCGAGTGTGTGGACAGGCGTCTTTTGCCCCGGCCCGTCCTGCTGCTGCGCCTCAAGCTGGGCCGTGAGGCTGTGCCGAGGCTGGGGGAAGGATCCTCAGGGCGAGAAGGCGTCTCGCCAGATGCCCTTGGGGGTCGGCCTACACGAGGGCGGGCCCGGGAGGGGCCGGCTGGTGGCTGCTGCAGCTGTGGGTGGCCCTCTTCACTGCCTGCAGCAGCTCCTTGCACCCTGGCTGGGGGAGTGGCAGGCTCACCTGCACCAATGGGTACAAGGTGGGTGATGCCAGGCGCACGCTGGTCGCCAGACACACGTGCACTCGGGCGGCCTGGCCGGGGAGCAAGCGCGCCAAACTGTGGGTGGCCAGACCGGTGTGCGGCAGCAGGGCGGCGCCTGGCCTGGCGACGCCTCCCCGCCAGTGCGAGGGTTGCAGAAGTCAGTGCCCCAACTGCGCCGGCATGTCCCCGCATCTGCAGTCCCATTGTCTGGACAGCACCTCTCAGCTGGCGACTGGCGTGCTGCGCTGCCTCGAGTTGCTCGACCCCCCTCTCATACGCTGCCACAAGGAGCTCCACCCCCCTGGTGTGCGCTGCAGTGAAAACCTCGAGGCCCCTGGCCTGGGCTTGGCCGAAAGCCACCACACTTTGAGAGAGGCTTTCGATGGCCTGAGGCATCTGTGCCAGCACCTCCATGATTTCCACGTGGCGGCGCTCCGACGCCGCCGACATCTCGTCCAGGAGGCGCACCTCCTGGGTGACATCTGAGTCCGGACTGGAGGGCGCCTCCACCCTCTGGCCAGAAGGCTGGCGTGCCGCCGGAGCACTGCCGCGTGCGGCCACGCCACTGACACCAGGTTCTGCCCTCCCCTCCACCGCCTCCCCCCTCTGGGCAGAAGGGTCGCGTGCCGCCGGAGCCTTGCCGCGGGCGTCCATGCCACTGGGACCAGGTTCGGGGCTCCCCTCCCCCGCCTCCCCCTGGCTCTCCAGCACGCCAGACGTATCCCCTTCATTGGCATGTCCTGGAGCGGAGGAGGGTTCCCCCGAGGTGGCGCCTTCCTGCTGCTCCTCCACGTCCTCCTCCTCCGAGGGCCTGGCTGTGTGGGCTTCAGGGAGCACCTCCTCCTCACCAGCTGAAAGCAGGAAGGCACAAGTGTAGCTTTAGAGTGAGGACAGGCCGACAGCGAGGGAGGCCGCACTGGTGCATTATGCGCATTTATCGGCCACTGGGGAAGGATGTAGATCTGATGCGCGAGGGCAAGGATAGAGGTGCAGCCGGTCCTGTCCTTACCAGTGGGCTCCAGTATAGGGTCGGCGTCGCCGATCGCCACAGGCCCAATCACCGGGTGCCGCAGCAGTCGGGCCACCCTCTCTTCCAGAGGCGTCAGCTCCTGGAACTCGTGAGGGCCTCCACCAGTGACACGGAGGCTCCTGGCGTTCCTCGCCAGCTTGGCCTGCAAGAGAAAGGAGGGCGTCTAAGTACAGTGTGGTGCCCTGTAGCTGTGTGTGAGGCCTGCCATGGTGGAATAGCTTGCACAATGTGGTGCCCTGTAGCTCTGTGTGAGGCCTCCCATGGTGGAATAGCTTGCACAGTGTGGTGCCCTGTAGCTCTGTGTGAGGCCTCCCATGGTGGAATAGCTTGCACAGTGTGGTAAGTGCAGAAAGAGCTCTTGATTAACATGCAAGTGCCATTGCAGCAGCAGCAGGGCTGGCCATTAGACCTTGGATGTCCCTTTGGCCCTAATGGGAGGTGCACATGCAAGGATGAGGGGGACATTGGAAAGGGTACTCACCTTGACCAGCCGACATAGGTCGTTGTATTTCTTGCGGCACTGGTCCGCACTCCTGGGAACATCTGAGCTGGAGGAGACCCTCCGGGCAATTTTGGTCCAGGCCTCCCTGAACTGGCTCCTGGGAGCCTTCCTGCCACTAGCCGGGCAAACGACCCGCCTTCTTTTGCGCACCCCATGAAGGAGCACACCCAGCGCATGCTCAGAGAAGCGTTCGGCTCTTTCACGGGCCCTCTCCATGTCCTCCAGGCGTTGATATGCCACACAACCACTCCTGAGGCCTAGTTGCAGGGCTACAGCATGCAGGGCGTGGCTGCAGTCAAAGTTGACCCTTCCCCCTTTAAGAGCTGGCCGGCGTCAGGGTGTCTGCTGACACTCACCACATGATCGCACCTGCGCTGCGCCCGGAATCGGTGTTATTAGGCTGCATCGCCGGATTAGCGCCTGAACACAGGGTTCCAACGCCTTGTGCAGCGCTCGGCCAAAAAGTTGGCCAAATCTACTGAATTTCGGCGAGCTCGCCTGCACTTTCCGGCGGGCGCTAAATTTGACGAGCGCCCGACTTTAGCGCCGCAATAGCGTCAGAACTGAATTTCTAGGCCATAGAGTTTTACAGCACAGAAAGAGGCCCTTCGGCCCATCATATCTGCGCCGCCCATCCATCCCTGTCCAGTCTAATCCCATTTTCCAGCATTTGGTCCATAGCCTTGTATGCAATGGCATTTCAAGTGCTCATCCAAATGCTTCTTGAATGTTGTGAGGGTTCCTGCCTCCACCACCCTTTCAGGCATTGAGTTCCACATTCCAACCACCCTCTGGGTGAAAAAGTTCCTCCTCAAATCCCCTCTAAATCTCCTGCCCCTTACCCTGAATCTATGCCCCCTTGTTATTGACCCCCCCACTAAGGGGAAAAGTTCCTCTTTATCTACCCTTCTATGCCCCTCATTATTTTGTACACCTCAATCAGGTCCCCCCTCAGCCTTCTCTGCTCCAAGGAAAACAACTCCAGCCTGTCCAGCCTCTCTTCATAGCTGAGGCGCTCCATCCCAGGTAACATCCTGGTGAATCTTCTCTGCACCCTCTCCAAAGCAATCACATCCTTCCTATAGTGAGGCGACCAGAACTGCACACAGTACTCCAGCTGTGGCCTCACCAGCGTTTTGTACAGCTCCATCATAACCTCCCTGCTCTTATATTCTATGCCTCGGCTAATGAAGGCAAGTATCCCATATGCCTTTTTAACCACCTTATCTACCTGCTCCGCTGCCTTCAGGGATCTATGTACATGTACACCAAGGTCCCTCTGACCCTCTGTACTTCCTAGGGTCCTACCACTCATTGTGTATTCCCTTGCCTTATTTGTCCGTCCAAAATGCATCACCTCGCACTTTTCAGGATTAAATTCCATTTGCCACTTTTCCGCCCATCTGACCAACCCGTTTATATCGTCCTGTAGCCGGAGGCTTTCCTCCTCGCAATTTACCACCCCACCAATTTTCGTGTCATCTGCGAACTTACTGATCATACCTTTTACATTTTCATCCAAATCATTTATGTAGATCACAAACAATAAGGGACCCAGCACCGATCCCTGAGGTACCCCACTGGACACAGGCTTCCAGTCACAAAAGCAACCTTCGACCATCACCCTCTGCCTCCTGCCACTCAGCCAGTTTAGGATCCAACGCGCCAAGGCACCCTGGATCCCATGGGCTCTTACCTTCTTGACCAGTCTCCTATGCGGGACTTTGTCAAAAGCTTTACTGAAGTCCATGTAAACCACATCCACAGCATTTCCCTCATCCACCCCACTAGTCACCCCCTCGAAAAATTCGATCAGATTTGTTAGACATGATTTACCCTTGACAAAGCCATGCTGACTATCCCCGATTAATCCTTGCCTCTCCAAGTGGAGATTAATTTTGTCCCTCAGAATTTTTTCCAATAATTTCCCCACCACAGATGTTAGACTCACTGGCCTGTAATTCCCTGGTTTATCCCTGCTACCCTTCTTGAATAATGGTACTACATTAGCTGTTCTCCAGTCCTCTGGTACATCCCCTGTGGCCAGAGAGGTTCTGAAAATTAGTGTCAGAGCCCCTGCAATCTCCTCCCTTGCCTCCCACAGCAGCCTGGGATACATCTCGTCCGGGCCTGGGGATTTATCCACTTTTTGGCCCGCTAAAACCGCTAGCACCTCCTCCCTCTCGATGCTAATATGTTCAAGTATGTCACAGTCCCCTTGCCCGATTTCTATGTCTGCATCGTCTTTCTCCACAGTGAACACAGATGCAAAAAATTCATGTATCCCGGAAATTCCTGTATCTGCTGGATGTAACCCTGAAATTCCTGTAGCTGCAGGATGTACGCCTGTATCTCCTGTATCTGCGGGATCTTTTCCTGTAATTTATGTATCTGCGGGATGTACCCATGTAATTCCTGTATCTGCTGGATGTATCCCTGTAATTCCTGTATCTGGGGGATCTATCCCTGTAATTCCTGTATCTGATCACTGTAATTCCTGCATCTGCAGGATGTATCCCTGTAATTCCTGTATCTGCAGGATGTATCCCTGTAATTCCTGTATCTGCAGGATGTACCCCTGTAATTCCTGTATCTCGGGGATGTTTCCCTGTAATCGCTGTATCTGCAGGATGTATCCCTGTAATTCCTGTATCTGCGGGATGTACTCCTGTAATTCCTGTATCTGCGGGATGTATCCCTGTAATTCCTGTAACTGCGGGAGGGATCCCTGTAATTCCTGTAGCTGCTGCATGTATCCTGTAATAATTCCTGTATCTGCTGGATGTATCCCTGTAATTCCTGTATCTGCGGGAAGTTCCACTGTAATTCCTGTATCTGTGGGATGTATCCCTGTCATTCCTTTATCTGGGGGATTTACCCCTATAATTCCTGTATCTTGGGGATTTACCCCTGTAATTCCTGTATCTGAGGGATGTATCCCTGTAATTCCTGTATTTGCTGGCTGTGTCCCTGTAATTCCTGTATCGACGGAATGTATCCCTGTAATTTCTGTATATGCGGTGTGTATCCCCGTAATTCCTGTATCTGCAGGATGTACCCCTGAAATTCCTGTATCTGGGGGATGTATCCCTGTAATTCCTGTATCTGCAGGATGTATCCTGGTAATTCCTGTATCTGCAGGATGTATCCCTGTAATTCCTGTATCTGCAGGATGTACCCCTCTAATTCATGTATCTGCGGGCTGTATCCCTGTAATTCCTGTATCTGCAGGATGTGTCCCTGTAATTCCTGTATCTGCAGGATGTATCCCTGCAATTCCTGTATCTGCTGGATGTAGCCCTGTAATTCCTCTAACTGTGTGATGTATCCCTTTAATTCCTGTATCGGCGGGATGTACCCCTGTCATTCTTGTATCTGCTGGATGTATCCCTCTAATTCCTGTATCTGCTGCATGTACCCCTGTAATTCCTGTACCTGCGGGATGTATCCCTGTAATTCCTGTATCTGCAGGATGTATCCCAGTAATTCCTGTACCTGCGGGATGTATCCCTGTAATTCCTGTATCTGCGGGAGGTATCCCTGTAATTCCTGTATCTGCTGGGTGTATCCATGTAATTCCTGTATCTGCAGGATGTACCCCTGTAATTCCTGTATCTGCTGGATGTATCTCTGTAATTCATGCGTCTGCTGGATATATCCCTTAATTACTGTATCTTCTGGATGTATCCCGGTAATTCCTGTATCTGCAGGATAGATCCCTGTAATTCCTGTATCTGCGGGATGTATCGCTGTAATTCATGTATCTGCAGGATCTTTTCCTGTAATTTTTGTATCTGCGGGACGTACACATATAATTCCTGTATCTGCAGAATGTATCCCTGTAATTCCTGTATCTGCAGGATGTATCCCTGTAATTCCTTTATCTGCAGGATGTACCCATGTAATTCCTATATCTGCGGGATGTACCCCTGTAATTCCTGTATCTGCGGGATGTATCCCTGTTATTCCTGCACCTGCGGGATGGAGCCCTGCAATCCCTGTATCTGCAGGATATATCCCTGTAATTCCTGTATCTGCGGGATGTATCCCTGTAATTCCTGTGTCTGCTGGATGTATCCCTGTAATTCTTGTATCTGTCGGATGTACCCCTGTAATTCCTGTATCTGTGGGATGTACCCCTGTAATTCCTGTATCTGTGGGATGTATCCCTGTAATTCCTGAATCTGTGGGATATATCTGTAATTCCTCAATCTGTTGGATATATTCCTATAATTCCTGTATCTGCAGAATGTATCCCTGTAATTCCTGTATCTGCAGGATGTATCCCTGTAATTCCTTTATCTGCAGGATGTACCCATGTAATTCCTATATCTGCGGGATGTACCCCTGTAATTCCTGTATCTGCGGGATGTATCCCTGTTATTCCTGCACCTGCGGGATGGAGCCCTGCAATCCCTGTATCTGCGGGATGTAACCGTGTAATTCCTGTATCTCCAGGATGTACCCCTGTAATTCCTGTATCTGGGTGATACTTCCCTGTAATTCCTATATCTGCAGGAGGTATCCCTGTAATTCCTGTATCTGCGGGATGTACCCCTGTAATTCCTGTATCTGCTGGATGTATCCCTGTAATTCCTGTATCTGTGGGATGTACCCCTGTAATTCCTGTATCTGCTGGATGTTCCCCTGTAATTCCTGTATCTGCGAGATGTATCCCTGTAATTCCAGTATCTGGGGGATGTTACCCTGTAATTCCTGTATCTGCAGGATGTATCTCTGTCACTCCTGTATCTGTGGGATGTATCGCTGTAATTCCTGTATCTGTGGGATGTATCCCTGTAATTCGTGTATCTGCGGGATGTATCTGTGTAATTCCTGTATCTGCGGGATGTATCGCTGTAATTCCTGTATCTGCGGGATCTTTTCCTGTAATTTTTGTATCTGCGGGATGTACCCATATAATTCCTGTATCTGCAGGATGTATCCCTGTAATTCCTGTATCTGCAGGATGTATCACTGTAACTCCTGTATCTGCGGGATGTATCCCTGTAGTTCCTGTATCGGTGGGATGTACCCCTGTAATTCCTGTATCTGCGGGATGTATCCCTGTTATTCCTGCACCTGCGGGATGTATCCCTGCAATTCCTGTATCTGCTGGATATACCCTTTAATTCCTGTATCTGCTGGATGTACCCCTGTAATTCCTGTACCTACGGGATGAATCCCTGTAATTCCTGTATCTGCAGGATGTATCCCTGCAATTCCTGTATCTGCAGGATGTATCCCTGTAATTCCAGTATCTGCAGGATGTATCCCTGTAATTCCTGTATCTGCTGGATGTATCCTGTAATTCCTGTATCTGAGGGATGTATCCCTGTATCTGCAGGATGTATCCCTGTAATTCCTATATATGCGGGAAGTACTCCTGTAATTCCTGTATCTGCGGGAGGTATCCCTGTAATTCCTTTAGCTGCTAGATGTATCCTGTAATAATTCTGTATCTGCTGGATGTATCCCTGTAATTCCTTTATCTGCGGGATATATTCCTGTAATTCCTGTATCTGGGGGATGTACCCCTGTAATTCCTATATCTGCAGGATGTATTCCTGTAATTCCTGTATCTGGGGGATGTACTCCTGAAATTCCTGTATCTGAGGGATGTATCCCTGTAATTCCTGTATCTGCTGGCTGTATCCCTGTAATTCCTGTATCGGCGGGATGTATCCCTATAATTCCTCAATCTGCAGGATGTATTCCTGTATCTGCAGGATGTATCCCTGTAATTACTGTACATGCGATGTTTAATCCCTGTAACTCCTGTATCTGCAGGATGTACCCCTGTAATTCTTGTATCTGGGGGATGTATCCCTGTAATTCCTGTATCTGCAGGATGTACCCCTGTAATTCCTGTATCTGCTGGATGTATCCCTGTAATTCCTGTATCTGCGGGATGTACCCCTGTAATTCCTGTATCTGATCCCTGTAATTCCTGTATCTGCAGGTTGTATCCCTGTAATTCCTGTATCTGCAAGATGTATCCCTGTAATTCCTGTATCTGCAGGATGTACCCCTGTAATTCCTGTATCTGCTGGATGTATCCCTGTAATTCCTTTATCTGCGGGATGTATTCCTGTAAGTCCTGTATCTGAGGGATATATCCCTGTAATTCTTGTATCTGCTGGATGTATCCCTCTAATTCCTGTATCTGCTGGATATACCCCTGTAATTTCTGTATCTGCTGGCTGTATCCCTGTAATTCCTGTATCGGTGGGATGTATCCCTGTAATTCCTCAATCTGCAGGATGTATCCCTCTAATTCCTGTATCTGCGGGATGTATCCCTGTAATTCCTGTGTCTGCTGGATGTATCCCTGTTATTCCTGTATCTGCAGGATGTATCCCTGTAATTTCTGTATATGCGATGTGTATCCCTGTAATTCCTGTATCTGCAGGATGTATCCCTGTAATTCCTGTATTTGCAGAATGTATCCCGGTAATTCCTGTATCTGCAGGATGTATCCCTGAAATTCCTGTATCTGCTGGATGTATCCCTGTAATTCCTGTAGCTGCAGGATGTACGCCTGTATCTCCTGTATCTGTGGGATGTATCCCTGTAATTCCTGTATCTGCGGGATGTATCCCTGTAATTCTTGTATCATGCAGGATGTATCCCTGTAATTCCTCTCTCTGGGTGATGTATCCCTGTAATTCCTGTATCGGTGGGATGTACCCCTGTAATTCCTGTATCTGCGGGATGTATCGCTGTAATTGGTGTACCTGCTGGATGTACCCCTGTAATTCCTGTATCTGCGGGATGTATCCCTGTTATTCCTGTACCTGCAGGATGTACCCCTGTAATTCATGTATCTGCTGGATGTACCCCTGTAATGCTGTATCTGCGGGAAGTACCCCTGTGATTCCTGTATCTGCAGGATGCATCCCTGTAATTCCTCTATCTGGGCGATGTATCCCTATAATTCCTGTATCTGCTGGATATATCCCTGTAAGTCCTGTATCTGCGGGATGTATCCCTGTAATTCCTGTATCTGCAGGATGTATCGCTGTAATTCCTGTATCTGCGGGATGCTTCCCTCTAATTCCTGTATCTGCGGGATGTACCCCTGTAATTCCTGTATCTGCTGGATGTATCCCTGTAATTCCTGTATCTGCGGGATGTATCCCTGTAATTCCTGTATCTGCAGGATATATCCCTGTAATTCCTGTGTCTGCTGGATGTATCCCTGTAATTCTTGTATCTGTCGGATGTACCCCTGTAATTCCTGTATCTGTGGGATGTACCCCTGTAATTCCTGTATCTGTGGGATGTATCCCTGTAATTCCTGAATCTGTGGGATGTATCTGTAATTCCTCAATCTGTTGGATATATTCCTATAATTCCTGTATCTGCGGGATGTAACCCTGTAATTCCTGTATCTGCGGGATGTATCTCTGTAATTCCTGTATCTGCGGGATGTACCCCTGTAATTCCTGTGTCTGCTGGATGTATCCCTGTAATTCCTGTATCTGCGGGATGTACCCCTGTAATTCCTGTATCTGTGGGATGTATCCCTGTAATTCCTGTTTCTTCGGGATGTATCTCTGAAATTCCTCAATCTGTTGGATATATCCCTGTAATTCCTGTATCTGCGGGATGTACCACTGTAATTCCTGTATCTGCTGGATGTATCCCTGTAATTCCTGCATCTGCTGGATATATCCCTGTAATTCCTGTATCTGCTGGATGTACCCCTGTAATTCCTGTATCTGCAGGATGTGTCCCTGTAATTCCTGTATCTGCAGGATGCATCCCTGTAATTCCTGTATCTGCAGGATGCATGCCTGCAATTCCTGTTTCTGCAAGATGTGTGGTGTATGTGCCTTTAAGAGCCCCTGTGTACTGTAATGCCGGTAATGGCCACTCGGGCTATATACGCCTGTATAGTGTCTTGTATCTGTTAGTTCACCTCCAGACTTTGTTCAGTAAACACCTGTGAAACCAACTCCTGTATTCCGTGTCTCCATTAACACACGGATACAACAGTGGCGACGAATTGGAAATGGACTTACCTGCAATTCGGCAGCACCTCAAGGAGATCGATTCCTCAGATGAAAGTCGAATAAAAACAAGAAAGAAAAAAAAACTGTGGTTTCACCAGCTAGCCGAGCTGGTGGCTGGTACTGCAATAATCCTTCCTGGGTGGCGGGCTGGGGCTCCATCGGCTGGCTCTGCAGCGGGGGCTGAGCAGCGAAGGCGGAGGCAAACAGAGACAGAGGGGGGGAGCACTTGGGAGACGGCCGGCGCTGCAAAGCAGGTCGGCGTTCGGACCAAGCAGAGGGAGGGAAAAGTCCCAGAGAGTCCGGCGGGAACGAGTCTCCACCTATTGAAAATACCTATGTAAATAAAAACCGCAGAGAACAGTGTTGTCAGCAGCGGCAGGAAAGCGCGGGAAGCGCCATTTTTTTTCTGTGTGGAAGAAAGGAAAGCGCGGGAGGCGCCATTTTTTTTCAGGATGCCTAAGGCTGGCAATATTAATGCTTTTGATAGCAATATAGAGGATTGGACCACATATTTGGAAAGAGTGGAGGTATATTGCACAGCAAATGAAATAGAGAATGATAAAAAGGCATCAGTACTTCTAAATCTAATGGGCACAAGGACATACGGGCTGTTACGAAACTTAATCACTCCAGCCAAACTGAAGGACAAGAATTTTAAGGAGATTGTTGATACCCTACAGGAGCACTTAAACCCAACACCGCTGCTGATAGCGGAACGATTCAAATTCTTCAAGAGGAATCAGCACAAGAATGAAAGTAACGCTGATTACCTCCCTGAATTAAGGAAGCTGTCAAAGTACTGCCAATTCGGGTCAGGACTGACAGATTCTCTTCGAGACAAATTCGTCTGCGGTCTCCTAAGTGAAGGAACACAGAAAAGGCTACTTTCTGAGAAAGATTTGACACTGGACAAGGCTTTCAGTGTGGCTGTATCATACAAAGCAGCCGCAAGAGGAGTTGCAGAGATACAGCAAAAGCCACAGGACTTCGGCACCCATGAAATGACACAGGGTTTCGAGAGATGTTATCGCTGCAGCAGATCCACCCATGGCCAGAGGGACTGCTGGTTCAAGGACAAAGCATGCAGGCAATGCAGAAAGATTGGACACATTGCACGTGTATGCCAATCTGGAAACAAAAAATCCACGGACAGGAAAAAAATCAATAAGGAAAAGTGTAGAAAGGTACAAATGATGACGGACAGTAGCTCCGAAGACCAGAAGAGCGATAGCAACTCCGGAAACAAGAGACTAAGCTGTCTCAAATTACATAATGTAATTGCCAAAGAAGATTACCAGACCATTTGGGTTACCCTCATGATAGCGGGGTCCCCAGTTAAAATGGAGCTAGATACAGGATCAGCTCTGACCGTCCTAAGTCGACGGGATTACGAGCGGCTATTTCCGCATATACCTTTGAAAGACACATCCATTATCTTGAAAACATATACGGGGCAGAAAGTATACCCCAAAGGGAAAATAAGGGTGCCTGTTGTATACAACGGCAAGGAAATACAGAAGTTGAATTTATACTTTCTGCAAGATGGTGGTCCACCGCTGTTGGGACGTGAATGGCTCAGGAAGGTATGTTCAGACTGGCACTCCATTCAAGCACTGACGGTGACCAGTAAGAAAAAAAATGATGATGATGTCATACCTGAACGATTAAAAGACATCTTGGCCAACGCCAATGAAGTGTTTCAACAGGAACTAGGAACCTTGAAAGGCATCACCGCCTCAATAAAAGTGGAAGATGCGGCAATTCCCAAGTTTTTTAAGGCAAGGCCGGTGCCATACACAATTCGTCCAGCAGTCGAGGCAGAGCTGGAGAATTTGAAAAAGGCAGGCGTATTATCCAAGATAGATTGGAGCGAGTGGGCAACACCCATTGTCCCGGTCATGAAGAAAACATTGAATAATGATAAATCTGAAGAACAGAGAAATATTCGCATCTGTGGGGACTTCAAGGTGACTGTAAACCCGGTCCTTCACACGGTACAGTATCCTCTTCCGAGGATAGAAGATATTTTTGCCTCACTATCCGGAGGGAAACGTTTCACCAAAATTGACTTGGCACAGGCATATCTACAGATGGAGGTTGAAGAGGCCTCTGAAAAGTATCTCACGATAAATACACACAAAGGCCTGTACCAGTACAATTGACTGGTTTTCGGAGTAGCATCAGCTCCAGCTATCTGGCAAAGAGCTATGGAGCAAGTCCTCCAAGGGATTCCGGGGACTCAATGCTACCTAGACGACATCCTTGTAACAGGAGAAAACGACAACGAGCACCTTGCCAATTTGGAGCAGGTGCTCACTAGGCTGAGAGAACGGGGCCTATGAGCAAATCGCCCCAAGTGCGAATTTTTCCAGAAGCAAATATCATATTGTGGCCACATAATTAACGAGGAAGGGTTGCATAAGTCACCTGAAAAAATTGAAGCGGTCATAAAAGCCCCAGCACCTGAAAATGTCTCACAATTAAGGTCGTTCCTGGGATTGATAAATTACTATCATAAATTTTTACCAAACTTGTCAACTCTTCTGCACCCTCTTAACGAACTGCTACAAACAGGAGTAATTTGGAAATTGAGCGAAGACTGTAAACGTGCCTTCCATAAATGCAAAGGCTTGATCACGTCCAAGGAAGTTTTGGCTCATTACAACCCATCACTGACAATCAGACTGGCATGCGATGCATCCCCTTACGGCGTAGGAGCGGTATTATCGCATAGATTCCCTGATGGCTCGGAGCGGCCGATAGCTTTTGCGTCACGCTCATTGAACTCAGCTGAGCGTAACTATGCCCAGATCGACAGGGAAGCACTCAGCCTGGTATGGGGAGTGAAGAAATTCAACCATTACCTACACGGACAAAAATATACCTTGTTGACTGACCATCAAACCCTCGTCTCCATATTCAACCCTAAAAAGGGTGTTCCCATTATGACAGCG
The DNA here is from genome assembly GCF_052327205.1 of Somniosus microcephalus. Classification (NCBI taxonomy): domain Eukaryota; kingdom Metazoa; phylum Chordata; class Chondrichthyes; order Squaliformes; family Somniosidae; genus Somniosus; species Somniosus microcephalus. The sequence continues at coordinate 40,502,147 of NC_141016.1, read as the reverse complement.
CAAAGGCTACAGAGGTGGTCCCTTTTCCTAGGGGCACACCAATATGACATAGAATACAAAAGATCAAAACAGCATGGGAATGCTGACAGTTTATCGCGCCTACCATTGCCAACGGCAGAAGAGGCACCTACAGTGGACCCAGTGGAGATGTTCCACTCAACCATAGTGGAATGTCTACCAGTAACAAATTCTGCCATTGAAAAGGAAACGAGAAATGACCCGACTCTCTCACGAGTCTACGATTTAACGGTGAAGGGATGGCCAGCACATGGCGAACCACTGTTGCCAGCATTCGCGCAAAGAAGAGAACAGCTGTCAGTATGCCAAGGAACCTTGATGTGTGGATCCAGAGTGGTGAATCCACCCAAACTCCAGGATAAAGTGCTAAAGGAGCTTCACGAGGGGCATCTGGGTGGAGTGAAAATGAAGAACCTCGCCAGAGCGTTTGTGTGGTGGCCAGGTATCGATGGAGACATCGCAGAAATGACCAAGAGCTGCCTAGGATGCCAGAAGGTCCAAAACGCCCCACCACAAGCCCCTCAACATCCATGGGAGTGGCCCTCATCTCCATGGCAAAGGGTACACATTGACTTTGCTGATCCATTTATGGACTCAATGTTCTTAATCGCGGTTGATGCACACTCCAAGAGGCCGGAGGTAATAAAGATGTCCTCCACCACCACGGAAAAAACCATCACAGTATTAAGGACCATATTTGCCAGGAATGGGCTGCCTGAACAGATCTGTTCTGATAATGGACCGCAATTTGTGTCCGAAGAATTCAGGAAGTTCTTAAAAAACAATGGGGTTAAGCACTACACGTCCACCCCATACCATCCCGCCACCAATGGATTGGCTGAAAGGTTTGTCCAGACCTTCAAGAAGGCCATAAAGGCCATGGGTAATGAAGACATAAATCTACAGCATAAGGTAGATAACTTCTTGTTTGCATACAGGAATGCAACACATGTGGTTACAAACCAAACTCCCGTCATGATGTTCTTCAAATCCAGCCGGCATCTTAGGCTTCTATTGATCAAGCCAAACATCAGAAGGGACGTGGAGAACCGACAATTTCAAGGTATGAATGAAAGGCCAACTAGAACCTTCCAGATAGGTCAACAAGTTTTGGCCTGGGACTACCGTACCGAGAAATGGCAGCCTGGAACTATTTGCACACGACTAGGACCGCTGATGTATACCGTGGACATTGGAGAAAGCATAATAAGGCGCCATGCTGACCAGATCATAGAGTCATCCAAAAAGGGACAACCTACACCACAACTCTATATGCCTAATGGTGAAGCAGAGATACCCATAGTATCTACCTCCGATCCGGTGATACTGGAACCAGATGAACCCAACACTGGCATTCAAGCCGAATTGACCTTGCCAAAAGAACCTACTACACCACCAAAAACTACTACACCACCGAGGCGTTATCCGGACCGAGTCAGGAAGCCTCCAGAGAGACTGACTTATAATTGATTAACTGCAGCAAATGTGTAGATTATTGTTCTTGTAGCATGTTAATTAATGATTACTTAAAATTTTATGTACTGGTTGTCTACAAGGGGAGGAATTGTGGTGTATGTGCCTTTAAGAGCCCCCTGTGTACTGTAATGCCAGTAATGGCCACTCGGGTTATATGAGCCTGTATAGTGTCTTGTATCTGTTAGTTCACCTCCAGACTTTGTTCAGTAAACACCTGTGAAACCAACTCCTGCATTCCGTGTCTCCATTAACACACGGATACAACATATCCCTGTAATTCCTGTATCTGCAGGATCTATCTCTGTAATTCCTGTATCTGTGGGATGTATCCCTGTAATTCCTGTATCTGGGGGATGTTCCCCTGTAATTCCTGTATCTGCAGGATCTATCTCTGTAATTCCTGTATCTGTGGGATGTATCCCTGTAATTCCTGTATCACAGAATCACAGAAACCCCACAGTGCAGATAGAGGCCATTTCGGCCCATCGAGTCTGCACCGACACATATCCCACCCGATCCCCGTAACCCCTACACCAACACATATCCCACCCTATCCCCGTAACCCCACGTATTTAATCCCCCTAACACTAAGGGTCAATTTATCATAGCCAATCAACCTAACCTGCACATCTTTTGGACTGTGGGAGGAAACCGGAGCACCCGGAGGAAACCCACGCAGACACAGGGAGAATGTGCAAACTCCACACAGACAATCGCCCGAGGCCGGATTCGAACCCGGGTCCCTGGCGCTGTGAGGCAACAGTGCTAACCGCTATGCCACCGTGCTGCCATCGGGGGATGTATCCCTGTAATTCCCGTATCTGCGGGATGTACTGCTGTAATTAATGTATCTGCGGGATGTTCCCCTGTAATTCCTGTATCTACGGGATGCACCCCTGTAATTCCTGTATCTGCGGGATGTACCCCTGTAATTCCTGTATCTGCGGGATGTATCCCTGTAACTCCTGTATCTGATGGATGTACCCCTGTAATTCCTGCATCGGCGGGATGTCCCCCTGTAATTCCTGTATCTGCAGGCGGTATCCATGTAATTCCTGTATCTGCGGGATGTACCCCTGTTATTCCTGTATCTGCGGGATGTATCCCTATAATTCCTGTATCTGTGGGATATATCCCTGTAATTTATGTAAGTGTGGAATATCTCCCTTTAATTACTATGTGCTTTATAAAACGTTGTTTATTGGATGTGTGCGTTGCTGGCAGGGCCAGCATTTATTGCCCATCCCTAGTTGCCCTTGAGAAGGTGGTGGTGAGCCGCCTTCTTGAGCCGCTGCAGTCCGTTTGGTGAAGGTACTCCCACAGTGCTGTTAGGGAGGGAGTACCAGGATTCTGACCCAGCGACGATGAAGGAACGGCGATATATTTCCAAATCAGGTGGCGTGTGTCTTGGAGGGGAACTTGGAGGTGGTGGTGTTCCCATGCACCTGCTGTCCTTGTCCTTCTAGGTGGAAGAGGTCACGGATTTAGGAGGTGCTGCCGAAGAAGCCTTGGCGAGTTGCTGCAGTGCATCTTGTAGATGGTACACACTGCAGCCATGGTACGCTGGTGGTGGGGGGAGTGAATGTTTAAGGTGATGGATGGGGTGCCAATCAAGCGGGCTGCTTTGTCCTGGATGGTTTCGAGCTTCTTATGTGCTTTTGGAGCTGCACTCATCCAGGCAAGTGAGAGTATTCCATCACACTCCTTATTTGTGCCTTGTAGATGGTGGAAAGTCTTTGGGGAGTCAGGAGGTGAGACACTTGCCACAGAATACCTAGCCTCTGACCTGCTCTTGATGCCACAGTATTTATGTTGCTGGTCCAGTTAAATTTCTGGTCAATGGTGACCCCTAGGATGTTGATAGTGGGGGATTCAGCGATGGTTATGCCATTGAATGTCAAGGGGAGGTGGTTAGACTCTCGCTTCTTGGTGATAGTCATTGCCTGGCACTTGTGTGGCGTGAATGTGACCTGTCACTTACCAGCCCAAGCCTGAACGTCGTCCAGGTCTTGTTGCATGCGGGCGTGGACAGCTTCATTATCTGAGCAGGACGTTGTTCCAGTTCTAGTGCTTTACTGGGTTTATTTCAGGAGTTACTGGGTTTATTTCAGGAGTTACTGGGTATATTTCAGGAGTTACTGGGTATATTTCAGGAGTTACTGGGATTATTTCAGGAGTTACTGGGATTATTTCAGGAGTTACTGGGTTTATTTCAGGAGTTACTGGGTTTATTTCAGGAGTTACTGGGATTATTTCAAGAGTCACTGGGATTATTTCAGGAGTTACTGGGATTATTTCAGGAGTTACTGGGATTATTTCAGGAGTTACTGGGATTATTTCAGGAGTTACTGGGTTTATTTCAGGAGTTACTGCGTTTATTTCAGGAGTTACTGGGATTATTTCAGGAGTTACTGGGTTAATTTCAGCAGATACTGGGTTTATTTCAGGAGATACTGGGTTTATTTCAGGAGTTACTGGGATTATTTCAGGAGTTACTGGGTTTATTTCAGCAGATACTGGGATTATTTCAGGAGTTACTGGGATTATTTCAGGAGTTACTGGGATTATTTCAGGAGTTACTGGGTTTATTTCAGGAGTTACTGGGTTTATTTCAGGAGTTACTGGGATTATTTCAGGAGTTACAGACCTAGAAATTCACTGGCCTTAGCGCCGCTTTTGAGGCGCTAGAGGGCCTAGCGCCGAAGTTATGGCCAGTTTAGAAATTGACAGGGGCCCTAAATCGGCGTTAGGCCGGGAGCGCTGCGCCGGCACCGATGACGTCATCGGTGTGCGCAGCGTCCCGGTTGCCATGGTAACCCGCCCGAACTCGGAAATTGAGTTGCGGCCGCCTCGCCCGTGGCAGCCGTAAGCAACGTTCTGGCAGAGGTGCCTTACAGAACTTTGCGCCGGCGCATTAAAGGCCCCGCGGCGGCCGGCCGCTTTCCCGCCGGCTGCCTGGCCGCAGCTCCCTCCCTGGACTTCCCCCCGCCCCCCCCCCCGGAACAGAAGCAAGCCCGGCACTTGTCCGAGGTGCCGGGCTCATTTTTTAAAAGATTATCGCGGGCCGCGGCCGGGTGCAGGCAGCTCCTCCTTAACGGAAGGAGGAGGCCTGCACTTCCCGAGCCTGCTGCACCGCAGCGGGCGCCGCAGCGCCGGAATAGCGCCGCAATGCGGCGCGTGGCGCCAGTTTTGAGGCGCTGAGACCCCTCAGTAGCGCCGGCAGCCATTTGGGCATGGCGCTACTGAATTTTTGGCGCGCGCAGGGGGACTTAGCGCCGGCACTAACTTCCGGCGCTAAAGCCCTCGCTGCGCCAAAACCGAATTTCTAGGCCACTGGGTTTATTTCAGGAGTTACTGGGATTATTTCAGGAGTTACTGGGTTTATTTCAGGAGTTACTGGGTTTATTTCAGGAGTTACTGGGATTATTTCAGGAGTTACTGGGATTATTTCAGGAGTTACTGGGATTATTTCAGGAGTTACTGGGATTATTTCAGGAGTTACTGGGATTATTTCAGGAGTTACTGGGTTTATTTCAGGAGTTACTGGGTTTATTTCAGGAGTTACTGGGATTATTTCAGGAGTTACTGGGTTTATTTCAGGAGTTACTGGGATTATTTCAGGAGTTACTGGGATTATTTCAGGAGTTACTGGGATTATTTCAGGAGTTACTGGGTTTATTTCAGGAGTTACTGGGTTTATTTCAGGAGTTACTGGGATTATTTCAGGAGTTACTGGGATTATTTCAGGAGTTACTGGGATTATTTCAGGAGTTACTGGGTTTATTTCAGGAGTTACTGGGTTTATTTCAGGAGTTACTGGGATTATTTCAGGAGTTACTGGGTTTATTTCAGGAGTTACTGGGTTTATTTCAGGAGTTACTGGGTTTATTTCAGGAGTTACTGGGTTTATTTCAGGAGTTACTGGGTTTATTTCAGGAGTTACTGGGATTATTTCAGGAGTTACTGGGTTTATTTCAGGAGTTACTGGGATTATTTCAGGAGTTACTGGGTTTATTTCAGGAGTTACTGGGATTATTTCAGGAGTTACTGGGATTATTTCAGGAGTTACTGGGATTATTTCAGGAGTTACTGGGTTTATTTCAGGAGTTACTGGGTTTATTTCAGGAGTTACTGGGATTATTTCAGGAGTTACTGGGATTATTTCAGGAGTTACTGGGATTATTTCAGGAGTTACTGGGTTTATTTCAGGAGTTACTGGGTTTATTTCAGGAGTTACTGGGATTATTTCAGGAGTTACTGGGTTTATTTCAGGAGTTACTGGGTTTATTTCAGGAGTTACTGGGTTTATTTCAGGAGTTACTGGGTTTATTTCAGGAGTTACTGGGATTATTTCAGGAGTTACTGGGATTATTTCAGGAGTTACTGGGATTATTTCAGGAGTTACTGGGTTTATTTCAGGAGTTACTGGGTTTATTTCAGGAGTTACTGGGATTATTTCAGGAGTTACTGGGTTTATTTCAGGAGTTACTGGGTTTATTTCAGGAGTTACTGGGATTATTTCAGGAGTTACTGGGATTATTTCAGGAGTTACTGGGTTTATTTTAGGTGTTGGAAAAGGCATTAGTGTAGAAAAAGCTGTAGCAATAGTCAATATAATTAGAGCTCGTCAATATTTATTTTATCAGAATCAATCCCAGAAACCTTGGATGGAGATTGGGTTCCTAGTTACAATACAGTGTGATGGCATCCATTATTTATTGCTTACCCTTCTTGTTTGATATGAATTTTTTTTTAAAATCTGATTGGGATTAGTACATTAGTAATGTGACAACCTCCAGCACTGAATGACACAGACCTTATATAGCCCTTAGACGCATAGGTGTCTGTGGGTGGGTCATTGTATAATTTCAATTTCATTTAGTTTTGCTGCAAATAGCATCCTTGCTAAATGTTCTCCTGTGGCGACACGCCACCACTGGACATAATCCGCTCACGGCGGCACGGACAGTTTAAGCAGACACCCCCAGCCGGGGGCCCTTTCCTCCAGCAACATGTTTCCCACAGGGACAGGCTGCCGGGAGCACTTCCTGTCTGGGGAGTATTTAAGTGGATGCGCGGGCTTTTCCAGTTCCTCTTTGCCATGAGGTTGAATAAAGCAGTTGTGTTTTACTAGCTCTGGTCTCGACTCCCACGTTTGCCGTGGTATCTCAACACTGGTGACCCCGACGCTCAGGACGAATCCTAAGCTAGCATGGCGGATACAAACGCAGTCACGGTTAAACTACCGGACTTTTGGGAGAACCTGGCCGAAGCCTGGTTTATTCAAGCTGAGTCCAGATTCCGGCTGAAACACATTACAGTCGACGCCACAAAGTACGACTACCTCGTCTCCTCTCTCACCTACGCCACAGTCCCCAAGGTTTGGGCAGCGCTGCAGGATCCACCAGTGGAAGGCAAGTACGAACATCTGAAGGCTGCGCTCCTTAAAAAATTTCAAACGTCCTCTTACCAGTGGAACTGCCAGCTCCTTGACCTCCCTGGCCTTGGTGACGCTTCACCCTCGGATCTGCTTTCCCACATGCTGTCCCTCTCGGATGACAAAAACACTGGCGCCCTCTTTCGCACGCTTTTCATTCGGCAGCTCCCCGCCAGCATCCGCCCGCTCATTGTGGAGTCTGGCTCCACGGACCTGAATGACATAGCCGAAAAGGCCGACCGGCTGCTCTCTGCGCAGTCCGCTCGCGACGTCGCACCCGACCTCACGGCAACGACCACGCGGTCTTCCCGGCCCACTAGGCCCGACCGCCCTACCACTCCGGGTCACTGCTACTACCACACCCGTTTTGGCACTAGGGCCCAACGCTGCACGCCACCGTGCACTTTCAAACCCCCCCCCGCACCGGCCCCCGCGATGGCCGCGGGGCAAAAGGGGCCTCTACTGTACTTTACTGACGACAGAACCAACCGCCGATTTCTGTGCGACACAGGGGCCCAGCACAGCATCACCCCCGCCTCCGCCCTCAAAATCCAACGCGGCACACGGGGTATCACGCTGGCCGCAGCCAATGGCTCTGACATCCGTACATATGGCACCCGCATGGTCACGCTCGACCTCGCAGGCCGCCGCTACCGCTGGGAGTTCCTCACAGCCAAGGTCCTCTGCCCACTCATCGGCGCCGACTTCCTACGCGCCCACGGCCTCCTTGTCGACATTCCGAGGCACCGCCTCGTCGACATCAACACTATGGCCCCCATCCCCGGCGCATTCACCCCGGCCCGTTCGGCCGGCCTGACGACCTACTGCCTCGCCAGAGCCACGGACGACTACTCGGCACTCCTAGCCGAGTTTCCCGCCCTCACTAACCCGACCTTTTCGGCCAAAGCCACCAAACACGGTGTGGAGCACTATATCCCCACCACCGGCCCCCCAGTTTCTGCCCACGCCCGCAGACTCAACCCGGCCAAGCTGGAAATCGCGTGGGCCGAGTTCACCACCATGGAACAACTCGGCATCATCCGCCACTCCAGCAGCCCTTGGGCCTCGCCCCTCCACATCGCCCCCAAGCCCGGCAGAGGCTGGCGCCCTTGCGGGGACTACCGCCGCCTCAACGATGCCACCACCCCCGACCGATACCCGGTGCCACACATCCAGGACTTCTCGGCCCGACTGGCCAGACGAACCGTCTTTTCCAAGGTCGACCTGGTGCGCGGTTACCACCAAGTCCCCGTACACCCCGCGGACATCCCCAAAACGGCCGTCATCACCCCATTCGGCCTGTTCGAGTTCCTGAGGATGCCCTTCGGCCTCAAGAATGCAGCCCAGGCTTTCCAGCGCCTTATGGACTCAGTCCTCCGGGACCTGAACTTCCTATTCGTCTATCTAGACGACATTCTCGTGGCCAGCTCCTCCAAACAGGAACACCTCGAACACCTTCGCATCCTGTTCAGGCGCCTAGCCCAACACGGGCTCATCCTCAGCCCGGCGAAGTGCCAATTCGGCCTAACCGAGATCGATTTTCTCGGTCACCACATCACCCCTGCTGGTGCCGTCCCCCTGCCGGGGCCGTCCCCCTGCCCAACAAGGTGCAGGCCGTCCAGCAATTCCCCCACCCCAAAACCATCAAGGGCCTCCAGGAGTTCCTCGGGATGGTGAACTTCTACAACAGGTTCATCCCCAGAGCTGCAGCCCTCATGAAGCCCCTATACGACTCCCTCCAAGGTAAATCCGGCAAGATGGACGTAGCCTGGACCACTGACACGTCAGCCGCCTTCGAAGCCACCGACGCCACCCTGCTCACGCACCCGAGGGCCAATGTCCGGGTCGCGCTCACCACCGACGCCTCCGACCACGCGGTCGGAGCCGTGTTCGAGCAGTGGGTCAATGGCGCGTGGCAGCCACTTGCCTTCTACAGCCGCCAACTGCGCCCCCCGGAGGTCAAATACTCCACTTTCGACTGCGAGCTTCTCCTGGTTCCTCCTGGAAGGCCGCCCCTTCACCGCATACGTGGACCACAAGCCGCTCACATACGCGATGGCCAAGCACACCGAACCCTGGTCTGCTAGGCAGCAACGCCAGCTCGCGGCCGTGTCCGAGTTTACTACGGACATCCAGCACGTCTCCGGTAGAGACAACGTTGTCGCCGACTGCCTTTCCCGTCCCGCCATCTGCGCGAATCACCTCGCGGTCGACTACGCGCAACTAGCAGCGGCCCAGCTCACAGACCCAGACCTCCTCTCGGCGGCTACCAGCCTGCCAGGGCTACGCCTAGCCAAGGTCGCGCACAGGCCCGAAGCCACGGCAGTCACTTGCGACGTCTCACTCGGCCAACCCAGGCCGGTCGTCCCTGCAACCTGGCACCGCCGCATCTTCGACGCGCTACATACGCTCTCCCATCCGGGTGCCCGCGCATCCGTCAAACTCCTCTCCCAGCGTTTCGTCTGGCGCGGCCTCAGCAAAGATGTTCGGACTTGGGCCATCTCCTGCCTCGCCTGCCAACGGGCTAAGGTACAGCTACACACAAAAGCACCCCTGGGAGACTTCGAGGTACCCAGCCGCCGCTTCGACCACGTACACGTCGACATCGTCGGTCCTCTGCTGCCATCGCAAGGCCAAACTTATCTCCTTACGATGGTCGACCGTTACACACGCTGGCCTGAGGCAGTGCCGCTGCCCTCCACCACTACAGCCGACATCGCCAGGGCGTTCGTTAACACCTGGGTCGCAAGGTTCGGCGTACCAGCCGACATAACCTCCGACAGAGGCGCCCAGTTCACCTCCGAACTCTGGACGGCCACAGCACGCAACCTCGGGGTGACGCTCCACCGAACCACGGCGTACCACCCGCAGGCCAATGGGCTGTGTGAACGCTTCCACAGGTCACTCAAGGCCTCACTCCGCGCCGGCCTGCAGGACAGTACCTGGACTGACCGCCTACCGTGGGTGCTACTAGGCCTACGCACCGCGGTCAAGGAAGACCTCCAGTCCTCAGCAGCGGAGTTAGTCTACGGACAACCGCTGCGCATCCCAGGCGAATTCCTTCCGGAGGCTACCACGCCTTGGTCAGCCGAACAGCAGCGGCTCAACTCTTTCTCTTCCGCTCAGCAGTTCACCCCACTTCCGGTCAACCGACACGGCGAACTCGCACCTCACGTCCCGCCAAATTTACAGCAAGCGCGCTTCGTCTTCGTGCGACACGATGCGCACCACGGGCCCCAGCGACCCCCGTACGACGGACCGTACGAGGTACTACAAACCGGGGACAAGGTCTTCAAGCTGCGACTCGGCGACAGGGTCGACACAGTCTCCATCGACCGGCTCAAACCAGCACACACAGAACCAGGGGAACAGGTCCCTGTGGCCCGGCCTCCAACTAGAGGCCGTCCCGCCAGCAAGCCTGCACAGCCGGCGGCAAACTGCCCGACCCCACCAACTAGACCGGCGACCACTCAGAGCCGCTGCGGCAGAACCATCAGGCCACCGTCACGACTCGTCCACTCATCCTAAGCGGATTCTGGGGGGAGCTCTGTGGTGACATGCCACCACTGGACATAATCCACTCACGGCGGCATGGACAGTTTAAGCAGACGCCCCCAGCCGGGGGCCCTTTCCTCCAGCAACTTGTTTCCCGCAGGGACAGGCTGCTGGGAGCACTTCCTGTCTGGGGAGTATTTAAGTGGATGCGCGGGCTTTTCCAGTTCCTCTTTGCCATGAGGTTGAATAAAGCAGTTGTGTTTTACTAGCTCTGGTCTCGACTCCCACGTTTGCCGCGGTATCTCAACACTCGTCTCCTCTCCCGAATCCTCTGATGGCATGCTGGGATATAATTCCATAGGGTCTGGTTGAGTTTCCTCTCACTGATCCAAGGGTGCTCTCAGTGAAAATGTTTAAACAGTTAATTTGTAGCATGCTGCATTAAAAAAAAATTCATTCATAGGATGTGGGCGTCACTGGCAGGGCCAGCATTTATTGCCCATCCCTAATTGCCCTTGAGAAGGTGGTGGTGAGCCGCTGCCTTGAACCGCTGCAGTCCGTGTGGTGAAGGTACTCCCACAGTGCTGTTAGGGAGGGAGTTCTAGGATTTTGACCCAGCAACGACGAAGGAACAGCGATATACTTCCAAGTCAGGATGGTGTGTGACTTGGACGGGAACTTGGAGGTGGTGGTGTTCCCATGCGCCTGCTGCCCTTGTCCTTCTAGGTGGAAGAGGTCGCGGGTTTGGGAGGTGCTGCCGAAGAAGCCTTGGTGAGTTGCTGCAGTGCATCTTGTACATGGTACACACTGCAGCCATGGTACGTCGGTGGTGAAGGGAGTGAATGTTTAAGGTGGTGAATGGGGTGCCAATCAAGCGGGCTGCTTTGGCCTGGATTGTGTGGAGCTTCTTGAGTGCTGTTGGAGCTGCACTCATCCAGGCAAGTAGAGAGTGTTCCATCATACTCCTTACTTGTGCCTTGTAGATGATGGAAAGGCTTTGGGGAGTCAGGAGGTGAGACACTCACCACAGAAGATCTAGCCTCTGACCTGCTCTTGTTGCCACAGTATTTTTGAGGCTGGTCCAGTTAAGTTTCTGGTCAATGGTGACCCCTCAGGATATTGATAGTGGGGGATTTGGTGATGGTAATGCCGTTGAATGTCAAGGGGCGGTGGTTAGACTCTCGCTTATTGGAGATAGTCATTGCCTGGCACTTGTGTGGCGTGAATATTACCTGCCACTTATCAGCTCAAGTCTGAATGTCGTCCAGGTTTTGTTGCATGCGGGCATGGGCTGCTTCATTACCTGAGGAGTTGCGAATGGCGCTGAACACTGTGCAGTCATCAGCGAACATCCCCATTTCTGACCTTATGTTGGAGGGAAGGTCATTGATGAAGCAGCTGAAGATGGTTGGGCCTAGGACACTGCCCTGAGGAACTCTTGCAGCGATGTCCTGGGGCTGAGGTGATTGACCTCCAACCACCACAACCATTTTCCTTTGTGCTAGGAATGACTCCAGCAAATGGAGAGTTTTCCCCCCAATTCCTATTGACTTCAGTTTTACTGGGGTTCCTTGATGTCACACTCGGTTAAATGCTGCCTTGATGTCAGCACTCTCACCTCACCTCACCTCTGGAAATCAGCTCCTTTGTCCATGTTTGGACCAAGGCTTTAATGAGGCCTGGAGCCGAATGATCCTGACGGAACCCAAACTGGGCATCATCAGTGAGCAGGTTATTAGCACCCGGCGAACCTAAAAATGCCATGCCAACCTGAGGAAAGTGCAACACAGGACTACATGCATGCTAAAAAGCGGAAGCAACATGCTATAGACAGAGCTAAGTGTTCCCACAATCAATGAATCAGATCAAAGCTCTGCAGTCCTGCCACATCCAGTCTTGAATGGTGGTGGACCATTAAACAACTAACAGGAGGAGGAGGCTCCATGAATATTCCCATTCTCAATGATGATGGAGCCCAGTACGTGAGTGCAAAAGACATAGCTGAAGCGTTTGCAACCATCTTCAGCCAGAAGTGCCGAGTGGATGATCCATATCGGCCTCCTCCTGAGGGCCCCACCACCACAGAAGCCAGTCTTCAGCCAATTCGATTCACTCCACGTGATAGCAAGAAATAGCTGAGTGCACTGGATATCATTTATTGTGAGGGGAATTGAATACAAAAGTAGGGAGGTTATGCTTCAGTTATACAGGGCATTGGTGAGACCACATCTGGAGTACTGTGTACAGTATTGGTCTCCTTATTTAAGGAAGGATGTAAATGCGTTGGAAGCAGTTCAGAGAAGGTTTACTGGACTAATACCTGGAATGGGCAGGTTGTCTTATGAGGAAAGGTTGGACAGGCTAGGCTTGTATCTGCTGGAGTTTAGACGAGTAAGAGGTAACTTGATTGAAACATATAAGATCCTGAGGAGTCTTGACAGGGTGAATGTGGAGAGGATGTTTCCTCTTGTGGGAGAATCTAGAACTAGGGGTCACTCTTTCAAAATAAGGGGTCACCCATTTAAGACAGAGATGAGGAGAATTTTTTTCTCACAGAGGGTCGTGAGTCTTTGGAACTCTCTTCCTCAGAGGGCGGTGGAAGCAGAGTCTTTGAATATTTTTAAGGCAGAGGTAGATAGATTCTTGAAAGGAAGGGGGTGAAAGGTTATCGGGGTAGGTGGGAATGTGGAGTAATCAGATCAGCCATGATCTTATTGAATGGCGGAGCAAGCTCGAGGGGCCGAGTGGCCTACTCCTGCTCCTAATTCGTATGTACGGATACAGCAAAGGCTATGGGCCCCGACAACATCCCAGTTGTCGTGCTGAGGACTTGTGCTCCAGAACGAGCCGCGCCTCTAGCCAAGCTGTTCCAGTACAGCTGTAACACTGGCATCAATCCAACAATGTGGAAATCTTCCCAGGTATGTCCTGTCCATAAAAAGCAGGACAAATCAAATCCGGCCACTTACCGCCCCATCAGTCTACTCTCAATCATCAGCAAAGTGATGGAAGGTGTATTCGACAGTGCTATCAAGCAGCACTTACTCACCAATAACCTGCTCACCGATGCTCAGTTTGGGTTCCGCAAGGACCACTCGGCTGCAGACCTCATTACAGCCATGGACAAAAGAGCTGAATTCCAGAGGTGAGGTGAGAATGACTGCCCTTGACATCAAGGCAGCATTTGACCAAGTGTGGCATCAAGGACCCTAGTAAAACAGAAGTCAATGGGAATTGGGGGGAAAATGCTCCACTGGCTGGAGTCATACCTAGCACAAAGGAAGATGGTTGTGGTGGTTCAAGGCCAATCATCACAGCCCCAGGACATTGCCGCAGGAGTTCCTCAGGGCAGTGTCCTAGGCCCAACCATCTTCAGCTGCTTCATCAATGACCTTCCCTCCAACATAAGGTCAGAAGTGGGGATGTTCGCTGATGACTGCACAGTGTTCAGCGCCATTCACAACTCCTCAGATAATGAAGCAGTCTATGCCCACATGCAACAAGACCTGGACAACATTCAGGCTTGGGCTGATAAGTGGCAGGTAATATTCGTGCCGCACAAGTGCCAGGCAATGACTATCACCAACAAGCGAGAGTCTAAACACTGCACCTTGACATTCAACGGCATTACCATCGCCGAATCCCCCAGCATCAACATCCTGGGCATCACCATTGACCAGAAACTTAACTGGACCAGCCACATAAATACTGTGGCAACAAGAGCAGGTCAGAGGCTAGGTATTCTGTGGTGAGTGTCTCACCTCCTGACTCGCCAAAGCCTTTCCACCATCTACAAGGCATAAGTCAGGATTGTGATGGAATACTCTCCACTTGCCTGGATGAGTGCAGTTCCAACAATACTCAAGAAGCTCGACACCATCCAAGACAAAGCAGCCCGACTGATTGGAACCCCATCCACCACCTTAAACATTCACTCCCTCCACCACCAGCGTACCGTGGCTGCAGTGTGTACCATCTACAAGATGCACTGCAGCAACTCGCCAAGGCTTCTTCAACAGCACCTCCCAAACCCATGACCTCGTCCTTCTAGGTGGTAAAGGGCAGCAGGTGCATGGAAACACCACCACCTCCAATTTCTCCTCCAAGTCTCATACTTCCATGTCAGGATGGTGTATCACTGTTCCTTCATCGTTGCTGGGTCAAAATCCTGGAACTCCCTACCTAACAGCACTGTGGGAGGACCTTCACCACACGGACTGCAGCGGTTCAAGGCAGCGGCTCACCACCACCTTCTCAAGGGCAATTAGAGATGGGCAATAAATGCTGGCCTTGCCAGCGACGCCCACATCCCATGAACAAATAAAATAAAAATTATCACATTGCTGTTTGTGGGAGCTTGCTGCGTGCAAATTTTCCACCGTGTTTCCTACATTACAACAGTGACTACACTTCCCGTGAACTAATTTTTATAAAAGGCATGGCTGAGGGTTTCAGCAGCAGATGAGCTAAGGCAGGGGCAAAGTCGGGTGATGTTACGGAGGTGGAAATAGGCAGTCTTATGGCATGGATACGTGGTCGGAAGCTCATTTCAGGGTCAAATATGACACCAAGGTTGCGAACAGTCTGGTTCAGCCTCAGACAGTTGCCAGGGAGAGGGATTGAGTCGGTGGCTAGGGAACATATTTGATGGCAGGGACCAAAGGTAATTACTTCGGTCTTCCCAATATTTAGTTGGAGGAGATTTCTGCTCATCCAGTACTGGATGTCAGACAAGCAGTCTGACAATTTAGAGACTGTGGAGGGGTCGAGAGAAGTGATGGCGAGTTAGAGCTGGGTGTCATCAGTGTACATGTGGAAAATTACACTGTGTTTTCAGATGATGTCGCCAAGGGGCAGCATGTAGATGAGAAATAGGAGGGGGCCAAGGATAGATCCTTGGGGGACACCAGAGGTAACAATGCAGGAGTGGGAAGAGAAGCCATTGCAGATGATTCTCTGGCTACAATATATAGATAAGAATGGAACGAAGCGAGTGCAGTCCCACCCAGCTAGACGACGGCGGAGAGACGTTGGAGAAGGATGGAGTGGTCAACCGTATCAAAGACTTCAGACAGGTCGAGAAGAGATTTTGTTGTAATGAGGGCTGAAAACTGATGTCCACATGGGCATGTACGTTACCAGTCTACGACGGCATTCAGGCATGGCCTAGCAAGAAGTGACATGATAAACCAGTCTTCCTTCTCTGAAACCATTGACTGCGATTCAGGTACTGCCACCAATTGTAACACCCAAACTCTGGCCCACTTTCACCTCTGCCAGCACCACAAACCTGTGGAACTCCATACCTTCCTTCTGCTTTACCTCTTTCTGTAACCAATGGCTTTTAAAACTCAAGTTTGGTGTCAGCTAATCGCCCCATGTTGATTCACCTCATCTTCTCTCCTAGTCTTTGCAACCTTGGTGCCCTGCATTGTGGGCCTTAGCCTTTCACTCCTCCAACTTTTTTTAAAAGTTCAATTTTGTTAACCATTAAAATGAGGGGGACTGGTTTGCCAATTTCCCCAGAATTGCATGAAGGGACAGAAGATATTCAGCACTGTAGCATGGCCAGTGCTGGTTACAGATGTGTATGAGTGACTGCAAAGGTGGCAGGATCAGCAGTACATGAGCATCTGTCAGTACTGTTTGTAAAGGTTTCCCCCCACTCACAAGCAGGACATCCAGCAAACTACCGAATGCAATGAGCCCGGACAATTTAACAAAAAGGTCCAATGGACATTGATGCAATCAGCAGCGCAGTACACTGTCCCTCGGCTGTCTGTAAACGATCATGTAAAGCTACACTCCCCTGCACTCTCACCGCAGGCACAGTATACCATGAAAATAATATGCGACTGAAGAACAATTATAATAAAACAATCTGGGTTTTTTTAATGCAAATGTTGCTTTGAGAACTGTATGATGGATAATAAATGTTTGAACCACAGCCACCTCCCATCCTCCTTATAGCCCACTAGCTCTGCTCTGAGACAAGCAGCTGAATATCATTGTACCCCTATGCTCAGAGACACTTCTGCTTTGTGTTAGGGCAGAGAACAAAATGTTGCACTCTTGGATTCATTAGTTGGGGAGTGTGTGGGGTGGGTGTATATTTATTTATACATTTGAACATTAATTTAGAAATGAAAGCCATAGATACCACAGAGCCTGGGAACACCGAGTAGCTTTTTATTTTCAGTACCTGTAATCTGAGCAAGGAAGCAATGCACAATATTACAGAATTAAATAAAGCAAATTCATTCCTCCATTTTATTTCAGAAATATCACCCATATTCTCCTGTTGTATTAAAAACTTTTCACATATGAAGATTGGTAACTTGGACAAGGTACAGAGGGTACTTGCCATCCATAGAACCATATATGGAGCCATACATGGCACTCGTGGAATCATTATCTGGTAACCATGGAAAACTCCCTGGAACACCACCCAGTGCCCATTGAACTGTACCTGGGCAAGACATTGATATCTTCAAGAGAGAAGGGAGATTCTTTAAAAATGTTATAGGTGTAAATGCATTGGCTGAATGAATCCTATCTAAAAACAGAACGGTTTTATTTGATATGCTGTGCCCAGGCTTTCCTTTTGTGAAACAGTATAAGCAGGGAAACCTGAAGAATCTGCAGAGGTAGCTGCACACAGCCATGTTACACTCAGGCACTCACACTGCTGGAGGCAGACCAGGTTCCAGCATGTTTCTGTCATAGCAACAGTGCTAAATTTAGAAAATGCAGCTCCACTCTTTCAGCTGCTCATGAATGGCTGAGCTTAACACTCATCAAATTAACTTTAACAAGAGCTGCTGATGTGAACGAGCACAGCCGTGGCATTAGTGAAAGAGATTTCATTTTTTATTTAAACGGCAATTTGAAGAGTGGAGCCTCCTGTTAATTGAGAATTAAAATTGCCCAAATGCAGTTGTATTTAAAGCATGTCTCTCGGTGGAGGATTGATGCTCCTCGGCCTCTCATTCCAGCTTTTAGCACTTCCCTTCCCTCACTGTTTAGCAGCCTAGCCCTAGAACGTGATGCATCTGCTCCAGAGCCAAGCTTGTGGCAATCAGAAATCATTGAGTACATTCAAGACAAAGATCGATAGATTTTTGAATATTAAGGGACTCAAGGGATATGGGGATAGTGCAAGAAAGTGGAGATGAGGAAGATCAGCCATGATCTTATTGAATGGCGGAGCAGGCTCGAGGGGCCAAATGGCCAACTCCTGCTCCTATTTCTTATGTTCTAAAGACTGCATTGAACCAATTGTTATCTTTCTTGCTGTCATCTATAAAGTGCAGGCTTCCCCTTCTCCCCATCACTCAATGGAAGGGCTTGCCATAATTTTCCAATCATCCCGAGATGCGGGGGAGGTGCTTGAGGATTGGAAAGTGACAAATGTGACACCATTGTTCAAGAAAGGTGTAAGGACAATCCTAGTAACTACAGGCTAACACCAGTTTAACTACAGTTTAACACCAGTGGTGGGTAAAGTTTTAGAAATAATAATCAAGGAAAAAATTAACAGGCACTTGGGGAGGTTTAAGCTAATTAAGGAGAGCCAACATGGATTTGTAAAAAGCAGATTGTGTTTGACTAATCTAATTGAATTTTTGAAGTAACAGAGAAGATTGATGAAGGGAATGCAACGGATGTTGTCTACATGGATTTTCGGAAGGCGTCTGTACCACATAGAAGGCTGGTTAACAAAATTGAGGCTCATGGAATAGGTGGGTCAGTGGCAGCTTGGATAAGGAACTGGCTTAAGAACAGAAAACAGCGAGCTGTGGTAAATGGCTGTTTTCAGACTGGAGGATGGTAGATAGTGGTGTTCCCCAAGGGTCAGTGCTGGGGCCACTGCTTTTTTTATATAAATAAATGACCTGGATATTGGAATAGAGTAGAATTTCTAAATTTGCCAATGACACCAAACTTTGGTATCATCCTCACTGTTTGCCACACCCCAATCGACTGCAACAGGACATAGAAAGGCTAGCAGAATGGGCAGACAAGTGGCAGATGGAATTTAATACAGGCAAGTGTGAGGTGATGCATTTTGGCAGAAGGAACAGGGAGAGGCAATATACACTTAATGGCACAGTTTTAAAGAGTGTGCAGGGACAGAGGGACCTGGGAGTTAATGTGCATAGGTCCCTGAAGGTGGCAGGACATGTTGAGAGAGTGGTTAACAAAGCATATGGGATCTTGGGCTTCATAAATAGAGGTATTGAGTACAAAAGTAGAGAAGTTATGCTGAACCTTTATAAAGTACTGGTTAGGCCACAACTGGAGTATTGTGTCCAGTTCTGGTCACCACACTTTAGGAAGGATGTGAAGGCCCTTGAGAGGGTGCAGAGGAGATTTACCAGAATGGTTCCGGGGATGGGGGATCTTAGCTACAAGGACAGGTTGGAGAAGCTGGATTTGTTTTCATTTGAGCAAAGGAGGTTGAGGGGTGATTTGATCGAGGTGTACAAGATTATGACGGGTTTGGATAGGTTAGACGGGGAAAGGCTGTTCCCACTAGTTGATGGTACAAGGACTAGGGGACACAGATTTAAGGTTTTGGGCAACAGATACAGGGGGGATGAGGGGAAAAACTTTTTTACGCAGCGAGTGGTGAGGACCTGGAATTCACTGCCCACGGAAGTGGTGGAAGCGGAGACACTCAATGTTTTCAAGGGGAGACTGGATAGGTACTTGAGGGAAATAAACTTGCAGGGCTACGGGGATAGAGCAGGGGAATGGGACTGACTGGATTGCTCCACAGAGAGCCGGCACGGACTCGATGGGCCGAATGGCCTCCTTCTGTGCCGTTATGACTCAATCTCCAGGTTTTGCTGCATGATAGTGAGATTAAGGTGATGAGCAGTATTTGTACATAGTTAATAGCAGTTTGTGGCATATTAGATGCAAGTGGTCCTTGTGCTCTTCATTTTTGTAGAATCTAGAGGATACAGGACATTGCACTGTTTTTTTCCCCAACAGATACAGCATCAATAGTGGTGATGGAAGAGGTACGTGTATTGCTATGAGGATCTATGGGATTTACTAGTGCAAGTGTCTTAGTCTTCATGGACCACTTAGGTACTGACCGTGGAGCCTCACTAACCACTTACTATAAATGAATGCTCCCCATTAATTCTATAGATGTCGAGCTGTTGATACTAACAGATCCGATTTAAGATTTATCCATCAGTGAGGTAACGGCATTAACAGCAGCCCTTTTTAAAAAGCTCCAGCCTCACATCATTCAGACAGGACTAACCAGCGAGTGAGAAACACAAGTGCATATACAGGATGGTATTGCCTGAGATTGGTGGGCCAGACCAGAGTTTGGACAGCCCAGCCCAAGTAGAATGGCAGAAATGTTCTTGTGAAGCTGTTTGCATCAACATTTCACACAGAAAGAATACATCTCACTGTAGAAAAAAACACCGGGGCTACAGTAAACGACTCCAACCGACCATTCTGTGGTGTGATCAGTGCAAGGTGTGGCTTCTGCATTGGGCTGTCAGTGGACGTATTAAAAGGACCACAGAAACTTTAGATGGTCATATCGGGGATGACTAACTCAGCACTACTCCATTGGTTGCCAAGCCAAGTTGAGAGAGGTGTGTGTGGTAAACTAGTGAAGTGGCAGGGTGCCCCACACAGGTGCATCATCACCAAGCCCACTGAAGTGGTTTCAAGCATAACGCTCGTTTAAAATGAAACATTTCCTTTGCAATGCCGGTTTTATTAGTAACAAATAAAGGTGGATCATTGTTAACAAAAACTTGAGTTAGAGAATAAATACTGCACACTGTTCAACAGGCAGCACTCATTTACACCAGCGTGCAAGCCCAGAATTAATATCTGTGCACTCCCCATGCAACATCATGCACAACACGCTTCAGATACACTTTACAAACAGCAAGTCACTGCTCAATTTAGGAGTTTTTTTTTTAATGAGGCAACACATTAAAGCCACAGCAGGAAAGTTTTTTTTGGGAAAGTCACAGGCTTAATTTGGTAGCACTCACTCCCTTTACCTTAAACCCACTGTAACAAAAAAATACAGTGAAGACCTGATATCAGTATCAGAACTGGACAAAACTAATCTAAAGCGATATGGGATCTCATCGATTTTACTCCCACTTCAATCAGAGGGAGGAATAAAACGGGACTCTAATTTTTAAAACCACATAGGTTTTATTTAAATAAGTGGCACTTGTTAAACAAGGGCATCTTTGCAAAGGCCAAACCACTCAAGCTACCTGGGCCATCTCCCATTAAATTTGGTGACTGCCAATGCCCTGGTCTACTGGACCCGTGCAGTACGGTTGTGGATCACTGCACTGTGCTAAATTTTGGGACCGAGGGTAGTCTAGTTGGTTTATCCGCCTGCAAACACCCCCAAGTCTCAAAATGCAATGGTATTTTATACGCTTCATTTAAATTTGAAGTGGAATATAATATATTTTACTTTGCACAAATTCAACAATGCTCCATGTAAAAAAATAAAGATTTGTCTGGAAAGACAAGCTCGTACGTCAGGACTTTTTCTTTCTCCCAGTATAAACGATGCCTGCTCACTTGCACACCTGAGTTACCCTACCTAGGGCAATTTTATTTGAATCTGCCCTCTTGTGCTCTTTGTTTGTCTGTGCACAGATGCGTTTATTGGCAGAACGCAATTATAGTCACCCTGCTAACAAGGGCAGGATGTGCGGTAGGCGGCACGCGGGAGGGACGCAACACTAAAACGAGCTATATTAAAGTGCAAGGCGCTCAATAATGCAAGTCAGAGAATAGCTGCTTCTAACTCATCTAGGGTGGTCAAATTAGTGTTTGAAAAAAATGCCTGCAGTCAGGAGGAGCCCGTTAATTGCGTCAATTGGGGTTGGGGAGGGAATAAACATCGTCAGGTGAAATGGTTTGCAGTTAGTATTTGATTTTTTTTTACTCCTGTTGTAAATACAATTTGAGGTTCAAACGTGAAAAGTAAACGGATGTCAGCGACAATGCAGCAGGATCTTGCTGACTGCCCAACTGATTTGAAGGTACATCAAACTGCATTTAGCACAGAATACATGAGTCTGGAAAGTTCCCATTTTCTATTAAACTAACTTTTTAAGTTAGCTGCAGATTTTTAAAAGTGATGTATACTTTTCTCACTGAGCCAAATTCAAGGAAGAGGAAAACTGTTAATTCCACAAGCCCTTCTCCTGCAACTCCCTCCCTCTCTCCCCGCGGCTGTGTTGCACCAGGCTTCTGCTCATGCTTTCAGTCATACTAGAGTAAGTTACCACACCATGAACAGCAAATCCAGAAATACTTATGTCAATGCAGCAATCTCTTTACATTAAGCTGAAGTGGGTGCAGGAACTAAGCGACTGACAGAAAGAAAGATGCTGTATTACTCCTCTATGCATCCAAGCTTTATGGAAGCCTAATTTCCCATTCCGCACAGTAGGCACTTCAAACATGACAAGCAAACATAACATGGGGTCGATTAGAATTCAAAAGGCAGTTTAGTTAAAACAAAGTTTAGTTGCAGTTTTCTTGAAATAAGTTGCACACAGAATCTTTTATAATTACTAGTGTTGTTTTAAGGGTAAGTGATAAATGCCCATTTTAAAGGTCAAGTAGAAAGCTTTGCTTTTTTAGGTTAAAACGTATTGCAAATAAGAGCCAAAAAATTTGGGGCAACTGTCAAAATTACCAACATTCAGCTGAGTGAACTGCAAACACTGGCAGACATGAATCTGAGCTGACCGACCTGAAGGTCAAATGCAACATGATGCACTAACACATTTAAAAGTGAAAACACACACGAGGTGAAGGAAGTCTGTTTAACGTTCGAACAATTGAGTGGTTGTACAGTGTCTGCACGCTTAGTTACAATAATGCGCAACGATAATTAACCTCATGAATTTTGGTAAAGCCTCAGCCATTGTTTTTTAAATTTTCTGTCCTTGAGCATCCGAACCTTTTTTTCCTTAAGACACCTTGTTCAGGTTATGGGTTCTATGGATCTGGACAGCCCTCCTGTAACTCGCCTAATTTCCCATTCTTCACACATGAACCAAGGCAGTGAATGTCGGCAGGATATTACACGGTGATGGACGTTCCAGCCAATCCCAACCTCACCCGATGCCTATTCACCTCCAAGTCACTGGACAGAGATCCTGAGTGGGAACCCGAGCTGATTTCTCCCCTCTCAAGCCTGGACACCTCGATGAGCAAACACCAGAGACTGAATCTGTACTTGGACAATTAAACCGTTTGAACAAAATAAACATTAAGCATTGAACCTCTAGTGGATGAAGTATCAGAGCTACACTAACCACCTGGAAGTGTGGGCACTCTGGAGTCATGCCGTTCAGAGCATGAACACCAGCTCTGGTCATTCACCCAGCTTGTACAAGTACAGCAAAGCACTCGTGGCACTTCTACAGTGATGCACTTGCTCCTGGAGTCCCAATGGGTACCAAAAATACAGAAGTAAAAAGCCTGGCTTGCTGATTGTCAATCAAAAATTAGCAACTCATTTTGAAAAAGCCGCCAGATGTTTTCTCCCCCCATCTAAGTATCAACCTGTCAGAAAAGCAGAGAATACCGTTCCATTAAAAGACCAAACGGACAAGGTTTTCAATCATTGCTGTTTGGTCTTGTCACCATGTTAAACAACTCCTCAGCCTTTTCCCTTGACCTTTAAGCACACAGACCATTGATACAGCATCACGTAATGATCAGGAGTGGGTAACAAACTCAAACTTCTTTAAAAATCTATTATATATAAAAAGACTCTCAGTACATATTTAACTATATTATGTAAATATTCATCATTTGTTTTTGTCACCAAGCAACTATTGACTTCTCACAAATCTTGCCACTAATTGAACTGCCTATCAGTCTGCGCCTAATGTACATGGCGGAACAATACAAGCAGATGCAACTGTACATTGTTTTTTTCAAGTGAAATACAACAGAAATCAGAGAGGTAGCTAGGCACACAGCTTTACAAAACCAAGTCAGCTGGGTCGGCCCTAGGAAACTGGAGATGTCATGGTGCGCCAGCGTTGACGACAGAAGACCTGGAGATTTGAATGGTACTGACTGCTTTTAAAGGCTGAAATAGTTTCTGATCATACCATGCCAACAGATAATGGTCTGTTACCCATCTTGTCACATGACTAACGTGCCCCCCTACCTATCAGCGTTACTCACAAAATGAAGACACAACCATTACTATGTAGAGTTGCTGTTCTCCAACACAGAGGACCATCGCCCTTGTGTGTTCCTGGAGACTAAGCTCAATTCTTTTAACAATTTACTGTATGCTAACGTACAACTTGTGTTTTTTGTTGTTGCCATATACAAGCAGGTAAATGATTTAATGAGCTATTCCTACATCCTGAGGAATAGCACACTGGGTGCTTGTACCAACTGTCTATGCGGGAATGGTCCCGGCTGGGGGTGGGGGACAGGACAGTTTAATCAGCTGGTAGAGGGTGGACCTCATCTGCCCATGCGAATGGGAAAAGACTCCCAAGTGTTGAGGCAGCTGCAGGACTCTGGTGTCCATCTTATTTTTCCATTGTATCACATGATTATGGTCGAACAGTGCAGTGGGGAGGAACTGGAGCACCATGCCGAGGATGGGCATCCTCAACAAGCTAATGGCTAAAACTGAGACGGTCAGATACCAGAGTCTTCACACAGTAGCAGGCAGTGAACAAGCACACTCAGAGCTGCCACCTTGTACAGATTCATCACGCATCAAACTGCTGCAGGGCGAGATATTTCAGTGACTGGTGCATGACAAACCCTTCCAAAGTTCAACCACCTCACCAACCAGTGAATGAGACTGGCCTTCAAACAGTTAGCTTCAGGCCTTTCAGGGACCATGCCATAGCTCTCAACGAGCATCTGTCCAGTTACAGCTGAAGGCAGTGCAGCATCTTGGTCCATGCACACAGTTCGAAGGCAATTCCTCAGTGAGAAAGGCCAAGTAAACCCAATGTGACCCTCTGGAAGGAGATGCAAACTCCGAAGACAGACTGGGGCTTGGTCTGTCAAACCTTTGAGGGAGGGTCCTGGGAACTGGCTGGTTGGTTCTCAGCTAATTAATTATGAGATATTTGAAAGAGGACAAAGGAACTACAGGGAAGGGGAGAAACCATAAAGTATAAAATAAAAACCAGAAAATAGAGTTTTTTTAAACTGAAACACAAAGAAGGTAGCAATTTCAGTTAGTTACCAAAATATCAAGAATTGACCAACGATAGTTTATATTTCGTATATGCATAGGTGACTATTCCTCATTTACACATACCGGTACCTATCCACGTGTCAAAATTCAGCATAAAATTACAAGCTTGGAACTTCACAGTCAATTTTGACAAATGTGGGAAAAAGCTTCCTTCATTATCAGTGAAATCACTGGACATCATGAACATTGAAAAACTGCTCCACTCAGTGGCACCAATACACTGTGCTAGAGTGATTACTTCTGAAATGACCTTAGCCCAGTGGGCAGACGACACCTAGTGCTACACACAGACTAGGTGCCTGTGCCGTCACATGGTCATTGTGACAAAAAGCTGAGGCATCAGGAGTACTGTCAAGATGCAGATACAGTACTCCTTCAGATTCCAAATCACCGCTCCCTAGAAAAGGGCATCAAAAGGGTAATGAAATGT
Organism: Somniosus microcephalus; assembly: GCF_052327205.1. Taxonomy (NCBI): domain Eukaryota; kingdom Metazoa; phylum Chordata; class Chondrichthyes; order Squaliformes; family Somniosidae; genus Somniosus; species Somniosus microcephalus. The sequence goes on along the minus strand of NC_141016.1, from coordinate 40,477,019 downwards.
TTATCAGAGGCGAGTGTTGAATGGGAACAGCGATGTTAGCATCGACTTGGCGCATTCATTCACTGAAGACACCAGACCAGCCATCTGAAAACAGACACATCACACCCTCAAAAGAAATGGAAGGATTTCTATGCAGTCTTAAAGATAATCACTGCATCGCCCAGAGGTCATAGCACGACAGAGTCACCAGGTAAGCCATACCACTAGAACTAAAGAGGCTCTTCATCCTTCAGGCACCTGCAGCACAGCCTGACGTGCACAGGGCATAGGATAGGAAAGTCTTACACTGGACGATTAAAATAAAAAATGACCCATGCACTGTGCATCAGGGCATGGAAAAGTCATACAACATCCGAATCAGAACTATCTTTACTGCACTGGTGTGCAAAGTCCAAATCTCAATAAGCAATGTACAGGTTGGCATATTTTGCATTAATATGGACAACTGCAATTTCTTTTTATTTTGACAAATATATGGGAAAATTATCTTCATTAATAAAATGTTTAGGTTACAGATTTTTAACTGGTTAATTCATAGTAAAAGTACCCAGCAGGCAGGGGCTCTGCAACAACTCCCATCACTTTGCTGGGACCACTGAGGGTGTCTGACGGTGGAGGCCTCTCTGTTGTTTATAAAATCAGTTTACGCTGCAAGCAGGTTATCCCACGGTAAGTGAGAAACACATCAATAACCACAGAAACCTGCGAGTGTTTTCCTTTTCTATACATTAGTTCTCAGTAAGAGGACTACAGTATTTCTGAAATACACAGTAATTTAAACTGCAGCTTTCTTTTCACTGCTGCCTCGAGTACATATATCTACAGGATTTACTATACTTCTCCCCCCCCCACCCCCCCAGTCATAAATTGGATTCTGAAAAGGCTCGTCTAATGAGAGACATAGAACTTCATTCTGCTTTCCGTTTTCACACAGTTTAAGACAAACAAATCTAATCGTTTATTTGATACAACAGCCGGACTGTGGAAGTTCAGTTTGTTTTCTGAACTGCACGACATGTCTACATTGGTCCATATTGGAAGAGAATTGGCCAAGTCTCCCCCAGTATGACAATCCTCCAACTTCCACAGGCAAGCAGCAAATTGTTTCTTTTCTGAATCACTTCCTTTAATAAAGAAAAGTTTAGTATCCTCCAAACTGAACTACCCAAACTAAATGCCTTGCGATGGCTGCTTCAAGGACTAGCAAGCAGAAAGACTCCGTCTGAAAGTACAGCTCTGCTCCCAAGCACCATAGGTGGCACCTCATGACATGGGGAGATCAGAACAGCACTTTCAAACTACAAATGAACCACAAACCCACCTGTGCCACTAGAATGACATCTCCCACTACTGCAGCAAACAAACAAGGGCCTCACGGGCACCTCATCGGGAATTGGGGTAGGAGGGAAATGTCCAACTTACAGTCAAGACCGTAAAATGAAGACTGAGAACTGGGATTACGACTGCTTTTCCTTGGCAGCACTGTGCAAGCTCCTGTCCCACCCTGCTGTCACAACGCTCCGAGCTTTAATTTTCCCAGTTACTGCACTTAACAGTTTTTATGGAACAATGGACGAAGCTTTCCCTTCAGTTAAAGTTGCATCTACCAAAACAAGCGAGGAATTTTTCCCCCCCATACTTGGCTATTTCTGTTCTTTCAGCAGCTTTCACATGAATTAACAACGTGGCATTGCCCACAAAACGTGGAATGTCATCAATCTGGCTCGATCGCCTTGCAATTCATTAGCTATGATGGAGGAAAAAAGCTAAAAGGCTCAATAATTGATCAGCAAGCTTTAATTTAAAAAAGGCCGTAAAAATGAGTCTAGATTAATTTGTATAAAATATATCCTATGTGTTTAGAAAAGCAGAAGGAAGTTAAAAAATCCAACATTAACAAAAGCCTTTTTAAAATTCATTATCCACTGTGAAGAATTAAAGAAAATATTTTTTCACTATGCATCAAAACCAAAAGTGACACAAAGATTGCAAGAAACAGCAGCCTTGCTGTACATGCAAGCACTCGGAGCTCATTTCAAAATTACTGAGATTGATAAATGAGGCTATTGCACTGTGCCTGTAGAAAATACTTCTTCACTGTGGAGAATGTCCGGGCCATTCACTTTTATATCTAGTAAAGTTTTTTTAAACAAGACAGTTGACACTTAGCATTGCATGGTCAAGCTGAATACAGAAGATAGTTAACAAGTAACCTGGTTGTGTGAATCTCCTAGGAACAAAGATCACAAGCTGAAGATTCTCTGTACTCCCAGGCCCTCTAAAGAAAGTTCCCTCTTTACACCAAGAGCATGTTTCACCTATTTTATCCAACCATCAGCTACTATGTTCAGAGTCAGACCGTCACTGCACATTAAACAGCTCCAAGCAGGTGTGGAGATTGTTGTACTCAACACCGGTGCCATTTTCCATGATATAAAGGTATCATTTCTGTCATGTTATACAGAGCAAGAAGGTGCAAACTGTCCCATGCTAATCACATGAAATCTGGCTATAAACAGTGCATCCTGCTCTCCTCACCCCAATCAATTCTACAGAACTCGAAACCAAAATATGCAAAGTGTAAATGACCCAAATCTGGTGCAGGTAGTCACAGACCCGCCAGAGTTAAAGTGATATATATATTGCCTAACAGCTCCTTCCAGGTGTCCTTCGCCGCTAGCTGGCAAGAGCTTTACTTATTTTTCTCTCAGTCCAGATTCTGTTTACATCAGAATACATTCAAGCTGTAAGCTGTTCGGTTGTGAATGTGATGTCCGAATGTCCTGGCTTTGATTCCTACGCTTTGACTCACCAATACCCCCCACCCCCCTATTTTAAAAGCAATTGGACAACATCACAACTTTGAGAGCATACTCAGGGGAATCAAACAGTTTAAAATAAGGAGATTGCAGAAAAAGAACTAGTGAGTGGCCCGTAGTGAATGCACATATAATGCAATGTTCTTCCAACGTGGGACAGACGTTTACAATAGATCAGACTCACCGGCAACTCGGTTGAATAGGCAGGAAACTGCTCCAGTTAGCTGCTCTAATAGAACACTCCAGGGCCTTTTGAGGGAAAATACTGCAAAATATAATTACTGTTTCTTCTAATAAATAAATAGACAGCTTAAAAAAAAAGCCTAAATTCCTGCACAACGTAAAATGGAAAAAAATCAGTGAAGAGCTATCTGACCCCTTTTATAGCGCCGGCTTTTGCTAGGTTAATCAATTTTTGTTCTCGTCTATTCTGTCCAATATCTAATAACTTGGAGTACATAAATAATGTTTCTTGGGAAATTGTGGTTTAGTGAATTTTTTATACAATTGTTCTCTTTAAAAGCAAATGCACATTCTCAAGTCTGGAAAAGTCAGATCGTACGTCGTGAATAGCTGATTTTTAAAAAAAACTAAAAAAGAAACACTCTGTTGAGTATCTCTTACAAGGCTCGACATGCCATTTGTTTTCCACAATAGCACCTGGGCTAGTTACAAGCAGTCTCTACTACAAGGGTAACAAGTTCACACTAGCAGCAGAGTCTCTGCTGATGATTTACACTGCAACAGTAATGCAGGATGCACGTAACACTGCTGAAAATACTGGAAAAATGCACTACAGCTAACCAAAATGCACTGTATTAAACTCTTCCATTAGAGTATCAGTCACCAATCTACATGCTAACCCTGGCAGTAGATATCATGTGGAACTAGCACTGTACTATAGACTATGCTATTGAATAAGTCAAGCCTTCATATTTTTTCTATTTAAAAACATATTAATTTTCTACATCAGTATCAAAGATATATTTGAAATATTCAGAATGAAAACAAATTTTTAAAATGACTCTTGATTGTCCAGTATTTAAAATAATTTAAAAAAAACTTCCATAAGAACTTTTTTTGTATATGAAAAGAACTTTTTGAAGTGTTGCTGGCTTCAGTGACATGATGGTGTACCTCCAGATCATGTTCTCTAGGTTGAGATCATATTTTGTTGCTTCTTTCTTTTCATTAAGAACTTTTCTTTTTGTTACCACAACGAATCTTTTTTTTCCTGAATTGCTGATGGTTCAGTGATACGACGCTTTTCCACAAATAACAGTGTGTATTTTGCAACGAATCGTTTATCCAACATCATCTGCGAGAAGAACTTGCCCCATTTTCTTTCCCTGGACATATATGCACGCATATCGCAAGCTGCTTCCTCCTCCTCCTCAGATGCATTTTCACTGCTGACCTCACTGATGTAACTGCATTTCCCAAAAAATACTATTCGAAACTTTTTCTCTTACGGTTATTTTTTGTCTTCATCTTTACAATCAACCCAATTTGTTCTTTTTTTTTTAAAGATTTTTTAACGTCTTTCTTTGCAATCGACACAACACCAATTTACTCTTGTTAAAACATTTTTTTTTTTTTTAAACTTTTCTTCTTAATCGACACAATTTGCTCTTATTTTCTCAATTGGTTTTCTTTTTCTGGGATTTGGGAAATGCTTCAATCGTCGTCCACATCCTCGCCATCCGACTCGTCGGCTCGCCTCTCGAAGAGCATCTTGTCGCGGTGCTTGTCCTGGATCTCCTTCATCTCCTCGGCGTACTTGGTGAAGGCGCTGCCGAACTTGGACCAGGCCTTGTAGGGGATGGTGATGGAGTTCCTGTACGAGGGCTTCACCTCGCTCACCCGCATGAAGACGCCGTACTTGTTGGAGCCCACGTCGAAGAAAAAGCGCTTGCTGTCCACCGTGATGGACGTGCCCTCGGGCAGCTCGGCCTGGCCGCACGGCTCGTCGTCCACGCCGTAGTCGTCGATCAGCTTGGCCAGCGCGTCCCTGAACTCGATCAGGCCCTGGGCCGGCAGGGCGATGGTCTGGCCCTGCGTGCCGCCCAGGCCCGGGCCCCGGTTCAAGGTCTGGCGGATGCGCAGGAAGCGGCCGCGCTGGTTCTCCTTCAGGTCCATGTAGTACTTGCGGTTCTCCCGCACCAGGAACTCGCTCTTCAGCGCCCGGCGCGGCTCGTCCGGGCCCAGGCCGGCGCCCGAGTCCGAGTCCGAGGGCCCGAGCTGCGCGTAGTGCTCGATGAAGTCGCCGAGGTAGTCGCGGAACTCGGCGGCCACCGCCATGGACAGGGTCAGCCGGCTCTTGTTGCCCCCCGCGCCCACCTCGGCGATCTTGATGAAGCGGCCCTTGGCGTTCTGCTTGACGTCCAGGTAGAAGCGCTTGTTCTGGATGTCCACCCGCTTGGAGGCCAGCTCCTGGGTCTCCTGCTGCTGCTGCTGCTGCAGGAGGCCGCCGCCTCCTCCACCACTTCCACCCCCGCTACCGCTACCGCCACCTCCCCCGCCGCCGCCGCCTCGCTCACTCCCGCTGTCGCCCTCCGCCATCTTAGCCAGCAGCCTTCCCTCTCCCCCCCGCCCGCCTGCCTCGCGAGATCTCCGCGGGAGGCACGCAGCCTGCGTCAGGGGGAGGGACTTGACGCCCCGCCCGGGGCCGCGCACGCAGCCTGCGTCAGTGGGCCGCGCCCGCAACCAGCGTCAGGGGGAGGGACTTGACGGCCCGCCCGCTGCCAGCGTCAGGGGGCGCGCCGGGGCCGCGCACGCAGCCTGCGTCAGGGGGAGGGACTTGACGCCCCGCCCGGGGCCGCGCACGCAGCCAGCGTCAGGGGGCCGCGCCCGCAGCCTGCGTCAGGGGGAGGGACTTGACGCCGCGCCCGCAGTCTGCGTCAGGGGGCGCGCCGGGGTCGCGCACGCAGCCTGGGGATGTGCAAGTTGGTGGCGGCTAGGCCTGGAGCCGCCAGGAGTTGAAGATTATTTTACAGGACGCTGCTGCCGGCAAAACCCTGGAGAAAATTCACAGCAGCACAACAAACTACGAGGAAAGGCTGGATTGCTTGGTTTGGAAGAGAGGAGGCTGAGGGGAGACTTCATTGAGGTGTATAAAATTATGAGGGGACTAGACAGAGTGGATTGGAAGGACCTGTTTCCCTTAGCAGAGAGATCAATCACCAGGGGGTAGAGATTTAATGTAATTGGTAGAAGGATTAGAGGGGAGTTATGGGGAAATGTTTTCACCCAGAGGGTGTTGGGGGTCTGGAGCTCACTGCCTGAAAGGGTGGGAGAGGCAGGAACCATCTTGAATCTGCCCTTGAAGTGCTGTAACCCACAGGGCTACGGACCGAGAGCTGGAAAGTGGGATTAGGCTGGAGAGCTCTTTGTCAGCCGTCAATGGCCTCCTCCTGTTCTGTAAATTTCTATGAGCAAACATTCTGTGTTTTTTTTCATTTTCTATCAACCCTTCTGCATATTAGTTTTAAAAATATTGGAGAAGGGAGAAAAATGGCTAATGGTCAAGAATTATCCAATTGGGTAACGAAGAGCCTGTTCGCGTTCCGATTGGCCGTGGGAAGGCGGGGCGCCGCCAGGATGGCCTTGTTGGGCAGCTGATGGCGGGAGCGTGGGGGCAGGCCATGCAAGGAAACCTCCAGGGATACATTCAACCAGCATTGGCAACCCTAGTCAGTGTATGTACCCAGTGGGACCGAGCATCGCAGAGCGAGTGCAGGCTCGCAAAATGGACTGACCTCTCCTCTTTCTCAGGTGCTGCCAACTTGAGATTGGCCTGAAGTCTTAACTCTGTTTCTCTCTCCACAGATGCTGCCTAACCTGCTGTGCTGAGTATTTGAAGCATTTTCTGTTTTTAGTTCAGATATCCAGCATCTGCAGAATTTTGCTTTTGTTGAAGTACTTTTGAAGTGTAGTCACTGTTGTAGGGAAAATGCAGTAGCCAATTTGCATACAGCAAACAGATAATGAATTTTAGTGATTTGGGTGAGAGATAAATATTGGCCAGGGATGATTTCCCTGTTGTTCTTCAAATAGTGCCATGGGAACATTTGCGCTCACTTGGGAGAGCAGACAGAGCTTTGGTTTAATGTCTCGTCCAAAAGACGGCACCTCCGACAGTGCAGAACTCCCTCAGTACTGCACTGAAGTGTCAGCCTAGACACTTATGTGCTCAAGTCTCTGGAGCGGGGGCTTAAACCCACGACCTTCTTACTCAACAACAATTTGCATTTGTATGGCGCCTCTAACGTTGTAAAACATTCTAAGGCGGTTCACAGGAACGTAATCAGACAAAGTTTGACTCTGCGGCAAGCATACCACCGACTGAGCCGCGGCTGACACCTTGGCCCCGATATTTACTGGGGCTGGATTTCTGGGTGGGGGTTAGGAGTTCTGGGAGTTTTAACTCCACAGTGTGCGTGCTTTTTTTTTTTAACAGGTTCCCCGCCCAGAAAAGGGAAGTTTGGGATGGGAATAGGGCCATTAAGGGATAGACAGGATAATACCACAGGTATCAATAAAGAGATGGCAGAAATATTATAATTATTTTGCTTCAGTATTTACCAGGGAGATAGAACAGGTGGCCATGACATTGGATGATGAGATTAGTAATGAGATAAGTGCATTTCAAATAAAAAGAGGGGATATATTAATAAACTAATCAAACTCAAAGAGGATAGAACTCCTGGTCCAGATGGATTGCATCCACACATATTAAAAGAATCTAGGGAAGGGTTAGCAGAGGCATTACTTCACATATTTAATAATTCATTAGAAAAAGGTGTAGTGCCAGAGGATTGGCAGATAGCTAACGTAATAGCGATATTCAAGAAGAGGGATAGAGCATGTCCAGGGAATTATAGACCAGTCAGCTTAACATCGGTGCTGGGAAAAGTAATGGAATCCCTACTAAAGGAGAAAATAGAAGAACATCTAGAAACTAAAAGTATAATAATGAATAGTCAGCATGGATTTCAAAAGAGAAAGTCTTGCTTGACCTCACTGAATTTTTTGAAGAGGTAATGGAGAGAGTAGACAAGGGTAATGCAGTAGATGTAATTTATCTGGATTTTCAAAAGGCCTTCGATAAGGTACCCCATAATAGACTGATGAACAAGGTCAGAGAATGTGGAGTCAGGGGACAAGTAGCAGAATGGATAGCTAGCTGGCTTCAGGACAGAAAGCGGGGAGTAGGGAAGTAGGGGTAAATGGTAGCTGTTCACAGTGGCAGAAGGTGGGTAGTGGTGTTCCACAAGGATCAGTGCTGGGACCACTGTTGTTCACAATTTATATTAACGATTTAGACTTTGGAATCAAAACACAATTTCTAAATTTGCAGATAACACCAAATTGGGGATCGTCAATACTGAGGAGGACTGCAACAAATTACAGGAGGACGTTAATAAACATGCAGAATGGGCATATAATTGGCAAATGAAGTACAACACAGATAAATGTGAGGTATTACATTTTGGTAGGAAGAATAGGGAGGTCACATCACTTGGAGGGTGCGAGTCTAGGTGGGGTAGAGGAGCAAAGCGATCTCGCAGTGCAAATACACAAATCACTAAAAAGTTGCGACACAGGTTAGCAAGGCCATAAAAAAGCAAACCAAGCACTAGGGTTTATTTTGGGGGTAATATACAGGAAACTCTTTGGAATCCGGCACCGACGGGACCGGCGTGTTGCTGGTTGATTAAAAATTCCTGATAACGGAGAGGGTTATCTACCGAGGCTATTTTTAACAAACAAAGAGTCAGATTCCTGTTATTGAGGTGTTCAGACTTCTGACAGCGCCAAGAAGCCGAGTAGTGGCAGTTTGGAGAACTACCCCCACTGACTAACTCGACCACCGCGGGAGACTCGGACTCGGCAACATTGCCGGTTATTGAGGTGTTGTTTTCGGAGTGAGCATTTTGCCAGTTAATAGAGAATTCCGGATATTTAGGTGCCGTTTAAACGAGAGTTTCCTGTACTAGCATGGATTGAGGATTAGTTAACGGACGAAAACAGAGAGTAGGAATAAACGGGTCATTTTCGAATTGGCAGGCTGTAACTAGTGGGGTACCGCAAGGATCAGTGCTTGGGCCTCAGCTATTCACAATCTACATCAATGATTTGGATGAGGGGACCAAATGTAATATATCCAAGTTTGCTGATGATACAAAGCTGGGTGGGAATGTAAGTTGTGAGGAGGATGCAAGGAGACTTCAAGGGGATATAGACAGGCTAAGTGAGTGGGCAAGAACATGGCAAATGGAATATAATGTGGAGAAATGTGAAGTTATCCACTTTGCTAGGAAAAATAGAAAAGCAGAGTATTTTTTAAATGGTGAGAGATTGGGAAATGTTGGTGTTCAGACTCGGAGGGACCTGGGTGTCCTTGTACACGAATCACTGAAAGTTAACATGCAGGTACAGCAAGCAATTAGGAAAGCTAATGGTATGTTGGCCTTTATTACAAGAGGATTTGAGTATAAGCGTAAAGACGTCTTACTGCAATTATATAGGGCCCTGGTGAGACCACACCTGGAGTATTGTGTACAGTTTTGATCTTACCTAAGGAAGGATATACTTGCCATAGAGGGAGTGCAACGGAGGTTCACCAGACTGGTTCCTGGGATGGGGGCATTGTCCTATGAGGAGAGATTGAGTAGACTAGGCCTATATTCTCTGGAGTTTAGAAGAATGAGAGGTGATCTCATTGAAACATACAAAATTCTTACAGGGCTTGACAGTAGATGCAGAGAGGATGTTTCCCCTGGCTGGGGAGCCTAGAACTAGGGGTCACAATCTCAGAATAAGGGGTCGGCCATTTAGGACTGAGATGAGGAGAAATTTCTTCACTCAGAGGGTGGTGAATCTTTGGAGTTCTCTACCCCAGAGGGCTGTAGAGGCTCAGTTGTTGAGTATATTCAAGACAAAGATCGATAGAAGATGGGCAGCACGGTGGCATAATGGTTAGCACTGTTGCCTCACAGCGCCAGAGACCCGGGTTCGAATCCGGCCTCGGGTGACTGTCTGTGTGGAGTTTGCACATTCTCCCCGTGTTTGCGTGGGTTTCCTCCGGGTGCTCCGGTTTCCTCCCACAGTCCAAAGATGTGCGGGTTAGGTTGATTGGCTATGATAAAAAATTGACCCTTAGTGTTAGGGGGATTAAATACGTGGGGTTACGGGGATAGGTTGGGATATGTGTTGGTGTAGGGGTTACGGGGATCGGGTGGGATATGTGTCGGTGCAGGCTCGATGGGCCGAAATGGCCTCTATCTGCACTGTGGGGTTTCTGTGATTCTGTGAAGATCAGCCATGATAATATTGAATGGTGGAGCAGGCTCAAAGGGCCAAATGGCCGACTCCTGCTCATATTTATTATGTTCTAGAGGGATAGAATTGAAAAGTAGGGAAGTTATGCTAAACTTGTATCAAACCTTGGTTAGACCACACTTAAGAGTACTGCATACAGTTCTGGTCGCCATATTATAAAAAGGATATAGAGGCACTGGAGAGGGTGCAGAGAAGATTTACAAGGATGATACCAGAAATGCGAGGGTATACCTAGGGTTGCAAAATTCTGGGAATTTTTAAAAGAGGAAACTTTCCATGGGAATTTATGGGAATTTTGAGTTTTTTTGCACACTGATGGTTTTTGTCTCTGACCCTTATATTATCTTTGTCGTCAAAATAGACATACTGTTCCATACAAATAAAAACAGGCTTTCAAACCTTTATTTAGGTTATAATTTTGAACTTTATTGAACCCCCACAAAAAAGACCCATCTAAAATAAAATAAAAGGAGCGTCAGCTTATTTAGCCTGTAATTTGTCCTTATTTTGTCCCTTTGAGTCTTCTACTCATGAGTCTTCTACTCCTCATTGCTCCTCCTGATTCTCTGACTCTGGCTCTGACGTGTCCATTTCCTCCTCTGTGTCACTGTCTAGCTGTGTGGTGGACACTTCTGTATCTGGCTCAATAAGTTGTAGGTTCGCCCGGATAGCCACCAGTTTCTCCACTCTCTTGTTAGTCAGCCTGTTGCGCACCTTTGTATGCGTATTCCCAAAAAGTGACCAGTTTCGTTCAGAGGCCGCTGATGAAGGTGGGATTTGGAGTATCACCGATGCAATAGGTGACAGGGCCTCAGATGCACAAAGTCCCTTCCACCAGGTATGTGCACTGATATGCTTGCATGATTCCCATATCCCATCCCCATTCCAAAGACCTTGCTTGGTAGAGAACTTTGCCAGACTTCCCAGAACTTTGCCCACATCCAGATTGAGATGGTGTGAGAGGGTAGAAATCACACTGTAAGCGCTGTTGATCTGTTCTCCAGAAAGTATTGGTCTCCCAACATGCTTTGGGTCCAGCATGTATGCTACAGCATGAATCGGCTTGACACAAAATTCTTGACGCGTCTGTATGAATTGAACAATTGCCTTCTCCTCTGCTTTGAGTGGGTAGGGCAATGCTGATTTGTTCTTTTAAATCAGTAAAAAGCCTGAGAACATCTGACAAGACAGCGTCATCTCCTTCAATCTGAGCAATTGCAGATGCTACTGGTGAGAGTAGTTTAAGGCTGCTAACCACTCTCTCCCAAAACACATCATCCAGCAGTATTTTCTTGATGGTGGTTTCCATATCCCCAGACTGGGATATTGCCATTTCTTGCAGCGACTCCTTACCCTCCAGAAGGCTGTTGTACATTATGACAACACCACCCCATCTAGTGTTGTTGGGCAGCTTCAGTGTGGTGTTCTTGTTCTTTGTCATTTGCTTGGAGTTGTAGGTTGCTGCAACTACCTGTTTTCCCCTGACATACTTAACAACTTGCTTGGCTCTCTTGTACAGTGCTTCCATGGTTCTCAAACCCATGATGTCCTTGAGGAGCAGGTTAAGCCCATGAGCTGCGCACCCAATAGACGTAATATGAGGGTAGGCCTCCTCCACTTGAGCCCAAGCAGCCTTCATATTCGCAGCATTGTCAGTAACTACTGCAAAGACCTTTTGTGATCCAAGATCGTTGATGACCACTTTCAGCTCATCAGCAATGTGTGTGTCTGTTGTCCTTCGTGCCTGTGCTCTTGAACACTGGGAGAGGAGTGGAGACGATGTAGTTTATGATGCCTTCACCTCGTACATTTGACCACCCATCTGAGATAACTGCAACACAGTCTGCCATCGCTATCGTTTCTTTGAGCTTTCCTTGGACTCTGTTATACTCAGCCTCCAGCAAATAAGTAGACAAAGCATGTCTGGTGGTTGGACAGTATGCAGGGCGAATAACATTGAAAAATCTCTTCCAGTACACATTGGCTGTGAGCATGAGGGGTGAGCCTGTTGCATATACAGCTCAAGCAAGGCACTCATCTGCATTCTTCTGGCTATGGTTATCCATTGTATCAAAGAACCTTCCAAGTGGGCCAGGAGTTGCTGATGATAAGGAGCCTGATGCTGAATGAGAACCATCATCTTCTTGAATGGAAGCAGAGGAACTCTGGGCTGACTGCTGTGAGCTTTGAGTGAAGTTGTTGCATTTGGATAAATGCTGCTGCATCTTTGTGGCATTCTTTACATATGGCTTTGTACAGTGTTTGCACATGTACACAGTCTTTCCATCTTTAATGCCTGGGGTAAAATGCTTCCACACATCCGACGGTAAACGTGGCATTGTTCTATGCAGAGAAATAAAGGGCATTCATCTCTGTCGAACTGCGGTCGATCAGCACGATTGCAACAGGGTGAGTACATTTTTGCTGATGCTCCATGTGATGGAAGCATGACCTGTACACACACGACGCTACATCAGCAATAGTGTATTATTTTGTATATTTTAAATTGAAGGACAACAGAGTTCAACAAGTAACTGGTTTATTTGGTATAAAGTCTGATTTACTTACTGCATCATCACAACATCAGCAGAAAACAAAATGACTTCCCTCAGGACCCCTAACCTGGATCTTAAAAAAAACTATAGCAGTCTTACAGATGCCTGCAGGCCAATCACAATTCGATATGCAAATATTACAAATAGAGGGAGCTAATCGCTCATCCACTCATCCAACCAATCAGGACACATTTGTTCACAGTCACACACAAAACTTGTAATTATTAAAACAAGCCAAGTAAAAAGATAAACATATATTGATTAAGAAATTCCTTAATAATTAAGATTCCATCTCTGTTAGTAATTTTAAGAGAGGACCTGTGGGGAAAAAAAAGAAAGAAATGCAAAAAAAACAATATTATGCTAGCATGTGCTTTTTTGGGCAAAATTCCCAAGCTAAACTTCCCGTGGAAAATTTCTGGAAATTTACCGGAAACTTTCCACCCCTTTGCAACCCTAGGTATACCTATCAGGAAAGGATGAACAGGCTGGGTATCTTCCCTAGAAAAGAGAAGGCTGAGGGGTGACCTAATAGAGGTCTTTAAAATGATGAAAGGTTTTGATAGAGTGGATACAGAGAGAGTGTTTCCACTTGTGGGAAAGAGCAAAACTAGAGGCCATCAATATAAGATAGTCACCAAGAAATCCAATAGGGAATTCAGGAGAAACTTCTTTACCCAGAGAGTGGTGAGAATGTGGAACTCGCTACCACAGGGAGTGGTTGAAGTGAATAGTATAGATACATTTAAGAGGAGGCTGGACAAGTATATGAGGGAGAAGGGAATAGAGGGTTCTGCTGATAGATTTAGATGAGGAAAGACGGGGGGAGACTCGAGTGGAGCATAAACGCCGGCATGGACTGGTTGGGCCGAATGGCCTGTTTCTGTGCCGTATATCCTATGTAATCCTATTAGGGTTGCAAAATTCTGGGAATTTTTAAATTGCCATGGGAATTTATGGGAATTTTGAGTTTTTTTGCACACTGATGGTTTTTGTCTCTGACCCTTATATTATCTTTGTCGTCAAAATAGACATACTGTTCCATCCAAATAAAAACAGGCATTCAAAACTTTAGGTTATAATTTTGAACTTTATTGAACCCCCCACAAAAAGACCCATCTAAAATAAAATAAAAAGAGCGTCAGCTTATTTAGCCTGTAATTTGTCCTTATTTTGTCCCTTTGAGTCTTCTACTCATGAGTCTTCTGAGTCTTCTACTCCTCATTGCTCCTCCTGATTCTCTGACTCTGGCTCTGACGTGTCCATTTCCTCCTCTGTGTCACTGTCTAGCTGTGTGGTGGACACTTCTGTATCTGGCTCAGTAAGTTGTAGGTTCGCCCGGATAGCCACCAGTTTCTCCACTCTCGTTAGTCAGCCTGTTGCGCACCTTTGTATGCGTATTCCCAAAAAGTGACCAGTTTCATTCAGAGGCCGCTGATGAAGGTGGGATTTGGAGTATCACCAATGCAATGGGTGACAGGGCCTCAGATGCACAAAGTCCCTTCCACCAGGTATGTGCACTGATATGCTTGCATGATTCCCATACCCCGTCCCCATTCCAAAGACCTTGCTTGGTAGACAACTTTGCCAGACTTCCCAGAACTTTGCCTACGTCCAGATTGAGGTGGCGTGAGAGGGTAGAAATCACACTGTAAGCGCTGTTGATCTGTTCTCCAGAAAGTATTGGTTTCCCAACATGCTTTGGGTCCAGCATGTATGCTGCAGCATGAATCGGCTTGACACAAAATTCTTGACGGGTCTGTATGAATTGAACAATTGCCTTCTCCTCTGCCTTGAGCAGCAGGGATGTGGGTAGGGCAATGCTGATTTGTTCTTTTAAATCAGCAAAAAGCCTGAGAACATCTGACAAGCCAGCGTCATCTCCTTCAATCTGAGCAATTGCAGATGCTACTGGTGAGAGTAGTTTAAAGCTGCTAACCACTCTCCCAAAACATCATCCAGCAGTATTTTCTTGATGGTGGTTTCCATATCCCCAGACTGGGATATTGCCATTTCTTGCAGCGACTCCTTACCCTCCAGAAGGCTGTTGTACATTATGACAACGCCACCCCATCTAGTGTTGCTGGGCAGCTTCAGTGTGGTGTTCTTGTTCTTTGTCATTTGCTTGGAGTTGTAGGTTGCTGCAACTACCTGTTTTCCCCTGACATACTTAACAACTTGCTTGGCTCTCTTGTACAGTGTTTCCATGGTTCTCAAAGCCATGATGTCCTTAGGAGCAGGTTGAGCCCATGAGCTGCGCACCCAATAGACGTAATATGAGGGTAGGCCTCCTCCACTTGAGCCCAAGCAGCCTTCATATTCGCAGCATTGTCAGTAACTACTGCAAAGACCTTTTGTGATCCAAGATCATTGATGATCGCTCTCAGCTCATCAGCAATGTATGTGTCTGTTGTCCTTCGTGTCTGTGTTCTTGAACACTGGGAGAGGAGTGGAGACAATGTAATTTATGATGCCTTCACCTCGTACATTTGACCACCCATCAGATAACTGCAACACAGTCTGCCATCTCTATTGTTTCTTTGAGCTTTCCTTGGGCTCTGTTATACTCAGCTTCCAGCAAATAAGTAGACAAAGCATGTCTGGTGGGAGGACAGTATGCAGGGCGAATAACATTGAAAAATCTCTTCCAGTACACATTGGCTGTGAGCATGAGGGGTGAGCCTGTTGCATATACAGCTCAAGCAAGGCACTCATCTGCATTCTTCTGGCTATGGTTATCCATTGTATCAAAGAACCTTCCAAGTGGGCCAGGAGTTGCTGATGATAAGGAGCCTGATGCTGAATGAGAACCATCATCTTCTTGAATGGAAGCAGAGGAACTCTGGGCTGACTGCTGTGAGCTTTGAGTGAAGTTGTTGCATTTGGATAAATGCTGCTGCATCTTTGTGGCATTCTTTACATATGGCTTTGTACAGTGTTTGCACATGTACACAGTCTTTCCATCTTTAATGCCTGGGGTAAAATGCTTCCACACATCCGACGGTAAACGTGGCATTGTTCTATGCAGAGAAATAAAGGGCATTCGTCTCTATGTCGAACTGCGGTCGATCAGCACGATTGCAACAGGGTGAGTAAATTTTTCCTGATACTCCATGTGATGGAAGCATGACTTGTGCACACATGATGCTACATCACCAATAGAGGGAGCTAATCGCTCATCCACTTATCCAACCAATCAGGACACATTTGTTCACAGTCACACACAAAACTTGTAATTATTAAAACAAGCCAAGAAGATTAAGAAATTCCTTAATAATTAAGATTCCATCTCTGTTAGTAATTTTAAGAGAGGACCTGTGGGGAATTTTTTTTTAAAAAAAACCAATATTATGCTAGCATGTGCTTTTTTGGGCAAAATTCCCAAGCTAAACTTCCCGTGGAAAATTTCTGGAAATTTACCGGAAACTTTCCACCCCTTCGCAACCCTAAATCCTATGCCTGATGGACAGGCTTGGCTCTCTGTCGAGCGGGGAATGCTTCAGAAGAGGCCACAGCCCAAGAGCGGGTTTCCTGCTGCTCGGGTTAGAGATCACGAGGGGGAAGGGTACAAGGTGGTGTGGAGGGTCGGGAGCTGACCGCACGGGGTCGGGGCAGAGATGGGGGGGGTCGGTGTTCGCGGAGTTGGCTCCGATCTCGGGGAGGGAAGCAGGTTAGCTTGACAGGCCGGAGGGAAGCACTCCTGCTGCTCCTGGCTCACAAGCAGTGCTGGAAAGGCACTTGCCTCTTCCACGCAGCAGTCCTCGCCTCTCTTTAGCTGTCGGGTTTCCCAAGGCCCAGGAAACCCGGCCGTCCAGCGTTAAAGCTGGAAAAGAGATAAAATCTGAGGCACACAGTCTTATTAAAATACGAGTGGCCCGCCTCCTGGGAGTGGGTTGGTTGCCTTCCCCCCGTCCTGTCCCGCCACCATTAAAAACGGAAGTGGGCAGGTTCGAGGCTGGTTGGGTTCGGGTTTGAGATTTTTTACATTTTAACACCCCACCTGACCAAAACCCAGCCATTTTTTGGAGATTAAAATGACCTCCTTGTGTCAGTTGTGAGATTTTGAAGTCGGTGAATTGTCTCACACCAAACATCAATATGATTAAAAGTTCCCCCTCCCCTAGTTCACAGAGACATGCCCCAGTTGTGTAGTGGCAGTTTTAGAAGTAAGTGTATTGTACCTGCACAAGATTTATTGTCTAGGGAGGCTGGGAATATGCCTCCCACTAAAATGTTAATTTTTACATACTTTATCTTGTGCATTTCCCAGCAGTTTGGAGTAGCTGATATATTTTACCATTGACAGACCACCCTGGTGTCTTTCACATGGAATTACCAGGAAGACATGGTCTCGCCAGACTGTAGCATAAACGTAACTGGAGTGAAGCTCTGCCAATAAAAAGGGTCTAAAGATAAAGCAAACTCTGGAACTGCTGTACACCCGTTGACATCTTAATGATTGGAAAGAACGGACTATTCTGACAACTATTTGCAATCATTAAAGATCAGCATGACAGTGCTCTGTGTATGTTTCAATACAGGTGTGGGATGCTGCCATCTCCAACTTCACAAAGATGCGAGCGAGCGGGCAGCACCACTTTGGAACAGAACTATTACATGTCCCTCAATGCAGCATTAATGTGATGCATTCATGGTAGCCTGAAAAACTAGCAAATGCTAATCAGCAGCTTTGAAAACATTTTACAGTGAAAAATAGCCCATAATATATGATGGCCCAGAAATTCGGGTCCCAACGCGTGAGTACGCAAGGGGTACTCACGCGTGGACCCGATGGAAGTGCCGGTTTCTTGCATGCACTGCGCATGCGCGGGAAACCGGCACTTCCGTTCCTCTGAACGAAGGGGTTCAGAGGTCGAATGCGTGCGCGCGGGAGTCTGCGCGTGCGCTTTGAACTTATGGGGCCAGAAATTCCAGGCCAGAAGCGTGAGTACGTTCGGCTTACTCACGCTTCTGGCCGTTGGAAATGCCGGCGTTCAGCATGAACAGCGCATGCGGGGAACGCCGGCATTTCCAGACCTCGAGCGCGTGCGACTGCACAGGCAGCGCTTGCGCAGTGAACTTCGTGGATTTCATTCATGAAATCCGTGAGGGCAAGTCCTTAGAAGTTACACTTGGAAAAAAGCAAGTGTAAAGTTGTTCATTGGCTGCGGAGGAAGATATATTTTATCGTGGAGCTTTTGAAATGCAATATTTTTGTTTGGGAAAGGGAGGGAAGTTATTTTAAGAAATTTTAAGTAAGTTTTAAAGTTTAAATTTTTTTTTTAAAAGGGTTTTCAGAACGGTAGGTAGAAGGAGCAATTGTGGCTGTGTGAATGGAATGTGAGAATGAGTTATGTATGTATGTCCACATATATTCCTTTACGTATATGTATGTATCACAGAATCACAGAAACCCCACAGTGCAGATAGAGGCCATTTCGGCCCATCGAGCCTGCACCGACACATATCCCACCCGATCCCCGTAACCCCTACACCAACACATATCCCACCCTATCCCTGTAACCCCACGTATTTAATCCCCCTAACACTAAGGGTCAATTTATCATAGCCAATCAACCTAACCCGCACATCTTTTGGACTGTGGGAGGAGCCGGAGCACCCGGAGAAAACCCACGCAAACACGGGGAGAATGTGCAAACTCCACACAGACAGTCGCCCGAGGCCGGATTCGAACCCGGGTCTCTGGAGCTGTGAGGCAACAGTGCTAACCACTGTGCCACCGTGCTGTATGTATGTTTTATATTCCTTTACTAATGTGTATGAATGTATGTTTTTAATTATGATTTTCCAATAAGTTACTTTCTCTGAAAGTCATAATTAAATAATACATTCATACACATAAATAAAGGAATATATACATAACACGCAAAGGAATATATACAGACATACATACTTTCAGAAGCTCCACGATAAGAAATATCTTCCTCCGCAGCCTGTGGAGCAACTGTACCCATGCTTTTTTCATGTGTAAGTTGTAATGACTGGACCTCACTGAAAGCATTAATGAAAGCGGCGAATTATACTGCGCACGTGCTGCCTGTGCAGTCGCACGCGTTCTGCCTCTGAACCCCTTCGTTCAGAGGACAGGAAATGCCGGTTTTCCCCACATGCACTGTGAATGCTGAAAACCGGCATTTCATCCGGCCAGATGCGTAAGTACCCCGACCGTACTAGCGCATTTGGAAGGGAATTACTGGGCCAACATTTTACATGTCAATAAAATAAAAAATTTAACAATTGCACGACTTGCCCCCTCGCATCTGCGACTGAGGGCCCAAGGAGGTGCATTGCGCAAGAGGTCATCATCGTACGTATCCTCACACTGTTCCCTTTGGGGAACTGTATGAAGTGGTGGAAGGATTTATGGCCATGATTAACGCTCATCCCGTGACCGTAACCATCTTTGAACCAGCCATTAGGGTGGTTAGTCCTATGGCGGGAGGGTTTTACGGGCTCCCACAACCCATCTGAGGGGGCGGGGGGGGCCACCAACACCCACGGATGCAAGTATCCTGCTGGATGTCCACCCAGAATTTAAAGTTGGAGCTCCGACTCCACTTGCCGGGACTGTCTGGAGTGGGGTTCAAAACCCTACTCCTTCTGGCCCAGCGGCGGGGATGCTTACTGCTACGCAAAAGGCCCACTCCGCACAAAAGGTGACACCCATACGTTTCCTGCGCCTTTTCCCTCCCCGTGACTGGAGCCCTATGCTGCCATTTCACGTTGCTAATTGGATTGGGCCTTTGTCATAGCGGTAGGATCCCCGCCGCTGGGCCAGATCAGGGTAGGGTTTCGAACCCCGCTCCAGACAGTCCCAGCAAGTGGAGTCGGAGCTCCAGCTCTAAATTCTGGGTTGACATCCAGTGGGATATTTGCGTCCGTGGGTGTGGGTGGCCCCTCCTCCTTGTATAGCTTGTGGGAGCCCGAAAAACCCTCCCGCCATAGGACTAACCGCCCTAATGGCTGGTTCAAAGATGGTTACGGTCACGGAATGAGCGTTAATCATGGCCATAAATCCTTCCACCACTTCATACAGTTCCCCAAAGGGAACAGTGTGAAGACACGTATGATGACGACATTGCTAAATAAATAAATGGAATTTAAAAAATTCTTTTAGGGCTTTTAAAAGTCTTTAAATTGCTTTAATTCTCTTTAAAACTACTTCAGATTACTCAAAATAATGTAAACATTTTAAAAAGTTTATAAAAGTTACCAAAATCTTCAAAAAGCTTCCAAAAACCTATTTAAACTGCTGCTTTGCATGTAAAAATCCTTAGCAGCTTGACAGAAACATTGGGGGCGTGTCCAGTGAAACTGAGACCTCAAGGGGCGTGTCTCACTTACACTGCACGCTCCTGGCTTCGCGCTGGCTGCACTCCTGGGCGGCGTGACGTCATACGCTGCCCGGGAATGTGCTTTCTATTTCTGCAAGTTCAGGCGTCCCAGAAGCTGATCGGCACGAGCGCGGGGTAAGTGCAAATACGGGGCTTGCACGCGCTGCAAGCCCCGTTCTGGAATTTCTGGGCCATGTTTTTTTTACAGGTTTTTCCGTGAGGGTAAGTCTTTAGATTTTAGAAATGTAAAAACCAGGCGTAAGGCCTGCATTTTAAAAGGTAAGTGGTCAATTAATTAAAATTAAAACATTTTTTCCACAGGTTTATTATTTTTAAATACTTTAAAGCAAGGTAAGTTTATTTTTAGCCCTGTTTTTTTCAAAAATTTAAATTATTGTTTAAAATAGTTATTTAATGTAATTTATAGTTTATTGAAAAAAGTGTGATTTAAAAAAAAAATTATTTGAAGGTTTACTGTTATTTTGGAGCCCGTATATTCATAAGTTTAGACAGGTCTTCCTGTCAATCTTATGAATGGGCTTTTCCCTCCTCTGATTGGCTGCCCATGGCTCACGTGATCCCAGGGGACGCATCGCACTAACTATGCCCCTGGGATACGCAAGCACAGCGTGTCGGGAGTTGGAGCAGGCCCCGGAGTGGAATTCCACGGGAGCCCAGAGCTCAACTGCCGGCGCGCAAGGTAAGTGCAGGTCGGGGGCTTGCACCCGCGGGAAGCCCCCGACCCGAATTTCTGGGCCGATATGTAGTTATATAGAGTGCAAGGCGTGACATAATGTAAACTGTTCGTATACCCAAAATTCCATCATGCGTGCTGTAGCAGAACTTGCAGGGATTTTCTCTCATTCCTTGCAGAGAAATTGCAGGTTATTGGAGATAGATATTTGTAAGAAGTCACACAACACCAGGTTATAGTCCAACAGCTTTATTTGAAATCACAAGCTTTCGGAGCGCTGCTCCTTCGTCAGGTGAAGTGGAGAAATGCATAAAGACACAGCTTATATAGTCAGAGAATCATGTCAGATGTTTACAGGTAACCTTTCCAACTGCCATTTATCACACCTCGGCAGAGAGATAATCACAGCAGTCAAAGGTGTGAATGGTGTCCAAACAGGTCAGTCAGGGAAACATTACATCAAAGAACAATGAGGTGGGGTCACAAGGGGTCAAATATTGCAGATGCTGGGGTCTGTATGAAAAACAAAAAAACAGACAAAAAACATTTTTTTTGGCTGGAAATCACAGCAGGTCCGGCCGCATCTGTGTAGAGAGAACAAGCCAATGTCGACTCGAGTCTGGATGACCCTGCATCAGGTGGGGTTACATGTAGCGTGACATGAACCCAAGATCTCGGTTGAGGCCGTCCTCATGAGTGCGGAACTTGGCTATCAGTTTCTGCTCGACGATTTTGCGTTGTCGTGTGTCTCGAAGGCCACCTTGGAGAATGCTTACCCGAAGATCGGAGGCTGAATGCCCTTGACTGCTGAAGTGTTCCCCGACTGACAGATATTGACAGTCTCCATTGCTAAATCTGATTGCTATTTATTAAAATTCTCATTATGTTCAAGTCACTACATGGCCCCGCCCCCTCCCTAGCTCAGTAATCTCCTCCAGCCCTACAACCCTCTGAGATCTCTGCGTTCCTCCAACACCAGCCTCTTGTACATCTCCCACTTCGCCCCACCATTGGAGGCTGTGCCTTCAGCCGCCGAGGCCCCTAAGCTCTGGAATTTCTTCCCTAAAGCATTTAGCTAGAGTAAATAAGGAGAAACTGTCTCTGGAAGTGTCGGTAACCAGTGGGCACAGATTTAAGGTAATTGGCAAAAGAACCAGAGGCGAAATGAGGACCATTTTTTTATGCAGCGAGTTGTTGTGATCTGGAATGCACAGCCTGAAAGGGTGGTGGAAATAGATTCAATATCAACTCTTAGAAAGGAATCAGAGAAATATTTGAGGGGGAAACATTTACAGGGCTGTGGGGAAAGAGCAGGGGAGTGGAACTAATTGGAGAGCTCGTTAAAGAGCCAGCGCAGGCACGATGGGCCGAATGGCCTCCTTCTGTGCTGTATTATTCTATGATTCCATTAACCTCTTTTTAAGATGCTCCTTAAAATGTGTAATATGCGTACCAGGTAGAATAGTTATAATGAGCATTTCCTAATGTGAAACACACACACACACATTAAACTAATTCTGCAGTAGTTGTAGGAGGTGACGCAGGACGAGGTCAGGGCTTGGAGTTCTCACAGACATTCCTCACTAACAGTTTCTGGGAAGAGATGTGCATCTGTAATTTACGGTCAGAGGCAAAGTAATGACGATTGCCACTGACTGCAAAGAAGTAATGAACTGTAGCTTCTGCGACATGTAATTGATTGTAGCGCCGTCAATGGGGGGTTCCGAGTGTAGAGCAGTGGTGATGTGATCAAGCTATCTAAGCAGCCAATCATCAGACATTGAAGAATTCTCCCAGACAGCAAAACAGAAAATGAAAAGCACTGATTATCTGGACTTCTTAAAAATGTTAGAGAGCAAAATAAAAATTGGGGCATAAACATGGGGTTAAGGTAGAAGCTGAAATATCATGAACAAACTTTTAAAAAATATATATTTTTATAAAAATCTAGTCATTTTTATCATAATGGTGAAATTTGATATTCCACAAATATAAAATTAGTTTTTCAGGGCCAGAGCGATTGTTTAGCAGTCAATACGCTATTAAAACCCAATTATACCTGTTTAACAGCGATTATTACTTATATATTTTTATAAAAATCTAGTCATTTTTATCATAATGGTGAAATTTGATATTCCACAAATATAAAATTAGTTTTTCAGGGCCAGAGCGATTGTTTAGCAGTCAATACGCTATTAAAACCCAATTATACCTGTTTAACAGCGATTATTACTGCGAAAAAGGCCAAGTTTTCATCAGTTCCACTGATTACACTGATTGCTGGCGGTGATGGGGTGGCCCACAGTACAGCCTGTGTCAGAGCAGTGAATGACTGACTGCAACTTGAGCATTTCCACGTTTAGATGTACACGTGCTAAATCCTGAAGTTGCGGTCAGTTTCAGAGGGGTAATGACGATGAGTGTTAACAGTTTGCCGGAATTACCCACCGCAAAATCCTGGCCTTGGGCATTAGCTCAGATAATCTGGAGACAGGATGAGAATTCAAGGACTGAATAGGATTAGCTGTGAGATGTACTGAAAGGAGATAAGGATATGAAGGCCATGACTGATATCCATGTTTTCTCATGGTAGATGGTATTGTGCAGACGTGTTGAAGGGAAAAATGTAGGAACATCACCTGACACCGTGGTGTATTAACTAGACGTAGGTAGAACACGTTTTTATCCGGCACCGACGGGACCGGTGTGGTGCCATTTGATCAGAAAGTCCGGATTACAGAGAGGTATACTTACTAAGGTACGAGAGCCCCGTACACTGCGACAGATCCAGGCGTCCCTGTTGCATGGCAACAGGTGCAGGAACCCCGGTTACACGGCCACAGATCCAGGAACCCCGGTTACACGGCCACTAATATGAAGTAAAACTTACCTGAACCTACTCCTGAATTTTGCCGGTTGAGAGATTTCTGGTTATTTAGGTGCCGGTAAAAAGAGAGTTTCCTGTAGCATCATGTTAGGAGGACGTAATTAAACTTTTTTAAAGCTATGAACAATGGGAGCCCCTCAGTGACTCCTACCTAGTCTTGCTTAGGCTTGCGTGAGCAGTCAAGATGATGCACCTACGACACCTGATGAGCCCGTTACATGTGAGCTACTTTTGGTACCAGTCTAATGGACACTGTTAGCTCACTTTGGTTCTCTTTGTTCTGTAAGAGCCTTTACGTAGCAGGAGCAGAAAGGTGCCTTTACAGGGACAGTGTATTAGGGGAGTAAATCACCGAGTTAGTTTGTGAGGCTGTACCAGCCAATTGCAGGCAAAGAGAAGTGTCACTTTGTGTCCGAGATCAGAGAGAGAGGTGAGAGTGAAGCCAGCACGGGTATTGTCACTTGTGTAAGTTGGGTTCAGTTGGAACCAAAGGCCCAAGTGGAATGGATAACCCTGTTACCGAAAGGGGGTTTGTCAACTCAGCACTCCAGAAGTGGAGTCCTGAGTCCCAGGAAAGGAAGGTGATTCACTCAACCAAACAGGGTCGTGTAAGCTCCCAACATTGATAATCACACGTAGACTTGAGCTATTTAATAGACTGGCTGTTCAAAGCTGTTAACTTGTCAACTGTCTAAGGAATTACTCTTAAAATAATTCATCAATTTATAACCTCGGACTCTGGTCACTGCTGTAATTAACACTCAGCATCCGTTATTGCTGATTTACAGCGAATCAATGGATTGCCTGTGTAACATTTGCTACTTATTTTGTTAATAACTGTCCATTAATGATTTGCTGCCCAACTGCTAGATACTCTGATTACACTTATACATGTCTGTTAAGTGTCCATGTAGACAACTTTAGAGGGGAACCTAACCAAGGGTTAGTTAATTAAATTCATTTTGTCCCGAACTGGGTTAAATGTGAGGCAGTTCGGGAACCGAGTTCGGCATCATTCATAGAAACATAGAAGATAGCAGCAGGAGTAGGCCATTCGGCCCCTCGAGCCTGCTCCGCCATTCAATGAGATCATGGCTGATCATCCAAATTCAGTACCCTGTCCCTGCTTTCTCCCCATATCCCTTGATCCCTTTAGCCTTAAGAAATATTTCTAACTCCTTCTTGAATATATTTAATGAATTGGCCTCAACTGCCTTCTGTGATAGAGAATTCCACAGGTTCACCACTCTGGGTGAAGAAAGTCCTCCTTAGCTCAGTCCTAAATGGCTTACCCCTTATCCTTAGACTGTGACTCCTGGTTCTGAACTCCCCCACCATCGGGAACATCCTTCCTGCATCTAGTCTGTCTAGTCCTGTTAGAATTTTATAAGTTTCAATGAGATCCCCTCTCATTCTTCTAAACTCTAGCGAATATAAGCCCAATCAACCCAATCTCTCCTCATACGTCATTCCTGCCATCCCAGGTATCAGTCTGGTGAATCTTCGCTGCAGTCTCTCCATGACAAGAACATCCTTCCTCAGATAAGGCGACCAAAACTGCACACAATACTCAAGGTGTACAACTGCAGCAAGACATCCTTGCTCCTGTACTCGAATCCTCTCGCTATGAAGGCCAACATACCATTTGCATTCTTAACTGCCTGCTGCACCTGCATGCTTACCTTCAGCGACTGGTGCACAAGGACACCCAGGTCTCGTTGCACTTCCCCTTTTCCCAATCTATTGCCGTTCAGATACTAATCTGCCTTCCTGTTTTTGCCACCAAAGTGGATAACCTTGCATTTATCCACATTATACTGTATCTGCCATGCATCTGCCCAATCACCCAACCTGTCCAAATCATCTTGGAGTTTCTCTGCCTCCTCCTCACAGCACACACGCCCACCCAGCTTTGTGTCATCTGCAAACTTGGAGATATTACATCTAGTTCCCTCGTCTAGATCATTTATATATATTGTGAATAGCTGGGGTCCTAGCACCGATCCCTGCGGTACCCCACTAGTCACTGCCTGCCACTCTGAAAAAGACCTGTTTATTCCAACTCTTTACTTCCTGTCTGCCAACCAGTTCTCTATCCAAGACAGTACCTTACCCCCAATCCCATGTGCTTTAACTTTGCACACTAATCTCTTATGCGGGACCTTATCGAAAGCCTTCTGAAAGTCCAAATACACCACATCCACTGGTTCTCCCTTATCTGTTCTACCAGTTACATCCTCAAAAAATTCCAGTAGATTAGTCAAGCATGATTTACCTTTTGTAAATCTATGTTGACTTTGTCCGATCCATCCCTAGACCCATTCTGGCAGGTAAAACCCCAGATGGTTCCTTGGTGAGGAGTTAAAGGAGGGAATTAAAGATTCACCTGCTTCCTTATCATATATTTGTCAGGCTACCGAAACCCAGCTTTCTTACAGTCATCAGGTTCAACCTCATACATATTATAAGTCAAGTTTCCAGTTTCCATTTGTCATGTGTTGATGCCCAAATCCTTTAGCTACCTCACATTCTCTTCTTGTACCATCATTCAGCACTGATAGCCAGAGGGATTCGAAGGATGGAAATAAATTCGGTACAATTATTAATGCTGTCCTTCCATCCACGGCAAATTCCTGTGCAATACTGATACTTTACACCATTCCTGTGCACTCAGGAGCACACCTGCACTCTGGTAATTCCTTCCTTGTGTTCATCAAACCGGTGGCAGTGAGTCAGGAGCAGCCCGACTAGAGCAGGCCTGTGTGGGAACACAGCATCGGCGGCAGTTCAAACCGGTGGCAGTGAGTCAGGAGCAGCCCGACTAGAGCAGGCCTGTGTGGGAACACAGCATCGGCGGCAGTTCAAACCGGTGGCAGTGAGTCAGGAGCAGCCCGACTAGAGCAGGCCTGTGTGGGAACACAGCATCGGCAGCAGTTCAAACCGGTGGCAGTGAGTCCGGAGCAGCCCGACTAGAGCGGGCCTGTGTGGGAACACAGCATCGGCGGCAGTTCAAACCAGTGGCAGTGAGTCCGGAGCTGCCTGACTAGAGCAGGCCTGTGTGGGAACACAGCATCGGCGGCAGTTCAAACCGGTGGCAGTGAGTCAGGAGCAGCCCGACTAGAGCAGGCCTGTGTGGGAACACAGCATCGGCGGCAGTTACACTGGTGGCAGTGAGTCAGGAGCGGCCCGACCAGTTCAACAGCAGGGGAGAGAGGTAAAAAGTAATCAAAGTGTGACGTCATCAGGAAGCAGGTAAGTGATTGGTTGGTGAGTATTTGGTTGGTGAGCATATCTCTTTTTTTAAAAACTTTAACTCTGATTTATACTTTCTAAGGTCTCTCTGGTGAAGCAGGGACTGTTGGTAAACCAGTTAACTGTCGTGTAATTAGTGGGATTGATTGATTTAATTTAAATTCAATTAATTAAAGGGTAAGTCATGGCAGGACAGCCGGGCCCCGTGATCTGCTCCTCCTGCAATATGTGGGAACTCAGGGACACTTCCGGTGTCCCTGACAACTACATGTGCAGGAAGTGCATCCAGCTGCAGCTACTCACAGACCGCATTGCGGCGCTGGAGCTGCGATTGGACACATACTGGAGCGTTCACGATGCTCAGGACAAAGTGAATAGCACATTTACAGAGTTGGACACACCGCAGGTAGAGGTTGGACAGGAAGAAAGGGAACGGGTGACCAACAGGCAGAGTACTAGGCGCAGGCAGGTAGTGCAGGGGTCCCCTGTGGCCATCCCCCTCTCCAACAGATACACCACTTTGAGTACTGTTGGGGGGGATGGCTTATCAGAGGAAGGCAGCAGCAGCCAACTTCCTGGCACCAGGGGTGGCTCTGCTGCACAGAATGGGAGGAAAAAGAGGGGTAGAGCTATAGTAATAGGGGATTCAATTGTAAGGGGAATAGATAGGCGTTTCTACGACTGCAAACGAGACTCCAGGATGGTGTGTTGCCTCCCTGGTGCAAGGGTCAAGGATGTCTCCGAGCGACTCCAGAACATCTTGGAAGGGGAGGGCGAAGAGCCAGTTGTCGTGGTGCATATAGGCACCAACGATATTGGTAAAAAGCGGGATGAGGTCCTAAAAGCGGAGTATAGGGAGTTAGGAGATAAATTAAAAAACAGGACCTCAAAGGTAGTAATCTCAGGATTGCTACCAGTGTCACATGCTAGTCAGAGTAGAAATAGAAGGATACTTCAGATGAATACGTGGCTAGAGGAATGGTGCCAGGGGGAGGGATTCAAGTTCCTGGGACATTGGAACCGGTTCTGGGGGAGGTGGGACCAGTTCAAACCGGACGGTCTGCGCCTGGGCAGGGCTGGAACCAATGTCCTAGGGGGAGTGTTTGCTAGTGCTGTGGGGGAGGGTTCAAACTAAAATGGCAGGGGGTTGGGAACCTGAGCAGGAGACAGAGGAAAGGGAAACAAGGATAAAAGCAAAAGATAGGAAGGAGAAAAACAAAAGTGGCAGTCAGAGAAATCAACGGTTTAAATCAAACATGGCCACAGTAAATAATAATTCTAATAGGTCTAAGAGCGTTAAAAAAACAAGCCTGAAGGCTTTGTGTCTTAATGCAAGGAGCATTTGTAATAAGGTGGATGGTGGCACGGTGGCATAGTGGTTAGCACTGTTGCCTCACAGCGCCAGAGACCCGGGTTCGAATCCGGCCTCGGGCGACTGTCTGTGTGGAGTTTGCACATTCTCCCCGTGTTTGCGTGGGTTTTCTCCGGGTGCTCCGGTTTCCTCCCACAATCCAAAGATGTGCGGGTTAGGTTGATTGGCTATGATAAATTGACCCTTAGTGTTAGGGGGCTTAAATACGTGGGGTTATAGGGATAGGGTGGGATATGTGTTGGTGTAGGCGTTACGGGGATCGGGTGGGATATGTGTCGGTGCAGGCTCGATGGGCTGAAATGGCCTCTATCTGCACTGTGGGGTTTCTGTGATTCTGTGATTCTGTGAATTGGCTGCGCAAATAGAAGTAAACAAATACGATTTGGTTGGGATTACGGAAACGTGGATCAAGGAAGGCCAGGACTGGGAACTCAACATCCAGGGGTATTCGATATTCAGGAAAGATAGGCAAAAAGGAAAGGGAGGTGGGGTAGCATTACTGGTTAAAGAAGGGATTAACACAATTGTAATGAAGGATATTAGCTCTGATGAGGTGGAATCTGTATGGGTAGAATTGAGAAATACTAAGGGGGAAAAAACGTTAGTGGGAGTGGTTTATAGACCTCCAAACAGTAAGGCGGAGGTTGGGGATGGCATTCAAAGAGAAATTAAAGAAGCGTGCAATAAGGGCACAGCAGTCATCATGGGTGACTTTAATCTACATATAGATTGGGCCAACCAAATGAGTAACAATACTGTGGAGGAGGAATTCCTGGAGTGTTTACGGGATGGTTTCCTGGACCAATATGTCGAGGAACCAACCAGAGATCAGGCCATCTTAGACTGGATATTATGTAACGAGAAAGGATTAATTAGCAATCTTGTTGTAAGAGGCCCCTTGGGTCGGAGCGATCATAATATGATCGAATTCTTCATTAAGGTGGAGAATGAAGTAGTTGACTCGGAGACTAGGGTCCTCAATTTAAATAAAGGAAACTATGATGGTCTGAGGAGCGAGTTGGGTAGGATTGATTGGGGAATGGCACTCAAAGGGTTGACGGTGGATAGGCAATGGCAAACATTCAAAGACCGAATGGATGAACTACAGAATTTGTTCATCCCAGTTTGGCATAAAAATAAAACAAAAAAGGTGACCCAACCGTGGCTAACAAGGGAAATTAGGGATAGCATAAGGTCCAAGGAGAGGGCATATAAATTGGCCAGAAAAAGCAATAACCCTGAGGATTGGGAGCAGTTTAGGATTCAACAAAGGAGGACAAAGGGATTAATTAAGAAAGGGAAAATAGAATATGAGAGTAAGCTTGCAGAGAACATAAAAACTGACTAAAAGCTTTTATAGATATGTGAAGAGAAAAAGATTGGTGAAGTCAAGCATAGGTCCCTTGCAGTCAGAATCGGGGGAATTTATAATGGGGAACAAAGAAATGGTAGACCAACTAAATACATATTTTGGTTCTGTCTTCACAAAGGAGGACTCAAATAACCTCCCAGAGATGCCGGGGAACATAGGGTCTGATGAAAGGGTGGAACTGAAAGAAATCAGTATTTGTAGGGAAATGGTGTTAGGAAAATTGATGGGACTGAAGGCCGATAAATCCCCAGGGCCTGATAATCTACATCCCAGGGTACTTAAGGAAGTGGCCCTAGAAATAGTAGATGCATTGCTGGTCATCTTCCAGAACTCGATAGACTCTGGAACGGTACCCATGGATTGGCGGGTAGCTAATGTTACCCCACTATTCAAAAAAGGTGGTAGAGAAAAGGCGGGGAATTATAGACCGGTAAGCTTGACATCGGTAGTGGGGAAATGCTAGAGCCCATTATAAAAGATGTAATAGCAGAGCACTTGGAAAGCAGTGACTGGATCGGACAAAGTCAACATGGATTTACAAAAGGTAAATCATGCTTGACTAATCTACTGGAATTTTTTGAGGATGTAACTGGTAAAATAGATAAGGGAGAACCAGTGGATGTGGTGTATTTGGACTTTCAGAAGGCTTTCGATAAGGTCCCGCATAAGAGATTAGCGTGCAAAATTAAGGCACATGGGATTGGGGGCAAGGTATTGACTTGGATAGAGAACTGGTTGGCGGACAGAAAGCAAAGAGTTGGAATAAACGGGTCGTTTTCCGAGTGGCAGGCAGTGACTAGTGGGGTACCACAAGGATCGGTCCTAGGACCCCAGCTGTTCACAATATATATTAATGATCTGGACGAGGGAATTGGATGTAATATCTCCAAATTTGCAGACGACACAAAGCTGGGGGGGAGGGTATGCTGTGAGGAGGATGTCGTGAAACTCCAGCACGATTTGGACAGGTTGGGTGATTGGGCAGAAACATGGCAAATGCACTATAATGTGGATAAATGTGAGGTTATCCACTTTGGTGGCAAAAACAGGAAGGCAGATTATTATTTGAATGGTAATAGTTTGGGAGAAGGGGAAGTGCAAAGAGACCTGGGTGTTCTTGTACACCAGTCGCTGAAGGTAAGCATGCAGGTGCAGCAGGCGGTTAAGAAGGCAAATGGTATGTTGGCCTTCGTAGCAAGAGGGTTCGAGTACAAGAACAAGGATGTCTTGCTACAGTTGTACAGGGCCTTGGTGAGACCACACCTTGAGTATTGTGTGCAGTTTTGGTCGCCTTACCTGAGGAAGGACGTTCTTGCCATGGAAGGAGTGCAGCGAAGATTCACCAGGCTGATACCTGGGATGGCAGGAATGACGTATGAGGAGATATTGGGTCGATTGGGCTTATACTCACTGGAGTTTAGAAGATTGAGAGGGGATCTCATCGAAACCTATAAAATTCTGTCAGGCCTGGACAGACTAGATGCAGGAAGGATGTTTCTGATGGCCGGGGAGTCCAGAACCAGGGGTCATAGTCTAAGGATAAGGGGTAAGCCATTTAGGACTGAAATGAGGAGGAATTTCTTCACCCAGAGAGTGGTGAACCTGTGGAATCTCTGCCACAGAGGGCGGTGGAGGCCAGTTCATTAAGTATATTCAAGAAAGAGTTGGATATATTTCTTGAGGCTAAAGGGATCAAGGGATATGGGGAGAAGGCAGGGACCGGGTACTGAATTTGGATGATCAGCCATGATCTCATTGAATGGCGGAGCAGGCTCGAAGGGCCGAATGGCCTATTCCTGCTCCTATCTTCTATGTATCTATGTATCTCACAGACTGGAAATTTTGGAAGTTTGACCCTGGCTGCTGGTCATGTTCAGTAAAGTGGTCTTTCGTTGGAGCTCAATTACAGTGGAGAACATTTCCTGTCAAACTTTTATGGTGACATATGAAAGGGTCTTAAATGATGGGATCTATTGTATAGACATATAATATATTTTATAATTAGCAGATCGCCTGTGGAATTGCAGACAGAGGCTACACTGTTTTATAACATTGGGCAAGTTATGACATGTAGGCCTAGAAGTTGGGTATAGCCCCGCTTGGTGCATTAGAATTGGCGGAGCGCAAATTTTATAGCCAGGCGCAACTTATCAACACCTCGTGCAATATTGGGTTGCAGCGCCCCAATGGTGATTGAGGCGCGAGTTCAGGCGTTACACGGGGCACCTAAGGCGCTTACATGCCGGCGCAACCCAATATCGGGGCATCCAGCCGCAGCGCAGGTGCTCTCAATTACCCATGACCACGAGACTTGCAGGCGCCAGCCAGCTCTTAAAGGGGTAGGTCAGGCAGCTCCAGCATCCACAGTCTGCGCCTTGTAGGCCTGCAAATCGGCGCAGGCCCTTCTCTGGCACAAAAAACTTGGATCAGATGGAGAGGGTGAGGCAGAGAGCAGAGCGCTTCAGCACTGAGTCTCTGGAGGAATTGGTGTCCGCAGTGGAGCGCCGGCGAGATGTCCTATACCCAGACAATGGCAGGAGGCCTAATCATAAGGACTACCGACGAGCTTGGAGGGATGTTTCTCAGAGGGTCAACTCCAGCAGCATGGCGACCAGGAGCCCTGTCCAGCGCAGGAAGAAATTCAACGACCTCACTCGGGTCGTCAGGGTGAGTGGAGTTAATGTAACCTTATGCATCCCTCCATGAGCACCTGACTTTATGGCTACAGGGTGCGCGATACCCCAACGGCCATCTGTCAGCAAGCACCCATGGCCCTTTCTGGTCACACTCATCCACATTTGACTCAGGGTATCATGTAAGGGCTCTTCCACCATGGGGGGCATGAGATCTTCACTCAGGGCATCATGTAAGGACTCTTCCACCATGGGGGGCATGAGATGATCACTCAGGGCATCATGTTACATCACTTCCCGTCCTTTGCCCTGCAGGCCAAGCTGGCGCGGAACCGAAAGGAGCAGCTTCGCACCGGAGGAGGCCGTCCTCAAGTGCAGCCTCTGACGGATCTCGAGGAGAGAGTCCACCAGATTGTGGGAGGACGTCTGAGTGGTCCTGTCACCACTGTAGCTGCCGACCCCATTGTCCACAGCGATGGTAAGGTTCTCAACTATTACAGCTGTCACTTTTCAGTTGTTTCCCCCGCCAGCATGCTTTCTCAATGTGGACCCATGTCATAGCATTGCTGCACTGTTGCATCCCTTGCTGCCAAACTGTCCTTTTGCTAAAGCCACTCTTCAACCTTCCTGCTTTCAGATGCTGCATCACCAGCTCAGGAGCCGGCCCCTCAAGCTGCCAGTGCAAGTGGCGACGACCAGGAGGAAGCCGAACCATCCGTGCCAGCCTCAGGGGAGCCACCGCATGTGGAGACTGGGGATAGTAGTTCCCTTGAGGGGAGGGGGGTGCTCTGATGAGCCAGTTGCAGGGACCAGCGGCCTGCAGCAACGCGCGGGGGGGTAGGGACGCTCGGGGGCCGTCTCCCCGGAGGGCGAGGCAGGCCACCATGACTGCTGCACAGAGTGCAGAGGCGGTGCAGTGCCTTGCCGAAATGAGCGCCCAGGCACGGCTCAGGCACACTGAGCTTATGGCTGCAGTGGGGAGGATGCCTGAGTCCATCGACACACTGGCAAAGAGTGTGGTGGACTTTGGGGCAGCAATGGAAAGGACTGTCCAGGGCTTGTCCGAAGCTGTGGCAAGGACTGTTCTGGCCTTGTCCGAAGCAGTGGAAAGAACTGTTCATGGCTTCTCCGAAGCACTGGCACCTGCCACGCAGGTCCTCACTGCTGCCACGCAGTCACTTGCTGGCCTCGTCCACACGCAGATTGAGGCCACGCGAACACTCACTGCTGCCACCGTAGCTGCATCAGGCAGGATCACCCCAGGCCCTTGCAGCACCACAGCAGGCCATGAATCTGGAGCAGTCGATAGCGGAGGATGATCTGGAGCGGCACCGTCAGAGTGCCAGTGTGTTGGCCGACAACGGTGCAGGTGTCCTCTCTCTGCATATGACCAGCCCTGATGCCACCGCTGGCATGTCAGCAGAGCAGCTGCCACCACCTGCGCGGCACACTGCTAGCAGACATGCCCAGTTGGAGCAGCCTGCTTGCGGAACCTCCAAGCCCAGAGGTCGTTCAGGCCATCCCTCAGGGGCTTCAGCGCTTCTAGACACTCAGCAGGCGTCCCCCAGCCTTGAAGCAGCCACTGGGGTACAATTACGGAGGAGCTGCAGGGAGGGAAGGGGCCGACCTCGTAAGAGGTGTCGATCTCCATCAAGGGGTCACCAGTAGAGGGAGGTGCTAAGACATCTCTTTTTCCGGTTTTAAGGCAGTCCACACCTGTTGTGTTTGTTTGTTATGGTTTGGTTAGTTTCGCCGGGTTGCCACACAGTCGGGAGGATTTAAACTAATTTGGCAGGGGGATGGGAACCTAGGTAGTGGAAAAGAGGGAAGTCATATGAAGTCAGAAATAGATGGTAGAAAGGTGAGAAGCAATAAGCAAAGGAGAGAAACACAAAGGGCCAAACTAATTCATAATGAGAGTGTGAAAAAAGCAAGCCTGAAGGCTTTGTATCTTAATGCTAGAAGCATTAGGAACAAGGTGGATGAATTAGTTGTGGAAATAGAGGTAAACAAGTATGATTTGATTGGGATTACAGAAACGTGGCTGCAGGGTGGGCAAGGCTGGGAACTTAACATCCAGGGATATACAATATTTAGGAAGGATCGGCAAAAAGGTAGGGGAGGTGGGGTAGCATTGCTGGTAAAGGAGGGGATTAATGCAATGGAAAGGAAGGATATTAACTCGGATGAAACGGAATCTGTATGGGTAGAAATGAGAAATAGCAAGGGGAGGAAAACGTTAGTGGGTGTGATATATAGGCCACCAAATAGTAATATGGAGGTGAGGGAAGGCATAAAAAGGGAAATTAGAGAAGCGTGCGATAAGAGCACAGCTGTCATCATGGGTGACTTTAATTTACATATTGATTGGACTACCCAAACTAGTAAAAATTCTGAGGAGGAGGAATTCCTGGAATGTTTTCGGGACGGTTATCTGGACCAATATGTCGAGGAGCCGACTCGAGATCAGGCCATTTTAGACTGGGTATTGTGCAATGAGAAGGGACTTATCAGCAATCTTCTTGTACGAGGCCCCTTGGGTCAGAGCGATCATAATATGATCGAGCTCTCAGTCGAGATGGAGAGTGAGGAAATTGAATCAGAGACTAAGGTCCAGAACTTAAATAAAGGGAATTACGAGGGTATGAGACGGGAATTGGGTAAGATTGATTGGGTGGTGTTTCTGGGGGGATTGACAGTGGATAGACAATGGCAAGCATTCAAAGATAGAATGGAAGAATTCCAGAACATGTTTATACCGGTTTGGCACAAAAATAAACCTAAAAAGGTGACTCAACCGTGGATAACGAGGGAAATTAGGGACAGCATAAAATCAAAAAAAAGGGCATATCAACTGGCAAAAAAAAGCACCAGACCGGAAGATTGGGGGCAGTACAGGATACAGCAAAAGAGGACAAAGGGATTAATCAGGAAGGGGAAAATAGAATACGAAAGTAAACTTGCAGCAAACATAAAGACAGACTGCAAAAGCTTTTATCGGTATATCAGGAGGAAAAGACTGGTAAAATCCCAAGTCGGTCCCTTGCAGTCCGATTCGGGAGAATATATAATGGAGAATAAGGAAATGGCAGACCAATTAAACTCATACTTTGGTTCTGTATTCACAAAGGAGGACACAAATAACCTCCCAGGAATATCGGCAAACATAGGGACTAATGAGAGGGAGGAGCTGACAGAAATTAGTATCTCTAGGGATATGGTGCTGGGTAAGTTGAGGGGACTGAAGGCCGACAAATCCCCGGGGCCTGATAAACTACATCCTAGGGTACTTAAGGAGGTGGCCCTGGAGATAGCAGATGCTCTAAGGATCATCTTCCGGAACTCCATTGACTCGGGAACAGTACCCGTGGATTGGAGGGTAGCTAATGTTACCCCAATATTTAAAAAGGGGGGTAGAGAGAAAGCAGGGAATTATAGACCAGTAAGCCTTACATCGGTTGTGGGCAGAATGCTAGAGTCCATTATTAAGGATAAAATAGCGGAGCACTTGACAAATGGGGAAAGGATCGGACAGAGTCAACATGGATTTACAAAGGGTAAATCGTGTTTGACTAATCTGCTGGAATTTTTTGAGGAAGTAACTGGTAAAATAGATGGGGGAGAGCCAGTGGATGTGGTGTACCTTGACTTCCAGAAAGCCTTCGATAAGGTTCCACACAAAAGATTATCATGCAAAATTAAGGCTCATGGGATTGGGGGCAAAGTATTAACGTGGATAGAGAACTGGCTGGCGGATAGAAAACAGAGAGTTGGAATAAACGGCTCGTTTTCGGAGTGGCAGGCAGTGACCAGCGGGGTGCCGCAAGGATCTGTCCTGGGACCCCAGCTGTTCACAATATATATAAATGATCTGGATCAGGGAATTGGATGCAATATTTCCAAATTCGCTGACGACACTAAACTAGGAGGAGGGGTGGGCTCTGATGAGGATGTCAGGAGGCTACAGTGCGATTTGGACAGGTTGGGGGAATGGGCGGATACGTGGCAGATGCACTATAATGTGGATAAATGCGAGGTTATCCACTTTGGGGGTAAAAACAGGAGGGTAGATTATTATCTAAATGGCAATAGATTGGGAGATGGGGAAGTGCAGAGGGACCTGGGTGTTCTTGTGCACCAGTCACTGAAGGAGAGCATGCAGGTGCAACAGGCGATTAAGAAGGCAAATGGTATGTTGGCCTTCATATCAAGGGGGTTCGAGTATAGGAATAGGGATACCTTACTACAGCTGTACAAGGTGCTGGTGAGACCGCATCTGGAGTATTGTGTACAGTTTTGGTCGCCCCATCTGCGGAAGGATGTTCTTGCCATGGAAAGAGTGCAACGGCGATTCACCAGGCTGATACCTGGAATGGCGGGAATGACCTACGAAGAGAGATTAAATAGTTTGGGCTTGTACTCACTGGAGTTTAGAAGATTGAGAGGGGATCTCATCGAAACATATAAAATTATGGCAGGCCTGGACAGGCTGAATTCAGAGAGAATGTTTCCAATGGCCGGGGAGCACAGAACCAGGGGCCACAGTCTAAAAATAGCGGGCAAATCATTTAAAACAGAGATGAGGAAGAATTTCTTCACTCAAAGAGTGGTGAGCCTGTGGAATTCCCTGCCACAGAGGGCTGCGAAGGCTAATTCAATAAATATTTTCAAGAGAGAATTGGATATATTTCTGAAGGCTAAGGGGATTAAGGGTTACGGAGAAAAGGCGGGGACGGGGTACTGAACTGGTAAGATCAGCTATGATCTCAGACGAAGATCAGCCATGATCTCAGACGAAGATCAGCCATGATCTCATTGAATGGCGGAGCAGGCTCGAAGGGCCGAATGGCCTACTCCTGTTCCTATCTCTATGTTTCTATGTTTCTATCTGTTAGTTTGTTAGTTATGATTTCTGTTGCCATTACATTGTCATGCTGGAAGGAAGCACTTGTTTGAAAATAAAGAAAACGTTTTAATTACAATCGACCTGTACACTATTTACATTCATCGATGCCTTCATAGGCTTACAGCGAACCGGAGGGTGCTGTTCGAATCACAGCCATCATTCCGTCCGAGGGGCCTAGAACCGAGTCCTTATGAGCCTCTGATGAACGGCCCTTCCTGTTTCTGGAGCCCTCCCATCTTCCTGATCCTCCTCGCACGCATGCTCCTCCTCCTCCACCTCCTCGTCCGCCTGCTCTGCTGGACCTTGAGGGTCGGCTGGCATCGGCTGGGTGCGTCGAATGGCCAGGTTGTGGAGCATGCAGCAGACAACAACGATGCGCGCCACATGCTCCGGCGAGTACCATAGGGCGCCCCCCGAATGGTCTAGACAGCGGAAATGCTGCTTCAGCACACCAATTGTGTGCTCCACAATGTTCCTGGTGGCCTGATGACTGCTGTTGTAAAGCTCTTCCGCCGGGGTCCTGGGCAAACGGAGTGGGGTCATGAGCCATGGGCAGAGCGGATAGCCCTTGTCGCCCAGAAGCCAGCCTCGTGGGTGAGCCGGGGCCTCAAAAAGGTCAGCCACTGATGTCTGCCACAGGATGAAGGCGTCATGGCTGCTGCCAGGGAATTGTGCGTTCACCGCCATGATCATCTGCCGATGATCACAGACCAGCTGCACATTAAGGGAGTGGAAGCCCTTTCGGTTGCAGAACTCCTCCGGATTCTGCAATGGCGCCCGCAAAGCCACGTGTGTACAATCAGTGGCCCCCTGCACCATGGGGAAGTCCACAATAGCCGCGAAGCCCTGTGCGCGCTCCCCCTGCTTCTCCAGGGTCACAGGGAAGGTGATGAATTCGCGCCTCCTTTTGTAGAGGGCAGCTGTAACTTGCCGGATGCAGCAATGCACCACAAATTGAGAGATATTAGATATGTCCCCAGCTGCTGCCTGAAACGATCCGCTGGCGTAAAAGTTGAGCGCAACTGTGACTTTCACGGCCACCGACAGTGAGGTCCTGCACCGTACCCGTGGCTGCAGATCCCCAGCAAGCAGGTGGCACAGCTCAGTGACAACATCCTTACCAAATCGGAGCCTTCGCAGACACTGCTCCTCCGACATGGTAAGGTAGGAGATCTGCAGCCTGAAAACCCTGGCAGTGTATGGGCGGATTTGGCGACGTCCATTGGCCCTCCTCCTTCTGGCCAATCCCGGCCCTCTCTCCCTCCATCTCTGTGCCCTTGCCAGTTGTTCAGCAAGGATGACGTTCCCCTCCAAAGCAGCTCCCATTATTCTGGCCAACGAGTAAGACGCAGTCAGCTTTCTGGATCCAACTGTTCTGAACAGGACTGAAGGTCCCAAGGCTCCTCTGGCTCAATAAGAACAAGTCTGTGCCACTGAAGGACAGCAACTCTCTCCAGCAGCGAGCAGTATGGCCAGGCCAAATGGCTGCCGGTTTTATACTAGTGCTGTCCCCTTTAAAGAGCGCCCCCCGAGTCCGAGAAGGACCTGGCAACGTTCCATCCAACTGTCACTAATAGCGCCAGGCGGAACGGAGAGGGGCGCCACTGAATTTCCGGTACGGGGCGCTGAAAAGGCGTTGCACAATGAAATGACATCCCGGCACGAACAGGCTACTCAATATGGCCGAATGCGCTAGGATCACTGCGCATGTCCGAAAATTGGGTAACGCCCCAAATCTCAGGCTCTTTAGGCGCTAATCGCTGGCGCAACCAACTGAATTTCTAGGCCGTAATGTGTT
Organism: Somniosus microcephalus; assembly: GCF_052327205.1. Classification (NCBI taxonomy): domain Eukaryota; kingdom Metazoa; phylum Chordata; class Chondrichthyes; order Squaliformes; family Somniosidae; genus Somniosus; species Somniosus microcephalus. The sequence goes on along the minus strand of NC_141016.1, from coordinate 40,438,032 downwards.
ACTACAATTACTGATTTACACTGACTGAATAAGTTGAAAGTCAGATAAGAAAGTGTAATGGGGAAAGCGTTACAGGAAAGGGGAGCAACATATTCCTGCCAGACTTAATATATTATCAGCTCAATTGCCATTGTTGGCTTTTCTGATGGACCCAATTTTCTTTTTGAAGTTACAAAGGTTTCGAGCTATTTAGGAGGGAAGAAAAGGGGTATCGTTGACGCCGTGGCCACTGGTGGCGCTGAAGCGATTGATGATGAGGACATCCACATACCTTATCCTCCTTCTCTCATCCCTCTTCCCCCTCATCCCTCAATTTCTTCTGAATGAGAAGCTGCAGAGGGTGTAAGCACACACACATCTTACTTTCTCCTCTCCCCTCACCACAACCCAACCCTTGCCCCTTTTTCATTTCAGATAGAACTGGAACCTGCCCAGACAGTGGAGGAAAAGGAAGAAGACAGTGAAGACAAAGAGACACCGTTACTCAATCTTACACTTGCAGCAACCAGCTCAGAGACTGACACTGCACGTATTTTAGAGGCGAGGATAGAGGAGGGATCTGCATGTGGTGAGAAACTGGGCACAAGTGCGCAGGAGCCAGGGCGGGGGTGGGGGGAAGGTACCAGCTCACCAGACGCTGTGGTCGCACACTAGTTCTGCTGCAGAGGACTCAGATGAGGACTTTGATGGGCCAGGCTTCAGAAGGCGGCTGATGGGTGCACATAACCAAATGCTTGGTGCACTGGAAAGTCTGCGCTCAATGTCAAGGAGCACGGAGGAGTCCAGCACCAATTTGGCATGGGGCTTTGTGCAGAGTTTGGAGCCCATCCTTTCCAACATGGAACGGGTGGTCATCTCCATCAGCACACCTGTGGAACCCACCATGATGCAGCGTCTGATGGCCGATGTCTCAGCTTCCACCAAAGGTCTGAGTGCTGCAGTCAGACTGCTGCCATCACGGCTCTGGATACCAGTGTTCAAAGGGGCTTCCAGGGCATCTCAGCAGTCTAGCAATCTGTTCTCCCAACAGATTGCTGAGGCGCCACCCCAGGGGAGTGGCAGTGGCTCCATGGAGCACGAACCTGCTGTCCTCTCTCAGGATGACAGCATTCGGCCTCCCACCACTGCCACTCCACCAGTGCCCTTGCTGTTCCCTGTCAGCCAGTCAGACCAGACTGCTGCCGCCCAGGCCGAGATGGTGCAGTCTGAAGTTGGACCTAGGCCCAGAGCTGCTCAAGGTCGTCCTCCAAGGCCATCTGCAGACTCCTCTGCTGAAAGTCAGCAGCCTTTCACCAGCCATGCTGCAGCCACTGGGGTAGCACTGCATAGGAGCACCAGGAGAGGCAAAGGCACACGGAAGACAGGCACTAAGGGAATGCACAAGGGTGATAAGTTTATTTTTGTATGCATTATGACTTGATTTAACTTATAAATTTGGATTGGAATGTGCATTTTCTGGTGGCTTTCATTTTTGTATTGTCGGAAAGAGGACGATGTGCTGGTCACTGATAGAGGCAAGGTAAGGAGTGTAGGACTGTTGGTGAATGGGGAGGTGTGGTTGAAGTTACTGGTATCGCTCATGATTTTTTTTTTATTCGTTTATGGGATCAGGGCGTCGCTGGCAATGCCAGCATTTATTGCCCATCCCTAGTTGCCCTTGAGAAGATGGTGGTGAGCCGCCTTCTTGAACCGCTGCAATCCATGTGGTGAAGGTACTCCCACAGTGCTGTTAGGGAGGGAGTTCCAGGATTTTGACCCAGTGACGATGAAGGATCGGCGATATACTTCTAAATCAGGATGGTGTGTGACTTGGAGGGGAACTTGGAGGTGGTGGTGTTCCCATGCGCCTGCTGCCCTTGTCCTTCTAGGTGGAAGAGGTCGCGGGTTTGGGAGGTGCTGCCGAAGAAGCCTTGGCGAGTTGCTGCAGTGTATCTTGTAGATGGTACACACTGCAGCCACAGTACGCCGGTGGTGGAGGGAGTGAATGTTTAAGGTGGTGGATGGGGTGCCAATCAAGCGGGCTGCTTTGTCCTGGATGGTGTCGAGCTTCTTGAGTGTTGTTGGAGCTGCACTCATCCAGGCAAGTGGAGAGTATTCCATCACACTCCTTACTTGTGCCTTGTAGATGGTGGTAAGGTTTTGGGGAGTCAGGAGGTGAGATACTCGCCGCAGAATACCTAGCCTCTGACCTGCTCTTGTTGCCACAGTATTTATGTGGCTGATCCAGTTAAGTTTCTGGTTAATGGTGACCCCCAGGATGTTGATAGTGGGGGATTCGGCGATGATAATGCCATTGAATGTCATGGGGAGGTGGTTAGACTCTTGCTTGTTGGAGATAGTCATTGCCTGGCACTTCTGTGGTGCGAATGTGACCTTATTTGATCATGTAGAGCCCAGGCAGAAAGGGGCTGTCTACATTGTATCCTCCTTTCCTCATCCTGTTCCTCCAATTCCTGTTGCTCTTGCTCCTCCTCCACTTTCACCTCTTCCTCATCCTCATGCTCCTGCTCTGCAGCTTCTTGCCTGATAGGTGGTGGCAAGGTTGTGCAGCATACTACCACAAATCTTGATACCCACTCAACTGAGTACTGCAGGGCTCCTGCAGAGCGGTCCAGGCAGCGGAAGCGTTGTTTGAGAATGTTGATGATGTGCTCTGTAATGTTCCTTGTGGCAGCAAGGCTCCCATTGTAGGCCTGTACACATGTGTGTGGATCCTGGACCGGAGTCATGAGCCATGCCATGACTGGATAACCCTTGTTGCCTTTTAGCCAGCCTTTGTCTTGCCATGGTGGGTCAAATACAGGTGGCACAGAGGACCGCCGCAGATAGAAGGAATTGTGACTACTGCTGGATAACGGGCATGCACCTGCATGATTCACTGCCTGTGGTCGCACACCAGCTGCACATTGAGGGGGTGGAAGCCCATTTGGTTCAAGAAAATGGCAGAGTTCACATGAGGCACACGCAAAGCAACGTGCATGCAGTCAGTGGCACCCTGCACCATGGGGAAGCCTGCAATACGAGCAAACCCTTGTGCTCGCTCCGCCTGCTTGTCTCTGGCAAGTGGGAATGAGATGAAGCTGTCTCTTTTCTGTATGAAACATAGAAACATAGAAGATAGGAACAGAATCACAGAAACTCCACAGTGCAGATAGAGGCCATTTCGGCCCATCGAGCCTGCACCGACACATATCCCACCCGATCCCCATAACCCCACGTATTTAATCCCCCCTAACACTAAGGGTCAATTTTTTATCATACCCAATCAACCTAACCCGCACATCTTTGGACTGTAGGAGGAAACCGGAGCACCCGGAGGAAAACCACGCAAACACGGGGAGAATGTGCAAACTCCACACAGACAGTCGCCCTAGGCCAGATTTGAACCCGGGTCCCTGGCGCTGTGAGGCAACAGTGCTAACCACTATGCCACCGTGCTGCCCATATCCCTTGATCCCTTTAGCCTCAAGAAATATATCCAACTCCTTCTTGAATATACTTAATGAATTGGCCTCAACTGCCCTGTGTGGCAGAGAATTCCACAGGTTCACCACTCTCTGGGTGAAGAAATTCCTCCTCATCTCTGTCCTAAATGGCTTACCCCTTATCCTTAGACTGTGACCCCTGGTTCTGGATTCCCCCGCCATCGGGAACATCCTTCCTGCATCTAGTCTGTCTAGTCCTTTTAGAATTTTATAAGTTTCAATGAAATCCCCTCTCATTCTTCTAAACTCCAGCGAGTATAAGCCCAATCGACCCAATCTCTCCTCGTACGTCATTCCTGCCATCCCATGGTGAATCTTCACTGCACTCCCTCCATGGCAAGAGCACCCTTCCTCAGATATGGAGTGCCTCAGTGACCTCCCGTATCCAGCAGTGCACTGCAAACTGCGGGATGATGCTTATATCTCCAGCAGCAGCTTGGAAGGAGTCAGACGTATAAAAGTTCTGAGCCATGGTCACCTTGACAGCCAAAGACAATGCTATCCTTGCCCTGAGTTGTGGCTGCAGCAGTTGGCAGATTTCAGTCACAACCTCTTTAGTGAAGCGCAGACATCTCAAGCATTGGTCCTCGCTGAAGTTCAAGTAAGAGAATTGCTCCCTGAAGACCGTGGGCAAATATGACTCCCTTCTGAGAGCCCTTCTCCCCCTCCTCCCTCTTCTAGCAGCTTGTCCTGCTCTGCATGGCCTCTCTTCATTCTCCCAGTCATGTTACATAAGAACATAAGAAATAGGAGCAGGAGTAGGCCAATCGGCCCCTCGAGCCTGCTCCGCCATTCAATAAGATCATGGCTGATCTGATCCTAACCGCCAATCTACTATCACAGAACCATCTCCTGAATCTAACAGAATTAGACACACGAAATAGGAGCAGGATCAGGCTACACGGCCCCTGGGCCCGCTTCACTACCCACAGGGCCATGACCGATCCGAACCTAGACTCATGTCCAAATTCCTGCCCGCTCCCCATAACCCTTTATTCCCTTTACTTCTAGGAAACTGTCTATTTCTGTTTTAAATTTATGTAATGATGTAGCTTCTACAGCTTTTAGGGGCAGCATATTCCATGGACCTACCACCCTCTGAGTGAAGTAGTTCCTCCTCATCTCAGTTTTGAAAGAGCAGCCCCTTATTCTAAGACTATGCCCCCTAGTTCTAGTTTCACCCATCATCGGGAACATCCTCCCTGCATCCACCCGATCCAACCCCTTCACAATCTTATATGTTTCAATAAGATCGCCTCCCATTCTTCTGAACTCCAATGAGTAGAGTCCCAATCTACTCAACCTCTCCTCATATGTCCATCCCCTCATCCCCGGGATTAACTGAGTGAACCTTCTTTGTACTGACTCGAGAGCAAGTATGTCCTTTCTTAAGTATGGACACCAAAACTGTACGCAGTATTCCAGGTGCGGTCTCACCAATACCTTGTACAACTGAAGCAATACCTCCCTATTTTTATATTCTATCCCCCTAGCAATGAAAGCCAACATTCCATTGGCCTTCTTAATCACTTGCTGCACCTGCATACTAACCTTTTGAGTTTCGTGCACCAGGACCCCCAGATCCCTTTGTACTTCAGTACTTTCCAGTTTCTTGCCATTAAGGTAATAACTTGCTCTACGATTTTTCCTGCCAAAGTGCATAACCTCACACTTTCCAGTATTGTATTCCATCTGCCAAATCTCTGCCCACTTACTTAGCCTGTCTATGTCCCCTTGCAGGTTTTTTATGTCCTCCTCACTCACTACTTTCCCCCCCCATCTTAGTATCATCTGCAAACTTTGATATGTTACACTCGGTCCCCTCCTCCAAATCGTTAATATAGATTGTAAAGAGTTGGGGACCCAGCACTGACCCCTGTGGAACACCACTAGTTACTGATTGCCAGTCCGAGAATAAACCATTTATACCAACTCTCTGCCTTCTGTTAGATAGCCAATCCTCTATCCATGCCAGAATATTACCCCCAATCCCGTGATTTTTTATCTTAAGCAATAATCTTTTGTGTGGCACCTTGTCAAATGCCTTTTGGAAGTCTAAATACACTACGTCCACTGGTTCCCCTTTATCCACCCTATATGTTACTTCCTCAAAGAACTCCAGCAAATTTGTCAAACATGACTTCCCCTTCATAAAACCATGCTGACTTTGTCCTATTAAATTATGATTATCCAAATGTCCTGTTACTGTCTCCTTAATAATGGACTCCAATATTTTACCTACCACAGATGTTAGGCTAACCGGTCTATAGTTTCCAGCCTTCTGGCTACTGCCCTTTTTAAATAAGGGCGGTCCAGGGAGTTTTGGAAAATTATTACCAATGCATCCACAATCCCTACTGCCACCTCCCTCAAGACCCTAGGATGTAAGCCATCAGGTCCAGGTGATTTATCCGCCTTGAGTCCCATTATGTTACCGAGTACCACTTCCTTAGTGATTTTAATCGTGTTTAGCTCCTCCCCCCCCCCCATAGCCCTCTGTTTGTCCAGTGTTGGGATATTCTTAGTGTCTTCTACTGTAAAGACTGATACAAAATATTCATTCAGTGTTTTTGCCATCTCCATATTTCCCACCATTAATTTCCCGGTCTCATCCTCTAAGGGACCAACATTTACTTTAGCCACCCTTTTTCCTTTTATATAACTATAAAAACTCTTACTATCTGTTTTTATATTTTTTGCTAATTTACTTTCATAATCTATCTTCCCTTTCTTAATCAATCTTTTTGTTATTTTTTGCTGTCTTTTAAAGTTTTCCCAATCCTCTATCCTCCCACTAAATTTGGCTACCTTATATGCCCTTGTTTTTAGTCGAATACTATCCTTAATTTCTTTACTTAGCCACGGATGGCTGTCTTTTCTTTTACACCCTTTTCTTCTCAGTAGAATATATTTTTTTTGGAAGTTGTAAAATAACTCCTTAAATGTACACCACTGATCATGTATCGTCTTACCCTTTAATCTATTTTCCCAATCCACTCTACTCAATTCCGCTCTCATACCTTCATAGTCTCCTTTATTCAAGCTTAGCATGCTTGTTTGAGATCCAACCTTCTCACCCTCTAACTGAATATGGAATTCAACCATGTTATGGTCACTCATTCCAAGGGGATCCTTTACTAGGACATTTTTAATTAATCCTGTCTCGTTACACAGGACCAGATCTAAGGTTGCTTTACCTCTGGTCGGTTCAGTTACATACTGCTCAAGAAACCCATCCTTAATACACTCAATGAACTCATCCTCAAGGCAGCCCTGCCCAATTTGATTTGTCCAATTAATATGATAGTTAAAATCCCCCATAATTATAGATGTTCCCTTATTACAAGCCTCAACTATTTCCTGATTGATACTCCGTCCAACAGAGTTGCAACTATTCGGAGGCCTATAGACTACGCCCACTAGTGTTTTTTTCCCCTTATTATTCCTTACCTCCACCCAAACTGTTTCATTATCCTGATCTTTTGACCCAATATCATTTCTCTGTATTACAGTGATTCCTTCCTTTATTAACAAAGCCACCCCACCTCCCCTTCCTTCCTGCCTGTCCTTCCTGATCATTAAATAACCTGGTATGTTTAATTCCCAGGCATTGTCACCCTGCAGCCATGTTTCTGTAATGGCCACAAGATCATACCCATATGTAGTTATTTGTGCCATTAACTCGTCTATTTTGTTACGAATGCTACTTGCATTCAGATAGAGAACTTTCAAATATGTTTTGTGACACTTAGTTCCTGCTTTTGCCCTTTTTATTACTTTACCTTTTACTCCATACCTTCTGCCCCTTCCTGACCCGCTCTGCTTTTTAATTTCCCCACTGCTACCCAAGTCTATTACCTTCTCTGTTGTCATTTTTATTATTTGCTCTCTAGGAACCTCCCCCCCACTAGTTAGTTTAAAGCCCTCTCAACAGCCCTAGTTATATGATCCGCCAGGACTCTAGTCCCAGCACTGGCCAAGTGAAGCCCGTCCCAACGGAACAGCTCCCTCCTGCCCCAGTACTGGTGCCAGTGTCCCAGGAAGCAAAACCCATTTCTCCCACACCAGTCTTTGAGCCACGCATTTAACTCTCTAATTTTATTTGTCCTAGCCAAATTCGCTCGTGGCTCAGGTAGGGATTATTACCCTTGAGGTTCTGTTTTTTAATTTGACCCCTAGCTGCTCATACTCCTTTAACAGAACCGGCTTCCTAGTCCTATCTACGTCGTTTGTACCAACATGGACCACGACAACTGGATCCACCCCCTCCCACTGCAAGTTTCTTTCCAGCCCAGAGGAGATGTCCTTAACCCTGGCACCGGGTAGGCAACACAGCCTTCGGGACTCTCGCTCTCGGCTGCAGAGAACTCTATCTATCCCCCCAATAATACTATCCCCTACCACTACAACATTTCTATTTACTCCCCCCTCTTGAATGGCCCCCTGTTCCACGGTGCTGTGGCCAGGTTGCTCATCCTCCCTGCAGTCCCTGCTCCTGTCCCCACAGGGAGTAAGAACCTCGAACCTGTTGGTCAAGAGCAAGGGCTGCGGCTCCTCCAGCTCTACCTCCTGGATCCCCGTACCTGCCTCACTCGTAGTCACACCATCCTGTCCCTGACCATGGGCTCCATCTGAATTACTTAACTTCATAGGTGTGACCACCTCCTGATACACAGAGTCCAGGTACTTCTCCCCCTCCCTGATGTGTCGCAGTGTCTGAAGCTCAGACTCCAGCTCATCAACACGGAGCTGGAGTTCCTGTAGCAGCAGACACTTGTCACAGACGTAATCACCGTGAGCCTCAATGGGGTTCACCGGCTCCCACATCTTGCAACAGTAACACATCACCTGCTCCATTCTATGTAATTAATTAAATTTTTTATTGTTAGTTATGGACACCCTCTGCCCGATTTTAGATGCTAGTATCCCCTTTAATTAATTGGATTTAAATTAAATCAATCCCTCTAGTTACACCAGTTAAATGGTTTACCAACAGTCACTCTGCACCAGAAAGGCCTTGGTACACCACAGCAACCTTAAAAACTATAAACCACAGACTTAAAGTTTTAAAATGAGAGAAATACTCCAACCAATCACCTACCTGTTTTGTGGTGACGTCACACCTTGAATACTTTTTACCTCTCTCCTTGCCTGAGATTGGAGATTGGTGAGGCCTACCTGAGCCTCTGGGGCCTCTTGTAGTTGCTCTGCCGCGCTGCTCCGCCTCCACCCGCTGCCGATGCCGCACTGAGGGCTACCTGAGCCTCAGGGGCCTCTTGTAGTCGCTCTGCCGCGCTGCTCCGCCTCCACCCACTGCCGATGCCGCACTGAGGCCTACCTGAGCCTCTGGGGCCTTTTGTTGCCGCTCTGCTCCGCCTCCACCCGCTGCCGATGCCGCAACTCCAAGAGGGAGACCGACTAATGCACACATGTCTGGAAGCAACTTGTTTCAGCACAAGCCTTCAGCACCAGATAGACCGCTCCCTGTAGACTACTGAAATTGTAGACAAGTATAGGAAAGCCCCAAAAACACATAGAATTGCACTAGCAGCCAGAAGGAATAATACAGCAACCGATCTATAAGTAGGTCATGATTTCTTTAAGTAGCGCTGGTGGGGGGGGGGTGTCCTTCATGCCATTTAACGTCGTGTTCAGCTGTTGGAGATTAAGGCCACGATTTTGCCGGTGCTCAGAGGGCGGGTTTGGAGGTGGGTCAGTAGTGAAAATCTAAATGATTGATGGTGGGTTGCAAACCCACCGCCATCCTGCCTCCACGCAACTTTGCAAAGTGTCGGGTCTGCAAGTCCCGATCAGACCCGACACCAAACGGCGGGAGAGGCACTTAAGGCACTTAACAGCTTGTTAACTGCCTACATAATCCCATTTTTACAGGCCCTTTGTAGGAATGGAGGTTCCTATCCGAATAATGAAGTTTGACTCAGTGAAACCAAATAATAAGTTTATTAAACAAACAACTTAACTGGTAACTCTACAGGAGAAGATGTACACAGGTCTGTGCAGCCTCCCAGCACCTCAAAGACTGCTGCAAAGTACTGGAAGCTGACGTCATGACGTCATCACGTTCTCCGCGCCAACTGGTGGTCACGTGATCGGCGTCATCACGCGGAAACGCAAGAAAGTACATACAGTTTAAAGGTGCAGTCCACAGCTGCACTACACGGTAGTTAAAGGGATGATTACTAATTGCCCTGAGTCTCTTAGTGGCTCCACCACAGGCGCCCCCCCAGAATTCTCTTTAACAGACAGTGTCAAATGAACAGAAGGTTTGATCCTGCCCGAACGACTATGAACTTCAGGCAGTGGAACGATGGGAGACGAGCCAGTGCTTGGCTGTGTCTGAAGCGGCGCATCCGGGGTGGAGGAAACAGTAGCAGAAGGTGTGGGCCAGGATGAGGCAGAAGCAGGCAGTTCAATGGTGGGCTGTTGCATAACTGGTCTGGCAGTCAACGGCGGTCGTCCACGGCGAGGTGGCTGGGTAGCAACAACTGGTTCACTCCAATCTAGATGGGCTGGTTTAAGTCGGTCGATAGAGATGGTATCGGACTTGCCTCCCACTTCGACCGTGAAAATTTTTTCTCCCGATGACATGACACGAAACGGTCCAGCATAAGGTGGTCTGAGTGTATCTCTATGAGCGTCCTGCCGAATAAAAACGTAATTGGAACTCATAAGTTCTGCCGGAACATGAGGCCTCTGTAGGCTGTGATGCGAGGTTGGAATAGGCAGGAAATTCTTTGCCATCTCGTGATGCTGAAGGAGCTGCTGAGCAAGCGACCACGGTTCTGTATGTGGAGGGAGGAAGTCCCCTGGAACTCGAAGTGCTTGACCGTAGACTAACTCAGCCGATGAAGCCTGGAGGTCATCCTTGGGGGCTGTGCGGAGGCCTAGCATCACCCAGGGGAGCCTGTCCACCCAGTTGGGACCACGCAAGCTGGCACGGAGGGACGCCTTGAGAGACCGATGAAACCTCTCGCATAGACCGTTTGCTTGTGAATGGCGCCCTTCTAGGAGAAAACAGAAATGTCGGGTGGCCAAAAACAGGGCCAGCAACTCCCTGTCAAAAGTGCTATATTTTAGCTCGTTCTTGCGCAGTTGGCGGCTAAAAAAAGCCAACGGCTGCCAAGTCCCGTCAACCCATTGTTCTTGAACCGCCCCAATGGCGTAATTGGAGGCATCGGTAGTAAGGGCGATGGTCGCGCCCGGGAGTGGGTGTGCAAGCATAGTTGCATCTGCCAACGCCGCCTTGGTGTCAAGGAACGCCTGGTCCATCTGCGGTGTCCAAATGATAACATCTTTGCCCGACTTCCCTTTGAGTGCTTCGTACAGCGGCTGCATCAACTGGGCTGCCTTGGGGACAAAACGATGATAAAAGTTTACCATCCCCAGGAACTCCTGAAGAGATTTGAGTGTGTGAGGCCGCAGGAATGCCGCAACTGCCTCTACCTTGGTGGCCAGTGGGACGGCGCCTTCTGAGGTAATCCTATGCCCCAGAAAGTCAATGCTGGTTAACCCAAACTGGCATTTGGCTAGATTTATGATGAGGCCATGTTGGCTGAGACGGGCAAAGCGTGTACACAAATGGGCCATATCCTCCTTCGTATCCTTACTAGCGATGAGAATGTCATCCAAATAAATGAAAATGAAGGGAAGGTCCCGTAACACAGAGTCCATGAGTCGCTGAAAGGCCTGAGCCACATTTTTCAATCCGAACGGCATTCGGAGGAACTCAAAAAGGCCAAACGGTGTGATGACCGCCGTTTTGGGGACGTCTTGAGGGTGCACAGGAACTTGGTGATATCCACGGACGAGATCTACTTTGGAAAATACTGAGTTGCCAGCCAGATGGGCCGAAAAATCTTGTATATGCGGTATTGGATACCTATCCGGCATAGTGGCTTCATTAAGGCGTCTGTAATCCCCACAAGGCCTCCATCCACCACCTGGTTTAGGTACAATATGTAGTGGGAAGGACCAAGGACCATCGGAGTATCGGACAATCCCAAGGCGCTCCATGGTCTGAAACTCCGCCTTTGCAGCTGCAAGCTTTCCGAGTTCCAATCTTCGTGCCCGAGCGTAAACAGGTGATCCCGTCGTGGTGATGTGATGCGCCACACCGTGCCTCATGACTGCTGCCGAAAATTTAGGCCTGGTGAGCTCCAGGAACTCACCGAGTAGGCGCATAAACCCTTCCTGCGATGGAACTGCACAGGCGACCGACCAGGAGACAGCGGTGCTGCGGTGGCAAGGCACCGCGTGGAAAGTGGACGCATTAATGAGTCGACAATGTCGAACATCGACCAGAAAGCCATTGGCACAGAAAAAATCAGCCCCCAGGATGGCCTGTGATACTTTAGCCGTTATAAACTCCCACACAAAACGCTGACGTCCGAGAGTTAAATTAACTGTCCGTTTACCGAACGTGCGAATGGCCGCACCATTGGCTGCCTCGAGGGAAGGACCGTGACCGCCGGATTGCAGATCCAGCTTTGAAACTGGCAAAATACTGCACTGAGACCCAGTGTCACACAGGAATCGTCGCCCTGTCAGGGAATCCAGAATGTAGAGGAGTTTTCCCGCTGAACCGACTGCCATGGTGAACTGGGTGTGTTTTTCAGACCCTGTCGTACTCATCGCAGCTCGCAGGCCGGCTGGAGATTTTTTTTCAGTGAAACTGCAGGGAGGACGGCAGCGTCGAGCCATGGCGCCAAAACGGGCATGGTACATACACCAGCCTGCTGAAGGAGGGCTGGACTTCGCTCGCATAGGGGAAAGGCGCCTCGTGGCTGCACAACTCTGCTGTGTGACCGTAAAATTCTTGTCTGCCTCTGCAGCGAGCTCGGCACAGTCCGTAATCGCAGAACTGGCCAAGGCTGCCTGAACTGGTTCAGGTAGCTGGCAGAGGAAGAGTTCTCGAAACAAAAAACATTGAGGCTCCGAACCCAAAAGCGTGAGCATCTGGCTCATCAATTCCGATGGTTTTGAGTCCCCAAGGCCGGGCATAGCAATAAGCCTGCGTGCACGCTCCGACTTATTTAAACCAAACACCTGTAGCAAACGAGTTTTTAGAGCTTCATACTTGCCCTCTGCCGGTGGATTGCCAAGGAGGCTAACGACCCGCGAGGCCATGGCGCTGTTGAGAGCGGAGACTGTTAAGTCTGTGAATTATTTAGTTAATTTAAACAGACTAATGAGTAACAATAAAAACAGGTCTTTACTGGTTGGAGGTAGGGACTATACTGAATACAAGATTACTGCACAGTGCTTATATACCGGTGTGTTCACCCCCGGTATTACGTCTACAGCAGCCTGAGAAAGTAGTACATCTCTTAAGGTGGAACAGGCTTAAGCTCTCTTAAGGTGGAACAGGTTACATACACAACACTCCTCCCTTCTTAGCTTTATAGTCATCCCCCCCATTTAACATAACGTAATAACATATATACATATATAACTTCATGTTTAACGTAACATATCACAGATTCAGTCTCTGCGGAAAACAGTTCACAGATTCAATCTCTGTGGTGTAGTCGGTTCACGTTACTCATTTAATAGTCCTTTCATGGATTTAACAGCTTGAACTTCCGAACTGATTTGGCTCCGTTCGGAGGGACCACGTGTGTGATCTGGTAGAGGTGATAATGGTTCAGATGGGTCATCTTCTGTTTTTACTTTTCCTTTTCTGCTTCTTGGAGACTCTCTGGGCTCCATTGTCAGCTGCCACAGCTGCCAGCTGCATGCGCAGTTCCTCCTTCTCTTCCTCCTGTTTCCGTCGTAGAGCCAGCTTCTCCCGATGTTCTGTAGACTTTTGGTGCTCCTCCATGATTTCTGCACTTTGGGAGTCGAAGTTACAAGCTGGGCAGGACAGGACATCGTAATATTCGGTGTCGTCCACCAGGTCATGGTAATATTCGGTGTCGTCCTGAGCTAGACCAGTGAGAGGGTCGTCTATTTCCTCCATACCCAGCTGGACGTTAGCCAGCTCTTGTTCCAAATCCAGACATCTTTCCTGAAGAGACTTCTTCATGTGTACCTCTGCATCCAGCTTTTTCTGGGCTTTCAGCAAGTCGTTTACTAGTGACCTCATTTGTGATTTTAATACTTCAACTTCCTTTGGAGATTGATTGATCGGACTATGCAATCCCTCTACCGGAGCAGCTGTTTCAGCGGTCTGTTGTTCTACGTTGACGTGAGTCAGCGTACTTTTGGCATCCAAGGGCTGCTCTGTTGCAGTCATCTCAGTCTGTGTTGCCACCTCAGCTCTTCCAATAACCTTTGAGAGCTCCGAACCCCTTTCGTTTGAATATTGAAGTTCATGTTCAAGTTTTTCCCATTTCAGAGTCCTGTCCTTCAGCATATGCAGGAGTTGGCTGACCGTTAACTCCTCTGACATCAGACGTTTTGTGTGCTCCTGCTCCATTTTCTCCATCAGCTGCTTCTGTTGTCTTTCCAGATTCTCCAACTCTATATCAAAGAACTCTTTCATTGCATTCAACTCTTGCTCAAAACGGCGAAGCATTTGTTCTAATTGCTGTTGTAGTTTGAAATGGAGTTGAGTTCGAGCCCGGTGTCCCTCAGAAATGGGCACATCAGTAGACTTGCCAGACTCAGAATCCACAGTTAAACTATGTTGTTGTTGCTCAGTGGAATTCTGTGCTGAAACTTTGTCTTTTGCACCTGAGTTGGGCTTACCATCATCCGTTCCAGAGTCTGGGCCGACTATCTTCACCGAGTTCTCACTCGTTATTGTTTGTAGGAAATGCCAGTCCATATTCATTTCCCTAATCCACTCCCGTCCTAGTAGTGGAGGACCTCCTTCAGATATCACATATAAGTCCATTATTTGACTGTCTTCGCCCTTGTGGACCACTGCAACCTCTATTTTCCCGATGGGGTACACTCTTTGCCCCGTGTATGTTTCCAATATAATCCCCGTATCCTGTAGGGGAATATGTTGGAATAACTTTCCGTAATCTTTCTTATTTATGACCGTCAATGCCGATCCAGTGTCCAATTCCAGTTTTACTTGGACTCCTTCTATCTGAAGAGTGACCCAAATTGTCTGGAGGTCTGCACCCTTACCAGCGTTGAGTACTCTTAAGCTAGCCAGTTCATTACTGCTAGCGTCTGAATCGGACTCCTGTTCGGTCACCTTGTGTACCTTTGCGTATTTTCCTTGCGGTGACTTCTTGTTGCTGGTCTTCTTCCCTGACCTGCATACTCTAGCTATATGTCCAAGCCTACCACAAGTTCTACATTCTTGGTTTTTAAACCAACACTGGTTCTGATCATGCGTTGTCTTTCCACAACGATAACATTTGCCAGAACTCACACCCAATTTGTGTGCACTGAGCTCCGGTGACCGTAGCTGCATTACTGCCGTGCCTCTCGCTGCGGCTTCGTGTGCTGCTGCCATAGTGACCGCCTTCTCAAGCGTCAGCTCATTCTCCTCGAGCAGTCGCTTTTGTGTATCCTGTTTAAATAAACCACACACAAATTTGTCTCGAAGTGCCTCTGTCAGTCCCGTTCCAAACTGGCAATATTTCGCTAATTTACGCAATTCCAGCAAATATTCAGCATTGCTTTCATGCTGTAGCTGCCTTCTGTCGTAAAATTTAAATCGTTCCGCTAGCATCAGCGGCGTGGGGTTTAGATGATCTTTCAGGACAGTAACAATCTCATCGAACGTCTTATCCGCCGGTTCATCTGGTGATAACAGGTGTTTCAATTGCCCGTATGTCTTCGCACCCATTAAATTTAATAATGTTAGAGCTTTATCTTGGTCACGAATTTTATTGGCCTTACAATAATTTTTTACTCTTTCAACATATATGGCCCAATCTTCGAGGTCACTATCAAAGGTGCTAATATTCCCGTGTTTAGGCATTGTAGATTTGCAATTTCTCAGATTTTATTTTCTTTACTTGTTATCAAAGATGGCGGCTTCCCGCTCTTGCCGTCGTCCTCCGCCCACAAAATGGCGGTTTTCCCGCGCTTGGCGGTCTTCACCCGTCCCCCGACGCCGTCTCCCTTCAGCCCCCGAGTGCGGCCCTTATCAGCGGATGCGATCGCTGGCCCGGCTGCGCCTCGCACTTGAAAGCGGCCCGGCCCTTATCTGCCGATCGCTATCGCCCTGTACCTCTCTCTTCCCCAGTCCTGTCTTTACTCCGGTTCACAAGCTGATGGAGGCTTCAGGGTCCTAATGCCTGTCGCTTCCAGTGGGGTGGTGAGTGGTGAGGTTTGAAACCTCTCTTCAACCGCCGTGGAATAACTGCCGCAGGGTAAGAACCTGACTCGTCGCCAGTGTTAAGTCTGTGAATTATTTAGTTAATTAAAACAGACTAATGAGTAACAATAAAAACAGGTCTTTACTGGTTGGAGGTAGGGACTATACTGAATACAAGATTACTGCACAGTGCTTATATACCGGTGTGTTCACCCCCGGTATTACGTCTACAGCAGCCTGAGAAAGTAGTACATCTCTTAAGGTGGAACAGGCTTAAGCTCTCTTAAGGTGGAACAGGTTACATACACAACAGAGACCACGTAATAATAACGGGTCGAATCCACTGTAATATCCCGGAGTGCGAACTGGGCTTCTGCCTGGAAAAACCATGTTGCTGGTTGCTGTTCCCAGAACTGTGGCAATTTAAGGGTGACGGCGTTCGTATTCATTATAAATATCTCAACGAAAGTTGTCCGACGAGATCGGGGTCACCAATGTAGGAATGGAGGTTCCTATCCGAATAATGAAGTTCGACTCAGTGAAACAAAATACACGGTAGTTAAAGGGATGATTACTAAATGCCCTGAGTCTCTTAGTGGCTCCGCCACACCTTCCCATTTTACTACCTTTTTAGCATGTTGCACGTCATGCAACAAACACGCCAGCTGATTATGTTGGGTTCAGCAACTCGCTGAATTGTTGACAGTGCTCCTGCAGCATAAAAGCGGTCCTACAACATGGCTGACTTTCAGATACCAGAACTTTGTGTTTTGAGGTTTTGGAACACATTTTGCAGGTCTATTGAGCTTGTAAGTGTTTAAACTGAGATCCATATGCACTGTGACCTCCTTGGAAAACCCTCTCTCCACATTGACTGAGCGCTTATAACATCTATTCCTCAACTGAGATATATACCAGCAGAATGGGAACCATTTATACCCTCTCATCCTGGTCCTCAATCGGAGGAAGAGCAGCTGCGGCAGCAGCAGAACCGGGCACAACAGGAGCGCCAACCTTCTCCTCAGCCACCTGATGCTGCACAGGGCAGAGGACTTCAGCGCAGGGCTGCACGTCGCCGCAGGAGAACACAGGGTTTACAGGCCGAGGAAGAGCTTCCTCAACATGAGTGAGCAGCAGTGCCAAAGGAGGCTGAGACTTTCGCGAGAGTCTGACATCTGTGCAATGCTGCACCAACACCTGGAGCCCAGAGGAGGGGGTAGACATTCCTTACCAGTGGCTGTCAAAGTCACCACCGCATTCAACTTCTTTGCTTCGGGCTCCTTCCAGGGATCAGCAGCTGTTCCAGTACAGCTACAACACTGGCATCTACCCGGCAATGTGGAACATTGCCCAAGTATGTCCTGTCTACAAAAAGCAGGACAAATCCGACCCGGCCAATTACCGTTCCATCAGTCTACTCTCAATCATCAGCAAAGTGATGGAAGGTGTCATCGACAGTGCTATCAAGCGGCACTTACTCAGCAATAACCTGCTAACTGACGCCCAGTTTGGGTTCCGCCAGGGCCACTCAGCTCCTGACCTCATTACAGCCTTGGTCCAAACATGGACAAAAGAGCTGAACTCAAGAGGTGAGGTGAGAGTGACTGCCCTTGACGTCAAGGCAGCATTTGATCGAGTGTGGCATCAAGGAGCCCTAGCAAAACTGAAGTCAATGGGAATCAAGGGGAAAACTCTCCATTGGTTGGAATCATACCTAGCACAAAGGAAGTTGGCTGTGGTTGTTGGAGGTCATTCATCTCAATCACATGACATCACTGCAGGAGTTCCTCAGGGCAGTGTCCTAGGCCCAACCATCTTCAGCTGTTTCATCAATGACCTTCCCTCCATCATAAGGTCAGAAGTGGGGATGTTCGCTGATGATTGCACACTGTTCAGCACCATTCGAGACTCGTCAGATACTGACGCAGTCCGTGTCCATATGCAGCAAGACCTGGACAACATTCAGATTTGGGCTGACAAGTGGCAAGTAACATTCGCACCACACAAGTGCCAGGCAATGACCATCTCCAACAAGCAAGACTCTAACCATCTCCCCTTGACATTCAATGGCATTACCATTGCTGAATCCCCCACTATCAACATCCTGGATTGATCAGAAACTGAACTGGACCAGCCATATAAATACTGTGGCTACAAGAGCAGGCCAGAGGCTGGGAATTCTGCGGCGAGTGTCTCACCTCCTGACTCCCCAAAGCCTTTCCACCATCTACAAGGCACAAGTCAGGAGTGTGATGGAATACTCGCCACTTGCCTGGATGAGTGCAGCTCCAACAACACTCAAGAAGCTCGACACCATTCAGGATAAAGCAGCCCGCTTGATTGGCACTCCATCCACCACCTTCAACATTCACTCCCTCCACCACCGGCGCACTGTGGCTGTAGTGTGTACCATCTACAAGATGCACTGCAACAACTCGCCAAAGCTCCTTCAACAGCACCTTCCAAACCCGCAACCTCTACCACTTAGAAGGACAAGGGCAGCAGACGCATGGGAACATCACCACCTACAAGTTCCCCTCCAAGCCACACACCATCCTGACTTGGACCTGTATCACCGTTCCTTCACTGTCGCTGGGCCAAAATCCTGGAACTCCCTTCCTAACAGCATTGTGGGTGTACCTACACCATATGGACTGCAGCGGTTCAAGAAGGCGGCTCACCACCATCTTCTTAAGGGCAATTAGGGATGGGCACTAAATGCAGGCCTAGCCAGCGACGCCCACATCCCATCAATGAATTTTTAAAAAACATCAGCGGCATTTCCCAGTCGGCCGCACACACTTGCATCACGCAGGTTACCGATGCCCTCTTTGCAAAGGCGCACAATTACATCCACTTCTCCACAGATGAAGCAAGTGTAACCACGCGTGTGGTTGGCTTTGCAAATATGGCAGGCTTCTCAAGGGTGCAGGGCGTCGTAGACTGCACACATGGCCATTAGGGCCCCCTATCACAACCCAGCTGTATTTGTCAACCGCAAGGGCTTCCACTCCCTTAACATCCAGCTTGTGTGTAACCACAGGAAGAACGTTATGCATGTTTGCGCCAAGTTCCCTGGCAGTTGCCATGACTCGTTCATCCTGCGGCAGTCTACTGTGCCTCAGCTGTTCAATCCGCCTACCCAACTTTCCGATGGTTACTTGGAGACAAGGGCTATCCCCTGAAGACGTGGCTAATGACACCGATGAGAAGGCCATCAAACGAAGCTGAGGAGCGCTACAATGCCAGCCACATTTCCACCTCGACAGATCTTGTGGAGCCCTACAGTACTCACCAGCCAGGGTCTCCAGAATCATCGTGGTCTGCTGTGCACTGCATAACATCGCACAGCAGCATGGCTTACCACTGCCTGAGAAACAAGTGGAGGATGCAGATGAGGAAGACCTTGCGAAGGCGGTTGTGCCAGTTCCACCAGCACGCGAGCACATTGCTGGCCGTGAGGCACTAATCAATGGGTCTTGACAAAGGGTTTTGACCCGAAACGTTGACTCTATTTTCTCTCCACAGATGTTGCCTGGCCTGCTGAGTTTTTCCAGCATTTTCTGTTGTTATTTTGGATTTCCAGCAGTATTTTGCTATCATGCACTAATCAATGCCAGATTCGAGTAAGTTTACGCAGCAAACACATGTGGCTGGCACATGGAAATGAGTGACTGACCGACCTTCTTAACACACCGTACAGCATCTGTACAATAAACTCTGGGATCCTATCACTCTCACCACCATCATTACAGATGAAAGGCGCCCTGACCCCTCAATGTGACACTTTCATTTTTGAGCACACACAGGCCAACTCTTTGAATCTTTGCCATCGCATCTCTTTATTACAATTGAAATAACGATGAAAATCTTCACTTTATATTATATCAAAACACCCAAGTGACTACCCTTGTGACTATTTGTGCGTTAACTTCTACGTGGTGCTTCCCCTGTGGCTTCAGCAGATGTTGAGGCACCTTGCTCACTTCCATGCTGCGCCTGCTTCGACACCTTTGGCGGGCGTCCTCTGGGTTTGGGAGGCTGGGAGGGCTTGTCAACAGTCTGCTCCTCCTGCGGCTGTGCAGGGGCTGAGACGGCCATCTCAGTTGGGTGAGGAATCTAGGGCTCTGACCAAGGGCTCCGCAGTGGCACAGTCGTGTGAGCGCTTGGAGAGGAGCCCACACTTCCTTGTTGTTGACCACCAACATCCCTCTCATGGGTCGCCCGCACTTCACTGCTAGCAAGTAGCTGAAGAGCACCTTGCTGCACATCGGTGGGGCCAGGAGGATCCGTCTCTGTACTGACAGTCCTCACAACAGGGACGTCCATGTACCTTTGGTTCCTCTCCTATC
Source organism: Somniosus microcephalus (assembly GCF_052327205.1). NCBI lineage: Eukaryota > Metazoa > Chordata > Chondrichthyes > Squaliformes > Somniosidae > Somniosus > Somniosus microcephalus. The sequence continues at coordinate 40,417,951 of NC_141016.1, read as the reverse complement.
TATCCTCCATAGCAGACCATCTATTTAGAAAAGTCGCCATGTTCATTTGCGTCTGGCGATTTATGTCCTCCATGGAGGTTGCCATCCTTTCCATGGTGGCACCTACATTCGCCATTGTGTGCACCACGGCATTGCTCATGTTTGAGATGGACTCCTCCATTCTCTGCACACTCGCAGTTACAGTGGTTGCAAACCCTGCCAGAGACTCCTGCACTTGTTCCTGAAGTTCCAGCACAGCTCTCTTTCTGGCTGAGCAGAGCTAAGAGTGTCCCGCGCCCTCCGACGAGGACTCTCCACTGCTGTCCTTGCCTCCACCATCTGCTGATGCTCACTTGTGAGCTGTGATACACCAGGTGACAACACTAATCTATCTCGCGAATGACCCACCGAGGTGCGTGTCTCTGCACTGGTACTGGGTGCGCTCAATTCTGCTGATGCTGCACCCTCAGTGGTTGCAGCTTCCTCTGAGGAGTCTTACGGCTCTTCCTCCTGGACAGTGGGGAGGGAGGTTCTCGATGGTCCTGTGGGGGAGTAAAGGCATGATTTAGACATATGATATTAATGTAGCAGACACATCCCATTGTGCAGATGATCAGAACTCAATCTGAATGAACATCAGATGCCATATCAGCCACTCATGCAATCTAAATGAGAGGGTTGCAAATCTATTCTGTCACCAGCTTGCTCTACTGCGCCCGCCTCTCCGTCCCCCACTTCCAGATCCTCAGCACCTCTGAGGATGTCAAGAGCAGCTTCCTCAGCGGTGGGCAAGTGTGCCAAGGAAGGTGGCCCTCCTCCTGTCCTGCCCCTCTCCCTCTCATTGTGGGCTCTTTTCCTGCGATGAGGGACACAAGTGGAGTTTGAGCGAGAATGTTGGAGTGCGTGTAGAGAATCCATAGCATAGATGCTTAGAGGGAGACAAAGATGGAGTGAGGTGCCAATACCAAGGTCCCTCCCTGTGCGGTTAGTTGTTGCCATTGCATAACAGTGATAGCGAGTGTGAGGGGTGCATAGTAGAATGGTGAAGTGATTCTATACAAAGAGAGAAAGGGATGGTTAAGGGTGCAAGGGATGTAAGGGTAAAGTGAGATGTGCAGGAGTAGGTTGACAATGCAGAGTGCTGGTGACGAGAGGAGATGGGGAGCAGATTGAAGGTAAGTGTGATGTTCTCACTTTTGCTGAGCGTATCAGATCATTAAACCTTTTCCTGCACTGAACCCAGGTGAGTGAACACAAAGACCTGGTGCTCACCTCCTCAGCAATTTGCAGCCAGGCTGCCTTGGTTTGCTGAGGAGGCTTCCTCCGTCCATTGGAGGGGAACAGAACCTCTTTGCGCCCTCTCCCTCCACAAGAGCTTGGAGGGAGTCATCATCAAATCTTGGAGCAGCCTTTGATCTTGACCCACTCATCTCTCTATCTGCCACACTGAGAAGCATCAGAAAATGAATGAAAAACCACAAGGCTGCGTGGGCCCCTTAAATGCAGTGAACAGAAGACGTCAGCAGAAGCGAGCAGCAGACCCGAACCCACCGATTGGGCCAGGCAACGCGCACGACGGGCTTAATAAGCCCCGTTAAAGGAAAATTGTTAACGCAGAGCGGATTAAACCGGCAGCGGGACCGCTGTAGAAGTGCCTTACTTCTTAGCTCTGGGTAATGACTCAATACACACTTGGATTCGTCAGACGGACAGGCCTTTTATTTCACTTCTTGCAAGGGGAATCAGCACCTCTACTCAAGGGGTGAGGCTACTATTCCAATGATACAGCGTAAGCGTTCCATATTTATACAGTGTAACAAACAAGTTTAATTGACATTCCTTTGTTCCTCTATCAGGATACATTTTAGATTAATCATCAGGTATTAATGACATATTGACAGAAGGATCCTGGACACATAAGTCAACCGTTAATCTATAACAGGGCATGAATCGTGTAACCAGAGGTCCTCTTTAATCTTAATCATGTATTGGGGGGCTAGGTTTGCTTACGGTCGTAAGTTGTCAGGTCATTGGGTACATCAAAGGAACTCATTATTTCACATCTACATTCTCATTAGGTGGGCAGACATCTGTTCTTGGCTGTAATCCGAGTACGTGCAATAGCTCTAGTTACACATCGACACTTGCCCAGTGTCAAGTCTGAAAACTTTTACCCAGCAAGCACTTGAAATTAACCCCTTATATCATGTAGATTTCCTCATTCCCCCCTTTTGTCCTTTCTAAGGACAATCTATTTCGCTAAGTTTAAGAAACTCTACATCAAAGGTCTCACCCTTAATATCCTCATATTCAGACATCATTGGTACTGGAGGAGTTGACGTTAATAAGGAAAGGACTTTTGTACACAATAACTTTAAACAACCAATCAATAAACTAATTAAAATTATTATCATCACAATTGCGATTAAGGCTTCCAAAATTTGCTTTCCTAGTGCTCCTCCCCATCCTGAAATCCAATCCCACATGGACCACGGTTCAGGTTGACGTAGTTTCTCTACAGCCTCCTTTATGTGGTTTACCAGGTTGGTGATATTCTCTGAGCTATCTGGGATATAGGTGCAACATTCGGTTTTTATGATTGCACATGTGCCCCCTTCTTTTGCCAACAAATAGTCCAGAGCCATGCGGTTTTGTAAGGCAACAGTGCGCAAAGCCACCATTTCTGCGTGAGCATCACTAAGAGCATCAGCAGTATCATTGGCTATTTGTTCCAACACTGCTGCCATGTTTATAGATTCTCTTGCTAACTTCCCTGTTCCATACCAGGGAAATGCTATAGCAAAGAACCTTTCAGTTTCTGTAATGGCTCGTTTTGCTCGTGTCCCAGGGTGGCTATCCAAAGATGAAATATGATGTATATAGGGCACTACATATCCCAAATAACATGACCCAGTCCAATTTTGTGGTAACCAAGGGTATGCTCTATGCCCACAGATGAAATAGGTGTTATTATAGGCTTCAAATTTGTTCCATATCTGGTGCATCATTCCTATTCCTTGTTCTCCTTTCCAGATTTTTTTACTAGTCAAATTTTGTACTGTGGACAGGTTCCACCGTCCCCAATAGGGCCATTCGACTGCACCCGGTGGTTTAGTAGTAGTTTTAGTCAAAGTGTAGTTACATTTGCACTCACTCCATCCAACCATCAATCCTTCTCCATTGTCGTTTACCAGACAGACTTCTCCTTTTGTTTTATTTACGGTTCCCATTGACGTCACTAATAGACTCTCTGGATTCCTTTGATTATCATATTGGGGATGAAACCACCCTTCAAATTTTATAAGGTTGTATCCTGCATCTTTCCATTCATTTTCCAACTGATCTGGGTTTAAACTATTTTGGGTCTGAAATGTACTGGCTGCCTCCTTATTCCAGGTGGTATTAGACTGTAATAACCACCCCACCATCTCTTCTATTTCGAAGGGAATGGGCCTTAGAGGTATTACACCCTCTGCATGCACAGGGATGTGGCTGCATATCCAGCATTTGGCAAGGTTCTGTCTTTTAGCATACAGATAACTCATGTATACAAAGGTATTAACTTGATGATAGTTATGCTTATTTAACAGTCTTCTACTTCTCCCTCCTTGTTTCTTAGCGGTCCTATTCATTTTTCTTTTCTGAGTAATTGATGTTGAAATGAGGGGTTGTGTAAAAGGATTATCACATAACATTGACTTAGCTGTCAGGGCCAGTCCTCCTCTTGAATTACCATTGCAGATAACGCCTCCATTCGCAGTTTTGTCACTTGGTAATACAGTATCAGGGCATGTGACCCATAGCTTATCAAGCCTTTGTCCACTATCTTCTTCTACTATCTTACCCTGTCTTACCCTAAGATTTAGGGGTTGATACGGGGGTACCTGCATAGTATGGTCCTGGAGCTGGACTTTTATGGTCTCATAAAAGAGATTTTTGGTTAAAAGTACACATTCTTTTATACATGGTTTGCCTTGCAGAGGATCTGGGTAAATCCATATGGCAGTTTCAATTATCGTTAACAAAGGGAACAGCCTTATTAGAGTCCAAATCCAGTTCATCTTGGCAGTGTATCGTCTTCAACTGATGCCTTCTTACAATGGGACGCGTGTATCCATGTTGGTCGCTCCTTTACTTTTACAGCGGTGTTTGTGGTCAGGAGTACTTGGAAGGGTCCCTCAAATCTGGGTTGAAGGCCATTCTTTCACTTGAAGATTTTTATGTAGACGTTATCTCCTGGCTCGAAAGTATGGCACTTTCCTTCAGCGGGATCGACCTGGGCTTCCTTCACCTGTTGATGGAAACTAGAAATGCATTTGGTTAGTGCAATGCAATAACTCAACATATCTTCCTCCATTTTATGAATGTCCATTTGTTTAGCTGTTAAAGGTGCCGAAAAGGGCAATCTTTGTGGTCTTCCCATGACGATCTCGTGAGGCGACAATCCTGTAGTTCTGTTGGTAGCAGACTGCATTGTCATTAAAGCTATGGGTAACAAATCAACCCATTTAAGTCCAGTTTCTTTACACAGTTTTGCAGGCTTGTTTTTCAGCATCCCGTTATATCTTTCCACTAGTCCAGCCGACTGTGGATGATAACTGCAATGGAGGTGCTGGTTAATCTGTAAGGCTTTGCATAGTTCCTTAATCAATGTTCCCGTAAAATGGGACCCATTGTCACTTGACAGTTTTGCTGGTATCCCAAAGCGAGGTACAATGTCCTTCAATAAACATTTAGCAACAGTAGTGGCGTCACTCTTTCTACAAGGAAACGCTTCAATCCATCTTGAAAACATATCAACAATAACTAATACATATTTAAAGCTCATACACACAGGTAGTTCAATAAAATCCATTTACAAGTATACAAAAGGGCCCATGGGGTTTGGGTGGGATGCGGGCTGTACCTTCTTTATTTTCCCTGCATTCATGGTCTGGCAGATAGTACAATTTTCACATATTTGTTTTGCCAACTTTGAGATTCCTGGTGCATACCAGGTCTTGAGGATATAGTCCGCCATCCCCCCTTTGCCCGCATGGGTGAATTTATGAACACATCAGGCAATTGGTGATAGTAATGATTTGGGTGCCACCATGCGGCCGTCATGATGAACCCATAAGCCGTCAGTGTTTTTTTTTTAAAACAATGATTAACAACCCATTCCTTTACTTTATCAGAACTGGCCCTATCTTGATGGGTCAGCACATCATCTAAGGACGGGGGCTGCGGTATCTCTGGTTTTTCCCTAACAGGGAAGGCTGAAACTTATCGTTCAGTACTTGATATAGCTACTGACTTAGCAGCGCTATCTGCAGCAGCGTTTCCAAGCGCAACCTTGTCCAAATGCCCCTTGTGCGCTTGGCACTTAATAATTGCAATCTGTTTACGTCTCTGAATAGCTAGTAAAAGATTTTGCACTTCTTGTGCATTTTTAATCTGGGTTCCCGAGGAAGCCAGGTAACCGCGAATTTTCCAAATTTGTCATGCTCATGTCTGGTTATTTCTGAATAGTTCAATATCCATTGTCTACAATAGCCAGTCATTCCTAGAAAATGCTTCATTTCTCTTTTAGTTTTTGGCAACGATACGTTGCAAACGACCTTTATTCTATCCGGCGTTAACTCCCTGTTTTAACAATGATTCCATCACTGGCTCAATTCCTTTTTCTGCTTTCTCTGACAATGGATACTGTGACCTTTTGGGTAATGGTGCAGCTGGATTAATTGTAACTTTATAGGGCTGTGCAGTCTAATAGTTAGGTATTTTAAATTTTAAAACGGCTGATAATCTTGTCCTGTTTTGTCATAGCAGGCCGTGCAGTGCAATTTTGAATGCCATTTCCCTAGTTTCAGGGATTCCTGGTATTCTTTTATGGAGCTTGTAACGAATCCCCACGCTCCTAACAGACTGACAAGTTTGGGACTCAAACTTGGGTCGGCAATTTCCCATGCGTAAAGAACAGGGTGTTTTATTTCTGTTACTGGGTACGCATATGCCTTATCTACTTGGATTTCTACCGTTACTCCTGATGGGGAGCAAATAATTGTAGCATTCATTTTGCACAGCAAGTCTCTTCCACATAAATTCATAGAGACATCTCCTGTTAACAGAAAGGAGTGTTCTTCCTCAAATTCTTCTACTTTTACTGTGAGGGGAGTCGATTGATTCAAGCATTGTAGTATTCCAGCCAATCCAGCTATCGGGGTCTTTTTCCCATTAATAGACATTCCTTCAGAATATCCTTTCCCTAACACCGAAAAGGTTGCTCCTGTATCTACTAAAAATGACATAGGTCTCCCAGCTATTTGCATTTTAATTTCAGGTTCGCTGCGTGAATTTAAAGAAACAACGGGCATTTGGTGGTCTGTGGCGCCTGGGGCTGCTGGTGTCAGTCAGTAATTCTGATCTGTATTTCTCCTAAATCCCTGTCCGTTTGTAGGGTAACCTCCTGACTGGTCCGAAAAAGGGTTATGGACGGTGAAATTAGGACCTTTATTCTCTAACGGAGGTCCATTATTGGAGGTTTGGTTCTGACGATTTTTCGCAGGGCATTGGTTTGCCCAATGTCCGGGTTGTCCGCAATTATAACAATTACCAGATCGTCCATACCCTCTTACTCTACCACGTCTTCCTCTATATTCCCCTCTATTCATCCTTCTATAGTTACCTTGTTATCCTACCATAATAGAGGAGAAAGGTATTTCTTCGGGGTAATTTTTTTTTTCTGACTCAACAAACATAGAGGCAGTCTTTTTATCTGGCTGTTCTCTATTTCTCTCTTGTCCGTTAAACATTCCTCGAGGCAAGTAATTCTTTCTATGTTAAATGAACCATCTGAGGGAAAGGGTCCAGTCTTATTTACAGTCCATTTGGACCAATTTGGTAGGTGATCAATGGATAATTGACCACAGTTCTTTAACATAAAGGCTGCTGGCGTGCCTTTCTCAGGTGGCTTACTGGTGCTAGCACCCATTTTAGCAGCTTAAATGGTTCACTTAAAACAATCTAAACTCCCGTGACAATCCGTGATCTGCGTTGTACGCCCCTACAGATCAGATTAATAAACTATACATACGTATCAAAATTACAGTCACATCCAATCTTCTTGGTCTTTACTTCAAATCAGTGTCACAAAGTCCTTGACCATTTGTCACTCCGAGTGCCTTTAGAGTTTCGGCGCCTACTTTATGGTCCCGGCCTTCACGTGGGGCATTTGCCCTCTTAATAACCGGCCTGAGGCTAGGCGACTGAAACTCAGCACTTCCCGACTGAATTTAGTCAACTGACTGCAACAAGGTTTTTTTTAATATTTACAACACATTAAGACATATCCTTATGCTTTAAAACTCGAGGGTTCTCAACCCTCGTGGAAGGTATTTCTAACTGGGGAAAATACTGAATCCACAATAGCTTAGTGGATCATGTAAAAGACATCACTATTTTCTCAACCATACATTCCGCCGCGGGACTCACTTCCCCGGCTTGGGTCTTTTCCAACCCCTTCTGCAGTTTTTTTTTCAGCTTAAATATTTTAGTTAAAACATACAACAATTCCGTAACACTCTATGATCTGCGTGGGACGCCTCTACAGATCAGACATGACTAAACATTAATACATATGACAATAAACAATAAACAATACACTTGTTAAACAATAACCAAAGTGTTACTAAATCCCCAACCTATGCAGCCTTACTAGACAAAGTTGCAAAGTTGATTGATAATAACAAGTAGTTAAATACTCACTCTCATAAACATTAAACATTGACACTGTGTTTCAGACAATCACCCACTCTTCTCTCCTTTTACCCTATTCCCTTTAGCCAAATCTTTAGCAAAAAGGGCCTTCAATTTGTCCCAGCTAACTTCACCCACTCGCTCTCCCTCTACCCTACTCCCTTTAGCCAAATCTTTGGCAAAAAGGGCCTTCAATTTGTCCCAACTAACTTCAAGCTGGAGCCTTGCTAGTTCAATTTCCAGTAAATCGCTAGCTCCTTAGTTAATCAAATTCCTGACTTAACCTTCTCTCTCTGGTACCTTTATACAGTCCTTTTCTGCACGATCCTGTTCGCGGGGCGTCAGCGCCTCATGGCTGGTCCTCTGTTCCGTTTCTGAAAGGGAAGCAGTCACAACGGCAGTTTAACCTCCGAACCTTGTGAGTCAATTACCCGATGGCAGTACTGTCCAATGGAATAAACAGACTATGCGCAGCTATGCTTCTGGCAGGGAAAGTCCCAAAAATGTGGCAAAACACCACCTTCGGCCGATGGGATTTTCCCAACCGAGCAACGTACTCGGCGTCTGTTAACTCACCAATTGGTACAGCAAGCCATCTCGGTGGAACCTCCAAATTGTAGAAGTGCCTTACTTCTTAGCTCTGGGTAATGACTCAATACACACTTGGATTCGTCAGACGGACAGGCCTTTTATTTCACTTCTTGCAAGGGGAATCAGCACCTCTACTCAAGGGGTGAGGCTACTATTCCAATGATACAGCGTAAGCGTTCCATATTTATACAGTGTAACAAACAAGTTTAATTGACATTCCTTTGTTCCTCTATCAGGATACATTTTAGATTAATCATCAGGTATTAATGACATATTGACAGAAGGATCCTGGACACATAAGTCAACCGTTAATCTATAACAGGGCATGAATCGTGTAACCGGAGGTCCTCTTTAATCTTAATCATGTATTGGGGGGCTAGGTTTGCTTACGGTCGCAAGTTGTCAGGTCATTGGGTACATCAAAGGAACTCATTATTTCACTTCTACATTCTCATTAGGTGGGCAGACATCTGTTCTTGGCTGTAATCCGAGTACGTGCAATAGCTCTAGTTACACATCGACACTTGCCCAGTGTCAAGTCTGAAAACTTTTACCCAGCAAGCACTTGAAATTAACCCCTTATATCATGTAGATTTCCTCACCGCAACCCGCCGACCAGCCAACTCGCCTCCAATCAGAAAATCGCAGCCTCAGAGAGGGCATTGGCTGGAGCGTGGCACTCAAAAATGGCAGCGCTGGCTTCAAGTCATGTTGCACACTGATAGATGCCATAATCTACCTGCTCTGCATGGCAGATTCGTTCAGTTGGTTAGAGTGTGGTGCTAATAATGCCGAGGCCACTTCAAAAAAGACATACTGAAAACCTTTGCATTTTGGGTTTTATAAATGGGGGCATGGAGTACAAAAGCAGATGGGAGAGGGAAGCCTCAGCCTTTGGCTGTCTGAGGCCGTCCAACTCTGGAAGGTGTACAATGGCCAGAGTAGATTAGCTGGGCTTAATTTATAATGATTCAAACTTCAGAGCAGTTTGTTTTTTGTTCTAAATATATTTAATCAACACTGGTGTAGACTTCAGGAGCAAAGCATCTTTCACATTACAACAAGAGGACTGGGCTGTTATACTGCAACCTTTGATAATATATAGCAGAACACCAAAGCTACCAGAATTGGGAAAGACAGAGACAATCAAAATAACTCTGGGACAAGTCAGGATGAGTGCAGCTCCAACAACACTCAAGAAGCTCGACACCATCCAGGACAAAGCAGCCCGCTTGATTGGCACCCCATCCACCACCTTAAACATTTGCTCCCTCCACCACCGGCGCACTGTGGCTGCAGTGTGTACCATCTACAAGATGCACTGCAGCAACTCACCAAGGTTTCTTCGGCAGCACCTCCCAAACCCCGCAACCTCTTCCACCTAGAAGGACAAGGACAGCAGGCGCATGGGAACACCATCACCCCCAAGTTCCCCTCCAAGTCACACACCATCCTGACTTGGAAATATATCATCGTTCCTTCATTGTCGCTGGGTCAAAATCCTGGAACTCCCTCCCTAACAGCACTGTGGGAGCACCTTCACCACACGTGGTTCAAGAAGGCGGCTCACCACCACCTTCTCAAGGGCAATAAATGCTGGCCTTGCCAGCGACACCCACACCCCATGAACGAAAAAAAATGTTCAATCACGGAACAGGAACTGGCATTGTTTGATTTCATTGGGTTATTGTGTGCCCGTGCACATGAGGTCGGATAGATGTGAACAATCATTTGAGTCTGGTGAGAAGAAACCTTTGAACTTCCGCAACAGCCCATCTTGGACTTAGTACTCCGCAGCTTAAGCACCCTGGGACTTTTACTACATTAAAGGCGCTAAATAAATAGAAGTTGCTGTTGTTGAGCAGAAAGTTGAGCTGCAGTTTTTGCTGCTGATCGCCATCCAGTAACTGCTGCTGCGTTAGACGTATGTGTGGACATTGGGTGTTTCCACATGTACGCGGACGACACCCAGCTCTACCTCACCACCACTTCTCTCGACCCCTCCACAGTCTCTAAATTGTCAGACTGCTTGTCCGACATCCAGTTCTGGATGAGCAAAGATTTTCTCCAATTAAATATTGGGAAGACCGAAGCCATTGTCTTCGGTCCCCGCCACAAACTCTGTTCCCGAGCCACTGACTCCATCCCTCTCCCTAACATCTGTCTGACGCTGAACCACACTGTTCGCAACCTTGGTGTCATATTTGACCCTGAAATGAGCTTCCGACCACATATCCGCAGCATAACTAAGACCGCCTACTTCCACCTCCGTAACATCGCCCATCTCCGCCCTTGCTTCAGCTCATCTGCTGCTGAAACCTTCATCCATGCCTTTGTTACCTCTAGACTTGACTATTCCAACGCACTCCTGGCTGGCCTCCCACATTCCATCCTACGTAAACTTGAGGTCATCGGCTGCCTGTATCCTCTCGCACCAAGTCCCATTCGCCCATCACCCCTGTGCTCGCTGACCTACATTGGCTCCCGGTTAAGCAGCACCTCGATTTCAAAATTCTCATCCTTGTTTTCAAATCCCTCCATGGCCTTGCCCCTCCCTATCTCTGTAATTTCCTTCAGCCCTATACCGCCCCCTCCCCCGAGATATCTGCGCTCCTCTAATTCTGGCCTCTTGATGATCCCTGATTATAATCGCTCATCCTTTGGTGGCCGTGCCTTCTGTTGCCTAGGCCCTAAGCTCTGGATTTCCCAGCCTAAACCTCTCCGCCTCGCTACCTCTCTTTCCTCCTTTAAGACGCTCCTTAAAACCTACCTCTTTGACCAAGCTTTTGGTCACCTTCCCTAATTTATCCTTATGTGGCTCGGTGTCAAATTTTCTGTCTTAAAAATACTCCTGTGCAGCGCCTTGGGACGTTTTACTATGTTAAAGGCGCTATATAAATACAAGTTGTTGTTGTTGAGGGCAAGGTCAATTTAGGGGTATGGTAGCATAGTGGTTATGCTACTGCACTAGTAATCCTGAGGCCTGGACTAATAATCTGGGAGATGTAAGTTCAAATCCCACCACGGCAGCTGGGGAATTTAAATTCAATTAATTAAATAAATCTGGAATTTAAAAAAAAGCTAGTATCAGTAATGGTGACCATGAAACTATCGGATTGTCGTAAAAACCCATCTGGTTCACTAATGTCCTTTAGGGAAGGAAATCTGCCGTCCTTACCCGGTCTGGCCCGTATGTGACTCCAGACCCACAGCAATGTGGTTGACTCTTAACTGCCCTCTGAAATGGCCGAGCCAGCCACTCAGTTGTAACAAGCCGCTATGACAAAGTCAGCACTGTGGGAGGACCTTCACCACACGGACTGCAGTGATTCAAGAAGTCGGCTCACCGCCACCTTCTCGAGGGCAGTTAGGGATGGGCAATAAATGCTGGCCTTGCCAGCGACACCCACATCCCGTGAACAAATAATTAAAATAGTTTGGTTGTGCTGCCCCTGTGGCAGAAGACCCTGCTGACACGGTCTGGACTCACACATGTGAAGAATGCAGGGTAACTTTGCCTGTGATGAACCCAGCAAGGAAGCAACACCTTGAGGAGAAAAGAGGTAGAAAAAAGAAGACTTGTAACTTATATCAGATGCATCTGGAGGACACTGGTGTACAAGTTATACTGAGAATGTACGGGGCAATGCTGAGGTTAGTTCTGGAGTATGGCGGCAGTTTTAGGCACCCTACTTGAAAAGGTTTCAGTAAGAGTTCAGAGAACACCACCTGCTTGGGGCGCTACTACAGAATTTACGGTGGAGGGGCACTAACCTCGGCAACGTTAGCGCCCCAGAATGGGCGCCACCCAATTTTACCCCCATAGAGTACAAAAGCAAGGAAGTTATGATGAGCCTTTATAAAACACTGGTTCGGCCTCAGCTGGAGTATTGCGTCCAATTCTGGGCACCGCACTTTAGGAAGGATATGAAGGCCTTAGAGAGGGTGCAGAAAAGATTTACAAGAATGATTCCAGGGATGAGGGACTTCAGTTTGGTAGATAGACTGAAGAAGCTGAGGTTGCTCTCCTTGGAGCAGAGAAGGTTGAGAGGAGATTTGATAGAGGTGTTCAAAATAATGAGGGGTATGGACAGAGTAGATAGAGAGAAACTGTTCCCATTGGCGGAAGGGTCGAGAACCAGAGGACACAGATTCAAGGTGATTGACAGAAGAACCAAAGGCGACATGAGAAAAATCTTTTTTACGCAGCGAGTAGTTATAAACTGGAATGCACTGCCACAAAGGGTGGTGGAGGCAGATTCAATCACGGCTTTCAAAAGGGAATTGGATAAGTACCTGAAGGAAAAAAATTTGCAGGGCTACGGGGAAAGGGCGGGGGAGTGGGACTAGCTGAAGTGCTCTTGCAGAGAGCTGGCACGGGTGCGACGGGCCGAATGGCCACCTTTCGTGGTGTAACCATTCTATGGGCCAGAAATTCGGGTCCCCATGGGTGAGTACGCGCTGGGAAACCTGAACTTCCATTCCCTTGAAGGAAGGGGTTGACAGGTGAAACGTGTGCGCATCGAACTTACGTTTTTTTGCAGGTTTCTCCGGGAGGGTAAGTCTCCAGGGGCTACGCTTGTAAAAAGCAGCCGCAAGGCCTGCTTTTAACAAGGTAAGTGGTGAATTAAGTAAAATTAAAACATTTTTCCACAGGTTTATTATTTTTAAATACTTTAAAGAAAGGTAAGTTTATTTTTAGCCCCGTTAGAAACTAATTAATTTTTTCAAAAATTTAAATTATTGTTTAAAATAGTTATTTTATGTAATTTATAGTTATTTTAAAAATGTGATGTTTTAGTGATATTTTGGGGCTGAATTGTATTCATAGATTTGACCCCTCCCTGTCAAACTTATGAATGAAGCATTCCCTGCTACCATTGGCTCCCCATGGCCCACATGATGCCAGGGGACGCTTCGAACTAACTGCGCCCCTGGGATATGCAAGCACTGCGCGCCGGCAGTTGGAGGAGGCCCAGGATCGGAATCCCACGCGGGCCCACAGCACAACTGCCGGCACGCTAGATTAGTGCAGGTCGGGGGCTTGCACCCGCGGGAAGCCTCCGACCCGAATTTCTGGGCCTATGATTCTAAATGGTTTAAGTAGCGCTTCTAGTTTTTTGGGTGGAACACAAAGGCAACATTTTGAAGTAAAACTGATGAAACACCTAAAGAAATACAAAAAAGAATCTTCTCACCTTTGTCTGGAATCCTGCTACATATTCTTAGTCTTATTTTTAAAATGTCAACAGATTCCCACCTGCTGCAACCTGATCTGTAAACTGGTGATGAAGAAGCTGATCCTCATGCTGCAGTCACTGACTCGTTCCCACTCTATGAAATCCCAAATCCTCGTACAGGCGTGCCACTCAGATCCAGTACTTCAGAATATTATGTTCAGGTGTGCCTTGATCTTATAACCGCTCGTCTGTAGAGCTCAGCATTTGCAATCGCAGAACATAAGAATTAGGAGCAGGAGTCGGCCATACGGCCCCTCGCGCCATTCAATAAGATCATGGCTGATCTTCGACCTCAACTCCACTTTCCAGCCCGAACGAAGAACCCAACAGCAAGCAGGGACCGCAATGGCCCAAGCCAGATATCCCTTGTTCAGACAATGATTGGAATCAAAAGAAAATCTGAGAATAAATACTAATGGTTGCTGATGATGCAATCTGAACTTAGTCTAAATCAGACGTGTGGTTGCATCGGTGGCCTTTGCTGCATGATGGCCCTGCTGATTGGCTGAGATCCACCCAAAAGCAAAACAAATATTTGCATGAACATACCAGAGATTTAATTTGAGATGAGCAGCTTTCTTTGTCAAGTGATAAGACCCCAGGGCCTAGAAATTGGGTATAGCCCCGCTTGAGGCGTTAGAACTGGCGCTGCGCAAAGTTTATAGCCAGACGAAACTTCTCGCTGCCTGGCGCGATATTGGGTTGCATCGCCCCCAAAGGGGATTGAGGCGCGAATTCAGATGTTGCACGGGCCTCCTAAGGCGCAAAACTTCCGGCGCTACCCAATATCGGCGCGGACGGGCGCAGCACAGGTGATCTCAATTACCGATAACCACGAGACTTCCAGGCGCCGGCCGGCTCTTAAAGGGGTGGGTCAGTCAGCCTCAGCTTCCACACTCAACGCCCTGTAGGCCTCAGAATCGGCGCTCGCCCTTCTCTGGCGCAAAAAACTTGCTCAGGATGGAGAAGGTGCGACAGAGAGCAGAGTGCTTCAGCACTGAGGCTCCGGACCAGTTGATGTCCGCAGTGGAGCGCCGTCGAGATGTTCTGTATCCTGACAATGGCAGGAGGCCGAATCAAAAGGAGTACCGCTGAGCTTGGAGGGCTGTTTCTCAGAGGGTCAACTCCAGCAGCATGGCGACCAGGAACCCTGTTCAGTGCAGGAAGAAATTCAACGACCTCACTCGGGTCATTAGGGTGAGTGTTGTTTATGCAAACTTCTGATTCCCTCCATCTGCACCTGACTTCGCGCACCCTGTTGCCATGATCCGGTTTCCTCCCACAGTCCAAAGATGTGCGGGTTAGGTTGATTGGCCATGATTAATGATGTGCCTCAATAAATCCGAGACTCGATGTTAGCGAAACAAAACAAGGCTTTTATTGACTTAGAAGGTAACACACAGAGGAGAATGTATCTTCCATCCAGAGGTCTGCCATACTGGATGTGCTGCAGGCTGGGCCAGCTTACATAGGAGCCAGGTATGGGTGGAGCCCTACACACAGTACAATACAATGGAAATGAAACTGAAACCAACCACAGTCACAGGCAGAGAAATACTGATGAGTGATGAATGGAATATTTCATCACAATTAAAAATTGGCCCTTAGTGTTAGGGGGGATTAAATATGTGGGGTTATGGGGATAGGGCTTGGGTGGGATGGCTGTCGGTGTAGGGACCGGGTGCTAGGGTTTGGATGATCAGCCATGATCTTGTTGAATGGCGGAGCAGGCTTGAAGGGCCGAATGGCCTACTCCTGCTCCTATCTTCTATGTTTCTATGTTTCTATGATGCCCCAATGGCCATCTGGCAGCAAGCACCCATGGCCCTTTCTGGGCACACACATGGACATTTGACTCAAGGCATCATGTAAGGGCTCTTGCACCATGGGGGGCATGAGATGATCTCTCAAGGCATCATGTAAGGGCTCTTGCACCATGGGGGGCATGAGATGATCTCTCAAGGCATCATGTAACAGAACTTCCCCTTCTTTCCCCTGCAGTCCAAGCTGGCGACGATCCGCAAGGACCAGCGTCGAACCGGTGGCGGACCTCCACAAGTGGTCACTCTCATGGATCTCGAGGAGAGAGTGCACCAGATTCTTGGAGGACGTCTGAGTGGTCCTGTTACCACTGCAGCTGCCGACCCCCTTCTTGACAGCGAGGGTAAGGCTCTCACCCTTTTCAGCTGTCTCCTTCCACTTGGTCCCCCCGCCAGCATGCTTTCTCAGTGTGCAGCCATGTCAGAGCCTTGCCACAATCTGGCATGCCTTGCCGCCAACCTGTCTTTTTGCTAAAGCCACTCTTCCACCTCCCTGCTTTCAGATGCTGCATCACCAACTCAGGATCTGCGCCCTGAAGCTGCCAGTGCCAGTGCCACCGGAGGCAACGATCAGGAGGAGGCCGGAGCATCCGTTCCAATCTCAGGGGAGCCTACACATCTGCAGACTGGGGATAGTAGTTGCCTGGAGGGGAGGGGGGGGGCGCTCTGATGATGAGCCAGTTGCCGGAACAAGCGGCCTGCAGCAACGCGAGGGGGGTAGGCAAGTTTGGCCACCGGCTCCCCGGAGGGCAAGGCAGGGAGTGATGACTGCTGCACAGAGTGCAGAGGAGGTGCGTAGCCTGGCTGAAATGAGCACCCAGGCCTGGCTCAGGCACAATGAGCTGATGGCTGCAGTGGGTAGGATGCCTCAGTCGATAGAAACACTGGCAAAGAGTGTGTTGGACTTCGGAGCAGCAATGGAGAGGACTGTCCAGGGCTTCGGGGCAGCAATGGAGACGACTGTCCAGGGCTTCGAGGCTGCTATGGAAAGGACTGTTCAGAGCTTCGGACAATCCCTGGAAAGGTCTGTCCAGGGCTTGTCCGAGGCAGTGGAATGGACTGCTCCGGCCTTGTCCGAAGCAGTCCGAAGCAATGGAAAGAACTGTCCAGGGCTTCTCCGAAGCACTGGCACCTGCCACACAGGTCTTCACTGCTGCCACGCAGTCACTTGCTGGCCTTGTCCATACCCAGATTGAGGCAACGCGAACTCTCACTGCAGCCACCCTATCTGCATCAGCTAGGATCACCCTGGGCCCTTCCAGTACCATACAAGGTCAGGAATCAGTGGAGCAGTCGATTGTGGCGGATGAGCCGAACCAGTCCCCTCAGAGAGCCAGTGTGTCGTCCGACCATGGTGCAGGTGTCCTCTCTCGGCAGGTGACCATTGCTCATGCCACCGCTGGTAAGTCTGCAGTGCAGCTGCCACCACCTGCAGGGCACACTGCTTCCAGCCATGCTCAGATCAAGCAGCATGCGTCCGCACCCTCCAAGACCAGAGGTCATCCAGGCCGTCCCTCAGGGGCTTCTGCGCTTCCACACAGTCAGCAGGCGTCCCCCAGCCTTGACCCCGCCACTGGGGTTCAATTACATAGGAGCAGCAGGGAGGGAAGGGGCCGACCGTGAAAGAGAAGTCGTTCTCCATCAAGGGGCCAGCAGTAGAGGGAGGTGCTGAGACGTTTCTTTGGCCAAATTCAAGGACTCCCTCACCTGTTGTGATTGTTGGAAATGGTTTGTTTAGTTTTGCGGCTTTGCCGAAGAGTTAACTGTTATTTTGTTAGTTATGGTTTCTGTTGACATGACGTTGTTATGCTGGAAGGAAGGACTTGTTTGACAATAAAGAAAAGTTTTAATTTGCAATGTTACACGTTACTATTTACAGTAATGCTGGCCTTCAGAGGCTTTGAAAGATCTGAAGTGCGCAGGACGAATGACACCCATCATTCCGCCAGAGGGGCCTCGAACCGAGTCCCGATGAGCCTCTGACGGATGGCCCTTCCACTTTCAGGAGCCCTCCCATCTTCCTTCTCCTCCTCCTCCTCCTCGTCCGCATGCTCCTCCTCGTCCGCCTGCTCATCCTCCTCCTCCTCCTCCTCGTCCACCTGCTCTGCTGGACCTTGAGGGACAGCTGGCATTAGCTGGGTGCGTCGAATGGCCAAGTTGTGGAGCATGCAGCAGACGACGACGATGTGACCCACTTGCTCCGGCAAGTACTGCAGGGCTCCCCCCGAATGGTCTAGACAGCGGAAGCGCTGTTTGAGCACACCAATAGTGTGCTCTACAATGTTGCTGGTCGCCTGATGGCTGCTGTTGTACAGCTCTTCTGCTGGGGTGGCGGACACACGGAGTGGTGTCATGAACCATGGGCAGAGAGGATAGCCCTTGTCCCCAAGAAGCCAGCCTCGTGGGTGAGCCGGCCCCTCAAAAAGGTCACAAACTGAGGTCTGCCGCAGGATGAAGGCATCGTGGCTGCTCCCTGGGAATTGGGCGTTGACTGCCATGATCATTTGGCGGTGGTCACAGACCAGCTGCACATTGAGGGAGTGGAACCCCTTGTGGTTGTGGAAGTCTTCAGCATTCAGTAATGGTGCCCGCAAAGCCACGTGTGTGCAATCAATCGCCCCCTGCACCATGGAGAAGTCCACAATGGCAGAGAAGCCCTGCGCGCGCTCCGCCTGCTTCTCCAGGGTCAGAGGGAAGGTGATGAATTGACGCCTTCTTCTATAAAGGGCAGCTGTCACTTGCCAGATGCAACAATGGACTGCAAACTGAGAGATATTCGCAATGTCCCCAGTGGCTGACTGAAAGGATCCACTGGCATAGAAATTGAGGGCACCAGTCACTTTAACGGCCACCGACAGAGAGGTCCTGCACCGTAGACGTGGCTGCAGATCCTCAGCAAGCAGGTGGCACAGCTCAGATACAACCTCCTTACCGAATCGGAGCCTTCGAACACACTGCTCCTCCGACATGTCAAGGTATGACACCTACTGCCTGAATACCCTCGCAGCGGCTGGTATAATGGACATACGGTGCGTGTATATTATATATATAAACGGATGCTTCTTTCTGTCTGTCTGTCCTTCTGTCTGTCTGTCCTCACGTGTGCGTCTGTCCGGCTATGCGCTCGAAAGTTACAGAGCGTACCTACGCGTGCGTTACGTCGAAAGAAAGCTTACCTTTCCGAAACCCTGGTAAGCGTATTTATGTTTCGGCCGGACGAAAATCGCGCCCGCGGTATCCGAAAAACCTTCAACATTCCGCTCATTAGCATCTTATTATCCGCTCATTAGCGACAGAGTGAACTCGAGGTCGACCAATCGTACGCCGGGTTGCTGGCGCGTGTGGCCGGGCCATCCTACGGTCGAGTGACGGGACGATTGACCAATCCTACGCTTTGGTGACCTGACGGTCGACCAATCGGTGCGTGTATGGGCGGGCCTTATCGTTCTGAACCAAGGTGAGTAGCCGCCATCTTGCTTCCATTCTTTTTCCTGCTTTCTGCGTCTTTCTTTTCAATATACATTTCCAGCAAAAAAAAATTGCTTTTATTAAATTGTTTTAAAAAAGACTTCATTCATTTGTAAATATTTCTCTAACCTGAAATCTTTCTTACCTTGCCCGTTCTTTTTCTTACCTTTCCCGTTTTTGTAGGCTGAAGCCTGGGCCTTTCTTGCCCAGCCCCGAGCTAGGTAATTGTCCCACGGCTTCTGCTAAGCTCCTCACCCCCCCACCGAGCCCCGGTGTCACGTTACCTGGGGCAACGGCGTCAGCCACGACGGTCAGGGTGCGTGCGCAGCAGGAGCAGCTGAGACACGCTGCGTCTCTGTTCCCGCCGCTCGTTCGACGCCTCGTGAGGGGGGGGACGGGGCTCTCGGGAGTGCGGATCTCGGCCGGGGCTTGGTGAGCGGAAGGGTTACCCCGGCAACCGGGCCCACCGGCCGGGGCAACGGCGGCAGCCACGAGGGTCAGGGTGCGCGCGCAGCAAGAGCAGCTAAGACGCGGCATCTCTCTCTGTTCCCCGCTCGGCTCGGGCGGGGGGCGGGGCTCTCGGGAGTGCGGATCTCGGCCGGGGCTTGGTGAGCGGGAAGGGTTACCCCGGCAACCGGGCCCGCCGGCCGTCTCACAGCCGCAATCGGCGGTCTTGAAGCCAGCTCGGGAGGGCGGGCTCCGGAGGGCGGGGGGCCGGTGCTCGGAAGATCGGGCCTCCGGAGTTCGGTGCTTGGTGGGGTTGGGGGGTGGGGGGGGGTGTGGGGGGGTGTGGGGGGCAGTTGGGGGGTGGGGGGGGTTGGGGTTGGGGGTGGGGGGGTGCAGGGGTGGGTGGGTTGGGGGGTTGGGGTTGGGGGGCCAACCTCGGGAGTTCGGGGGGGGTGAGCCTCGGGGGGGTGGGGATCAGGGGGCTCGGGGACTCTCCCCCTTCCCTCCCTCCCACCCCCTCCCCCCTTCACCCCCTTCCCTTCACCCCCTCCCTTCACCCCCTCCCCCTCCCCTTCCCCTCCCTCTCTTTTCCCCCCCTCTTCCCCCAGTCGCTCTCTCTCTTCCCCCCCAGTCGCTCTCTCTCTTCCCCCCCAGTCGCTCTCTCTCTTCGCCCCCCCCACCAGTCGCTCTCTCTTTCCCCCCCCCACCAGTCGCTCTCTCCCTCTCTCTTCCAACAACAACATGCCCTCGAAAAAGCCTCGGCACCACCAGGCACTCCAGCTAGTATCTATATATATAAAGGAATCGATCTGTCTGTCTGTCCTTCTGTCTGTCCTTCTGTTTGTCCTTGGTGTGCGCCTGTCCGGCTATGCGCTCAAAAGTTACAGAGCGTACCTACGCGTGCGTTACGTCGAAAGAAAGCTCATCGTTCCAAAATGATGGTAAGCGTATTTACGTTTCGGCCGGACAAAAATTGCGCCCGCGGTATCCAAAAAACCTTCAACATTCCGCTCATTAGCATCTCATTATCCGCTCATTAGCGACAGAGTGACCTCGAGGTCGACCAATCGTACGCCGGGTTGCTGGCGCGTGCGGCCGGGCCCTCCTACGGTCGAGTGATGGGACAATTGACCAATCCTACGCTTTGGTGACCTGACGGTCGACCAATTGGTTCGTGTGTGGGCGGGCCTTATCGTTCTGAACCGAGGCGAGTAGCCGCCATCTTGCTTCCATTCTTTTTCCTGTTTTCTGTGTCTTTCTTTTCAAATATACATTTCCAGCAAAATAAAATTGCTTTTATTAAATTGTTTTAAAAAAAACTTCATTCATTTGTAAATATTTTCTCTAACCTGAAGATTCTTTTTCCTACCTTTCTCCGTTTTTGTTAGGCCTCAAAGCCTGGGCCTTTCTTGCCCAGCCAGGCCCGAGCTAGGTAATTGTCCCACGGCTTCTGCGAAGCTCCTCACTCCCACCCCCCACATGTCACGTTACCCGGGGCAACGGTGTCAGCCACGAGGGTCACGAGGGTCAGGGTGCGCGCGCAGCAGGAGCAGCTGAGACGCGGCATCTCTCTCTGTTCCCCGCTCGGCTTGGGCGGGGCTCTAGGGCGTGCGGATCTCGGGCGGGGCTTGGTGAGCCGGAAGAGTTACCCCGGCAACCGGGCCCGCCGGCCGTCTCTCACAGCCGCAATCGGCGGACTTCAAGCCGGCTCGGCCGGGGGGGCGGGGCTCGGAGAGCGGGGCTCTCGGGAGTGCGGGGCGGGGCGGCGCGGCCGGTGCTCAGGAGGACGGGGGCTCGGAAGGCGGGGAAGGGTTA